>NC_048291.1:9428234-9741838 GCF_009762535.1 Notolabrus celidotus
AAGATAGTGGACCTGATAACAGCAGAGCCTTGGTTTTACGATGTTGGTCGCTTATTTGTGAGGTTACTTTGTTTATCTGTCAAATACTAAGGTCCAGAGTGTGCTTCCATGACATTTGAAATAGATATGCATCCTCTCAGAGGACGATAATTACTGATTCCAGTGACTCCCATGACCTTCTCCTCTGGAGAACCGCAAGACAAACATTTCTCTACGTCCAACCCTTCAATCAAAGATGATGTATCTTGTATCCTATGCAATATACCAAACTCTAAACAGATTTAATACTGGGTTTCTACAAAACCCTGAATTCTGTTAACTAAGAAGATTTAGAGATTTGTATTTAAAATACCCATGAATGCAAAACACAGCAGTTTATTTAAGGTTACCTTAAGTTTGTTGAGGTATGTTTGGGTCAGACGGCTAAGAAACCAGGTCATGGTTACAGTTAAGGTTACAAAACACCAACAGAAATGGCTTTGCTGTAATAGGATGCTAACTCTGTTCTCTAGCATGAAAGCAAGGGATGCTCCATGCCCACCCACTACCCTGATCTTAACACTTGGGTATGCCGGAAATTAACTACTTTTTACAAACGGTCACCCCACAACACCCAAAGGCTAAGGCAGCATTTATAGCCGTTCCAAACGGCCTCAGTCAAGGGTGGGCCAAAAGTACGCTGTCATTGCCAAGGGAAAAACATAATAGTCCCTCTTCTAAAGCATTCATAGTGTCACATTAGCGCTAAAAAAGAAAGAAAGTGGCAGAAGCACATGGGTTACCAAAAAAAAAAATCCAAAACACACTTGGCTAGTCAATTTGAGGAGCAGGTATCAATGTCAGAAGGACAGTTACACACTTGTGTAATGTGTCTACACCTCCTCTGCTGTTGTCCTTAAAATATCATTAGACTATACAGTGCATATTTAAGACATTTAAGTCTAATGACCCCATTCCTGTCCTCGAGTCTACGTTAAAGTTACTCTGATTCTTGAATTAAACTGACAAAGGACATTAGTTGTGCTGTGCACAATGGTCTGATTGGAACTTTATTCCTCGAGACACTGGTCCGAGGTATTCTATGATCTAATAGGCAGACTGCCATGATATATCTGCTGAGGACATTAATGGTCCCAGGGGTATAAATCCTTTAGATTTCAACAACTCTCTAACCATTCCCTGCCCTCCACCCTCAGGACATGCACTTTTAGCTCTAAGAATAGCCAAAGGATAATTTTGTTTAGCATTTTGTCCACTATCAGTATTCATGTTGGAATATTAGGTCAGTCTGTTGGTCTTGACCATCACTATTCTAAGCTACTGGACTATTTTTAAAACTAGAGACTCATTCTGAATTTTTCAGTATTGCCACCATGCTGATGCAGCCAGAGCAAATACACTCCTGAGTATACAGGCCAAACTCAGATTCTGATATCCAGCCCATCTACCTCTACATCTGTCCCTCCCCCAGCAGGGTGTCCCCGAAATAGATAGATTTGTGCAATGAGGAGTTGACAACCACTCTATTTAAAACCACACACTGTCAGAGTCAGTGTAATGTGAGCTTCCTTGGATCTGTCTGTGTAGGACCAGCACAGGATCGCACACCAACAGTCAGTTCTCACCTACACATGTTTGAGGAAAGAGGTTAATGACGGGAGCCTCTGAAGCACCTCCTAAACCAAACTTTACTAAAGACAGTTAATAAAGGTACTCTACTTGTTCCTGTACACTGCTCCTTTGCCAGTAAGAGTCACCAAATCCCTTTGAACACATGCCTGAGGGCATACAACTTATTTTTAGTCAGGTCAAATTAAAAAGAAAAGCTGCCTCACTTGTTGATTTTACATTTTACAGGGTTAAATTGGGATGGGTCAACTTTTGGTAAAGGTTCCCTGATGTTGAAAGCAGTCTCGGTTGTTTGATTTGAAATTTTTTTACAGTCAACTCAAATATATCATTATTAGTTCTGCTACATGTTACATCTCAAGTACATCAAGAGTTCAATCTGAAGCCAGAATATAAGGACTGGGAGAAATGGAAGTCTTCATTCCAATGCACTCAATAGTTTGATAATCAAACAGGTGCACTAGACGACTGCACACTCAATCAGTCCAAACTTAGTTTATTTAACAGAGTCGATGTGTGTCGCCTTGTATTAGTAAGAACTTGCATTATCACTATAATCATGCATTAACTGTATAGCTTTGGACAGTGTATAATCTTTAAAACAATAGGAGGTGTTTCAGTACATTTTTGTATTTAAGTTTCCAATGGCAGGAGACTAGTAGCAACCAGAAACAGCTGAGTTGGAAACAGCAACGGGCAGAATGGGGGAAGAGATCAGATCAAGATGAAGACTGCAAAGTGGCTGAAAGTGGAGATGAGCTCAGACATGCCAAAGACATTTCTTCTCTCTTAGTTTGGACTACTGACTCTGCCTGCATTGACCCACTTGACCCACTTAGTTAACTTAAGCATACTTTTCATTTATCCTCTTCTAAAGTCTTCAAGAAAAATCTTTCAACAAACTGAAGGTTAGATGAATTTCAAATCATAAGTGACACTCTGCCTTTCTGCTTTAGCATAGTCTTTATTCTAACACGTGGGCAAACACTGAAGCACATGACCTCATTTGACTCCAACATGTCTCGATAAAAAGGAAAAGAATTTGTGTTATTTTAGGTGTCGGACTGGGTGCAGTGAGGTGAAGAGATGACAGCAAATACACTTCATCCACCCATTCATCAACCAGATTTCAAATTCCTCTAGAGGATTTATTTGCTTGCTGAATCTGATCCAGTGCCACATCCTACCCAAGCTCTTTCCATGTAAGGACTGTCTAAAGTGGGAAATCACTTTCCGTGATAAAGTTACCTAAGGGTACTGGTGTGTGTGCGTGTGCGTGTGCGTGTGTGCGTGCATCTGTGCATGATGACTGAGAGCATTAATTAAGCTCTTTTGTAGAGTCATCCAAAAATAACCCATATTTTTTACTGACAGTTTCACACAGAAGTCCAACACTGACAGAATCTATTGTCTTTTCTTGCCTTCTCTCCCTTTGAATGAGAGTATCTTGGTATCATTCAAAGGGAGAGAAGGCGAACATTAACATTAACAAACAATATGGCAGCACTAAGAGATGGCATGCAGAAAGAAACCAAATATTGGCACATTAAAGAGGACTACTGGCTACCCTAACAGAGTACCAATGTGTTAGAGTTCCCCCAAGAAAACGAAAGGGTCCCCCTCATAAAACTGTTGTGTGTTGCATCAGCCAACAGCTCAGAGGCAAACTCACGCCTGGCAAAGAGCCCTTTAAATCTTTAAATCCCTCCTCTGAGAGAAACCCCCATGTTTCAGTGCAGCAGACATTAAATACAGTTGGGCCTTCGCAAAGGAAACTGAAAAGAGCTGTAGTCAGTATGTTATCCTTGCCAGGTTTTGCAGCAACCTTAGAACCTGTTGTTGTTCACCAGAGTGTTTCTAGGTTGCTGCTGCCTGTGGGACTTTTGGTAAACAGAATCCAGCTGGAGAAGCAGGCCTTTTGGGCTTGCTTCTTTTGAACCAGCAGATGTCTAGTGGGCAAAAGGCTATCCGCAATTGCCAAAGCAAAAAAATCCTTGGTGTGTTCGGGGAGGCTATGGAGCAGGACCTTTGGGTGGCCTCAAAAGAGAGTCATGCAAAGTGGTTGAAGAACAAGGAAAGGCAACCAGGCCTATGTACCAGTAGAAGAGGAGTGGTGTTTTGAACTGGAATCATTTTTGAGCAATGCAAAAAGTACATTGAGACACACCAGAACCTGACCTACATGAGCTCGATAGATAGGACAGACTCCAAAATCCAAACTCCAGGGGACTCACACCCACATCCCTAGAAGTTGCTGAGGCAGTTGGGAAGTTCCAGAGTAGACAAGATGCTAAAAGTGAATGGCATTCCCCTTGTGATGCTCAAGGCATTGGACCTTACTGGGCAGCTGACATCCCCCCAAAGTGCCATGACACCATGAACCATATCTTCTAAACAAAGTCTCACAAATACCAGTGGGTGTTGGACCATGTTTGCATCTTTTATTTAATTTTCTGTCTATTTTTTTTTAGCTTGACTGAGGTAAGTGTTTGGGGACCTCAGATTGTGTTGCTGCTTTCAGCATGCCAAGAAATTATGTCAGGAATTTAGATTAGGACCTTCAACCTTGAATTGCAGCCTAGGATGAAGAGGCCTGGGTGACAGTCAGTACCTGCTTGTCACAGGACACGGTTTCCTACAGAAAAGGGTGGCAACATGAATGTTTCTGGAATGTTTTTCCAACACCACTTTGGTGAATGAGTCTGTATTTCCTTTCTCCTATTGCCTAATAATTCACAGCTACTTCAAATAATCTAACCATTAGAGCAAAACAATTATAGAGTGATAATTTGGCACACCAGCTGATTCCGTTACCAACAATTTTTAGTAAATCCGTGTTACAGTGCAAAGTTCACAACTCTTTTAAGGTGGCCACCATCATATCTGTACTGGAAAAGCCTTCAGTGTCAAGTCTCAATGGCGGTTGCCCTGTCAGACTACTCACTCCAATTCTGGCAAAGTGCTATGAGAAACCCGTACTCCATATAAAATCCAAATCCAAACAAGCCTCGACTCTCACTAGTTTGTATTCAGAACCAACAGATCCCCAGAGAATGTAATCCCCCACTGTGATCCACCTGATCCTCATAACATCTACTAATAAAGCTGACATTCGCTGTTCAACAAAATATCCCAAATAAACTAATTGGCATACTTAGCACTCTTGGTTGAGTACCAAACACTGCAAGTGAAGAGAGAGTCCTGTCATATAAGCATTGTAATGAAGCATCAATGAAATGACCATACAAAGCCATCCCGTACTTCAGGAATCATGGGTTTTGCCCTTTTGTCGTTGTAAAACTCTTTGTTGTAGAATAATAAATACATATTGAGGCATGTAAATCGATTTTATTTAGACTTATCTGCTCTAAAAAAAATCATAGGTCTTTACAGAGTGCTTGAAATGTACATACAGAATCTGTATATTTTTGGTCACAGTGTATCAAACAATAGAGGTACACATTGGTTCGCCAAGAGATATAACACATCCCTAAACAATAGAAAAGAAATTACAATTGCATATCAGCAATCACAGTTTTCCACAATGTAAAACCCAACCCTCACTACCACCAACCCCACCCACACCACAACACTACAATGGCCAGATTTTAGTTGTTTTTCTTTTTGTGTGTTTTTCACTTTTTATTTTTACTAATGTAAATGAATAGGAAGCTAATTTGATCAGTCTGTTTTTCAGTGATAATGCCACCAATTGTGAGAATTGACTTAAAGGTCTTCATGAATACAAGTCCAATATTCTCTCTGTCATAAATCTGCTTTTAGTCTCAACAAGTCATAAAAATATCTCTCACTTTAGCTGCTAAAGTCTCACAAACAGCACTCCGAGGCTACTCAAACAGCTTCCCGCTGATGCTGGAAATAATGTTGATGTTGAGGCACTTATGGAATAGGGACAAAATAGACCAAAACAATGAGCCAAAAGAGGCTCAAAAGAACTGAGGGCAACTGTAGCATTGTTAATTTGATTGTCATGATGAGTTACATCTTTCACATTATGGACATTATAGATTAAGGCTCTGTCAAATACAAGTTGAGTGGAGGCCAGGATCTAAAAATGTTAGACTTTGGCAGACTTTTGACCTACCGTACATACATTTTATGAGCAAAAGCAAATATTGATAACTTACATTTTTTTAAATTTTGTATCATAACTAACTTAGTTATGAGGAAAAGTCAGTGTCATTCCTGCCCTTTGGGACAGTTTCATGTTTGATATGTGTATTTCGTGTCCTGCCCCTCCCCAGTATGAATTATTTGTGTTTTTCTAAGTTTTCTTATAAGATTATAGACTTTTGTTTCTCCTTGAGAAAATATTTTTATGTACTGTATTTGGTCTTCCCTTTTCTAGTTAGAACAATTTCCTACCTCACCATCATGTAAGTCTTTTGTACCTTTGTTATTTTGCTAATAAATAAATGAACTGCACCAGCTCTGTCTCAGAAGTCTGCATTTGAGTCCTGTCCATTGTGTTCCGTCTTTTTCTTTTACAGCATCTCACACATCATACATCAGAAATCAACAAACCATGAAATATGCAGACGAAATTATGGACAGAGTAGCAAACAAGGTGCTCTTCAACAAGTAGCCCTGAGAAAACTGTGTGTGAGTGTGAGTGTGTGTGTGTGTGATCCTGGAGTTCAAAGACTCAGCTTGGAGACAGTGGAGTCAGATCTAAAAACAGAGGAGAAATGATTATTAATCCCTTAGATAGACATAATATCTATACTCTTTCACAGCAAAGAGCATATCAAACAACACAGACAGGTATACAGATGATTCAGATGTTAAACCCCTTCCTAGATAATTATGTGTTTGTGTTGACTTCACCTCTAAGGATCGGGGCAGGTCGGTCAGTATTTATCAGATTGCTCTGAGACAGAGCCTCTGTCATCCAGGAGAGGGCGCTGCAGCAGTACTCCAGCTGAGAGAGAGAGCGATATGTACAGACTGAGATGGATGAGTGCTGAGCAGGCAGAGCTGACAGCTGCAGAGTAACCAGACACACCATGTACACACACCTTGCTCACTGCATACACACTGTACACTCTCTCTGCACACACATACAGAAACCAAAGACTCAACCTGCCTGTAAGTGAGGTCAACACTGAATATTTCGAGGTTCTTTATTATTGGTTTGGACTTACCCAGGGTATTTGAGTTTAATTGACACATCTTATTTATATATATTTAAATTGCTGAATCTCTTTAAGAATGCATTGATAAATAAAACACTTTGGATCTAACCCTGGGTGACGATGACAGGTGCACCTAAGGTCCACTGAGCCCTGCATGTAAACACAAGTATTGCTGACCTCTGACTCCAGCAGCCTCAGCCTTCGGTCGTGGTCACGGATCTCTGTCATCTGTTTCAGCACACTGTCCACCCTGCAGAAACACACACATACAAATAAAGCTGCCACTGCAATAAGCTCACCTTAAAGGTCTGAAATAAAATTCAGGCTTTCCTAAAATTGTTAAAGTAAAAGGAAAACAAGACGTAAAAAATGCCCCCTTCAGGTAAAGTAGGCAACTCAGTTTTTCAATTGCTGAACCAAAATCATACAAATTTGTTGAGGACAACTCCAGATGCCAGTACCATGGGTGCCCGGGCCTTCAGCTGCTCAGCACCCAGACTCTGGAACTCCCTCCCCCTACGCATAAGACAGTCAGACTCCATAGTATCATTCAAATCCCAACTCAAAACTCACCTGTTCAAACGGGCATACTCACTCTAACTGGACTCTGTGAACTTCACAAGTTTTTATTTATTGTATTTATTATTTCTTGTTTGTTTTAATGATGTTTTAATGATGAATGTTTTTATTCTCTGTAAGGTGAACTTGGGTTACATGAAAGGCACCCCAAATAAAAAGTATTATTATTATTATTATTATTATTATTATTATTATTATTATTATTATTATTATTATTATTAGATGATGATGATGCCTGGAGGTGATTCTTGGCAAATCCTCAAGAGTTGAGAAAAGATGAGAAATGATAAAACTCCTTGGAAGAACACTAGATTGATTTTGCTCTTCTGGCGCCCTCTAGCTGTAAGTGTCAACTTTCTTGCTACTTAACACAGCTGCATGGGACTGTATAAGAAAGCACTAAAAGCACAATGACTACACCCATGCTAAAGGCAGTAGCAAAATTGAAATAATGTCAAAGCACAAGAGAAAGTGTGCTTCAAACTTGGACCCGCCTTAAAAAATAATGACTTGTAAAAGACCGCAGGTCCTTCATCCCATCTGCAATCAGACTGTCTAACACCAGCACTACAATGTCCCGCTAATCATCTTTTCTCATCTTTCATTCCACTACATGGCAGTTACTATGTGACTTGGCACATTCACAAATAACTATTGTATCCATCTGAAATGCACTGTTCTTCATACTGTGTATGTTTTTTTAAATACTATGGTGCAATTGTATCTATTTATCAGATAGAAGGGTACATAGTGTGTATACATCTGTAATAGTTGCCATATTTTATTTTATTCTATTCTATTCTATTCTATTCTATTCTATTCTATTTTATTTTATTTTATTCTATTTTATTTTATTTATTTTTATTTCATTTTATTTAATTTTATTTTACCTTTATCATTACTATTATTATTGTAATTATATTTTTAACTATGTTAGTACATTGTTGTATTCCCCTGTCCCGTGTTGTAAGCTGCTGTGACAAAAGAATTTCCCCCAATGGGGGACCAATAAAGTATATCTCTTATCTTATCTTAAAAACAAGACTCCATGGGTTCCTGCTGTATGGATAACTATAGGGATAATTATGTAAAAAAATAAGTTAAATTGACACTGCAATAAGTACCAGCATATTTCACAACACCACATAACACACTGTTATCCAATAATAAAAAAGGCCATAGCACCATCTTACAATTTAGAAAAGAATGATGAGAGAAAGTTAAAATACTGGAAGGAAAAATGTCCACTTTTTAAGTCCATCTCTGAATTTCTAGATGGGGGTAAGAGCAAACGTTTAATGTTTATTTCCTAAGTTGATGGTGACATGTGCAAAGCAAGAGCAATCCTGGGAGGATTGGGTAGATGCAGATCAACTCCAATGTTTACCTACAAATTGGTTTACAGCTTTTCCATCATTTTGATACATTTATGTTTGCTAAAGCTCTAGATTAAAGCTGGTGTTGGTAGTCACAGAGTAAACATCTGTTCAGAGAGAGGGACTTCGAATGTCAATAGTATCCCTCCCAACCAGATTTCCTCTAAGCCCCCCAACACAGATCGGCATGTGCAGTCATGATAGTTCCGGATTCATAACCAATCGGAGGACGTAGTAGGGGCCGCCCCTTAACCAATCTGGACAGAGGATTGGAGATAAGCTATGATTGGTCCGTCATAACGGGAACGAGGGGAATAATAACATTGCTTGATGCAAAGGAATTGGAAAATGCAGAGATTTCACAATAGTCTCAAATGACTCCACTTACTGATGAGTACCGATGCGCACTCTCACCTTTTCTCCAATCCCAGCAGAGAAAAAGTAACGTTTTTTACACCATTCCTACCAACAGCAGCTTTAAGGCCTGATTTAGGCCTGAATAATAAAGCTGTAGCTCTCCTGCTCACAGGCAAATAGAGGTTCATGTTTTATTTTAGTGTCACCACATGGCAGCGTAAACTTACTTCACACATGTATATTTGAGTCGTGCCGTGTCGCTCTCTCGCTGTCTCTTGTTTTGAGCTGAGAGCAGGCTTTCTTTCTGGATCGCCTCCCACGTGTTGAGCCGGCTCGCCTTCCTACCCCGCAGCTCCAGGACTAAAACACAAAATGAGAAGGGGACAGAAATCAGACAAACGAACAAAGCTCACACTATGTTGGGTTATGACGATTTATTTGTCATCTTGGTTTAAACTCTCACAAAAGTGTTTGCGCTTGGCCGAAGGGATGCGCCGGATGTATCTTTTGATAAACAGTTGGAGGTGTGAGATGATGATGAAGGGTGGGGCTAAGCAGGGCCTCGAGTGGTACTCCACGATCAGGTTGTAGCGCTGGAATTTCCAGTAGGTGTCACTTCGCTCCTGGACTTTAGAGAAGGTGTAGCTTCAAGCAGGAAATAAAATGGCATTAAAACATGCTCCCATCTAAAATCTGTTTTTAAATATTAAAATGACAAAATATTATTTGACACACCTGAACATGGCGATTAGCAAGTTGACGAGAACAATGTTGGTGAAGAGAAGGTAGATGACAAGGAGGATGACGACCAGCCAGTTGGCGTACCCGCTCAGACATGGCTCCTCTCCGGCTGCGATCAGTGTGGCGTTGTTTGTACATTCAACTTCTACCAATTTATCAGCTGCGTGAAAAAAATGAAAGGATATGTGCTTCATATTTATGGACATCTTTTGGAATAACATCCATTATAACTTTGATTATTACTAGGTGGATTTAAAAACTGGATTCTGATTGGTCAAAACCCCAAAATAATGATTCTTAAAAGAAAAAGTGAAACCAGGAACAACTTGATCACACACATCATTTCAAATCAACCCACAGCTTGTCACTTCTGCCTGTTGAAACTGTGATAAAAAATGTTAGCCTCCATCTCTGTGAGGGATCTGTGAACTGTCAGACAGAGACATGATAAAACAAAGACTGAGCAACTCACTGTCCATCTCATGTATGGGTATCTGTCCGAAAATATGCAGGTAAGGTCTGTAGAAGACTCTGCGAAATATCCAGTTTGGACGGGGGTCATACGAGTACAGGAGTGCCTGATTAGCTACTCCGTATGCCATGAGCCACACAGCCAGGAAAAAAAGGAAGAAGAAGACATCCTTCATCTGAGGGAGGGAAGAGAAGAGAGGGAGGATGATGGATGAGCAATAGAGATCAAGACCAGTGTTAGTGCATCCGCTGTCCCTCTTTCATGTGCAGTGTCTTTTAGAGACATGTATGGATACTTGTGAAAAGATCACTTTGTTCGACTGTGAATACTTTCGACTCTCTCTAAAAGCTTTGCAGTAAAGCTCACTCCACTATTTGCTTGTTTGCAGAGATCGCTTACATAGTAGATACAAATCTAAGTTCATGTGCATATGTATATCTTTAGATAACTTATAAGCATGAAGAGTTCTTCAGCAAAACATTTTGAGATGGCAGTAGCACAGTCCAAAAGAACTTGGCTTGGGAACTGAAGGATCACTGGTTCAAGTCCCAGTATGGACAAAGGCTGTTTTCGAAACCACCTACTATACTAGCAGTACGTACTGATTTGGCCAAAATTCAGTATGTAGTACGTACTATGTGAACAAGAGCAAAATCTGCAGTATGCCAAAACTCCCCGGATGTCTACTGATTCGGGAAAATTTCTCAGTATGCATCGGACCAGTCTGCCTCGCGTACTGTTTCCCACAATGCACAGTGCTTGTTCCGCTTTTTCTTTTCTCTTCTTTTTTTGATGGGGGGAACTCAGTTTTTAGGTGCTGTGAAAATTATAAAATTCAATATAAACCACATCTTGAATTTTTTAATTATTATTGATGCTAAAGAAGCAGTTTATCTGTCAGCTTGGTCGTTGTTTACTTCCGCATTCCGAAACAGGAAATTCAGTAACGTCTGGCCCAGCGTACTGCATCACAGATTGAACAGAACAGACTAAATTCAAACGCAGTATGTAGTAGGCAATACCTACTGAATACTACATTAGTAGGTAGTATGTAGCAGGCCGTTTCGAAAACAGACAAAGTTTGGCAGGTGGACTGGTTGCTGGAGAGATGCTGTTCCATTTGCCTGGGCACTGGGGAGGTACCCTTGAGCAAAGCCCCAAACTGCTCAGCTGGCACTGGTTGATGGCAGCCTCCTCACTCTGACATCTCTCTTAAGTGCATGTCCATAGCATATTTGTGCATGATTGTATGTATATCAAACTATGTGTGTGTAGCATGATCAAAATAAAAGAACCCAAGTGAAAAAACTGAATTTCCCCCATGGGGATTAATAAAGTACCTTTACTTTACCTATTTTCTTTTTGGATAAAGTTTTTTTATGCACACTCACCATCTTGCCCAAAATGATGATCTTTGGTCCGAGCTGTTTGTGGATTGCGAAGATGTGGATCAAACGAAGAGTAAAGACCATAAAATCTATGGCCATCACAGCCCGACCGAAGTCATACGACCAGGGGAACATTCTGGAAACACAACAATACATCGACTGGTCATATTTCATGCAATCGATTCGATGGTGTCACAGTTAGAGTAAATCCTGTCAGTGTTTGAGAAGAGTCACCTGCAGCAGAGAGCCAGTATGAAGAGAGAGATGGCTGTGAGGTCACACTTGTTCCATATGTCCTGGATGTAGTTCTTCATCCTCTGAAGCACGAAGTTGCTGCCCACGAAGAACGTCTGTTAATCAGAAGGATGAGAGTTAGAGACAGTATGAGGATGAAGGTGGATATTTATGTGTCTGTGTACGAAAATGGAATATGTGGTTTTGGTTATTTGATATCCCATAACCATTCAGACTGAAAATTATGCTTCATGACAAACCAGATATCAGTAAGTGCCACAAAATGCAGTTCCTTGGGTGTCCACTTGAGGTCGTCTTGCGATAAACATTAATGTAACAGTGGTCTACAGGTTGAGCAGCGTTCACCAAGATATTCTCTGCCCAACCACAAATTACCGTTGATCTCATTCGTACGTGCATATTTGTGTTTCCAACCAACCTGTCGGATCTCCTCACACACTAAGGTGAAAACCCAGAAGTAGAGCACGATCTCAAGGGTGGAGGGGCCATCAGGTGGTGGGGGCTTGAAGTCCACCAGCAGAACGTATGCGAAGAGGCAGAGGAACAGGAAGTACATCAGGACGTTTCCTAGGAACGATGTGACAGGGGCGAACCAGAACTGTCTCCACCGGGAAACGAGGAATGGCCGTCTTGAATTTGAGGATGAAGAACCTGAAATTAAGGTTGACAACTAGTCAGACAAAATATGCTATTGCTTTAAAGAAAACATAAACTTCTACAGGATGAAGATCCAAACTCACCTTGCTGGTTTTCTTTCAGAGCTCTGAGCTCTTCAGCGTCATCCTCACTGACACCCAAACAAAGAGTCACAAACTTTAGTTGAACTGAGATGAAAATAAAAAACACACTACAAAAAACACCACCACTGTTATAAATGGTTGAATGTGTACTTCTGTATGATGTCATCCAGGGAGAAGACGGTGGCATCATTTCCCTCCAGACTGTCGGTGTCTCTGTAAAGGAGCTCCACAGACTTCACGTCTTCCTCCTGCTCCCTGAAACACACACACGCACACAGCCTTTAAAGCATTTCTTTGTAGTTCAACAAACAGAAAAACAAAAAGTTAAATTACATCACATATATTTGTGATCATAGGTGAAATAACCTCTTGAAATCCTGTCTAATCAATGGATCAAGTTCAAAGCACTTCTGTTAAAAGTCTTTATTTGCAGAGTTTTCTGGTTTTTATTTTTTACTTCCCGTTGTTTGCGTATTTGCAGCACTTTACAGAATTCTGCTGCACTTTTATTCATTGGCAGGGCATTTCTGCTGTTGGATTTCATTTGTAATGTTTCTCAATTTGCATCATCTAAGCATCTGCAGCTCATTCCTCTTAACAAACATTTTTAAGCCCGTTGCAAATCGTCTTTCTTTGTCAGCCACTGTACCTTTCTTTTAACTGAGGGAATAACATTTTAGGAGTTATTATACTAAAATAAAGGGTCCTTAAAAACTTGATGATCAATGACCATAACTAGATGAAAGTCAATATTTCACATCCAACAAATGTTACACAGTGTTTGGAAAGTCTTTGGTACAGTTTTAGTCAGTAAATCTTGACTATACAGTATATTACAAAGATTCTTCTTAATTCTCTCTGAAGGCAAATTTGTGTTTGGTGATTTTGGCGTTTCAAAAATAATTCACTTTACTTGAGTCTACTTCTGATTGGTGAAGCTAGTGAATGAGTATTATTTCAAAGAGTGATAATTCAAATGTTATATTTGCTCAGTTTCTTATTTCTTGAATGATTAAGTCATAAACTTAGAATTTAAAAAAGAGCCCTGGAACATGAATCAATTTCTAAAGCAGCAGAGTCCCACAGTGATCACACAACAATACCCCACACTGACCTGAAACTGATGATGTTGGTGTAGAGGATGAGGGGCACGAAAAAGGTGAGAACCAGCTTCCAGACCTCAGTGCTCCTCTCCATGTCACCCCACCAGATCTGAGACAGCAGAGACTGAAGCAGAGAGAAGAGATGTATATTTACACCGCCTGCTTCAAGACTTCTTTCAAAAAATTGAAACTATAAGACTCTAGTTATTTCATTTTGCTGTCACAAAGTCAGATATTTTTCAACCAGATCAGGATCAAACTGGATATGTATGTAACCAACTTTACTCCTCAGTCTCATATAGTTCCTACTAAACATTCTACAGTCTGTTGTTTGTCAGTGTTTGCATCATCTGTGATAAAGTTTGGTTGTCTCTGTGGTTACAAAAGTGGTGAATCTGTTTTTTTCCAGTCTTTTTGTTGTAGTTTGTTTCAGAGATATCAGCATAGGATTTTTTTTAAAGCTTGAGCCGGATTTTCTATCCACTTTGTTAAACTCTACAGTTTGCAGGAAGGCCTCATCCCAACCTGAACTCCATCGTGACTGAAGAACAGACGGGCGTCAGCAGCAGTGGCCATCTGAACACAGGTAGCTCCGCCCCACACAGTTGACTTCCTTATAAGGAGAGTGAAGGAGCGACTCTCACTATTCTGGTAACACTCTGCAAACACATCTGAACACACAACACACTCAATGAGTTTATATGAAGATGAAGAATGCTTTTACAGAGTGCTAAATGGCTGAGCTTTAATTTAGCATAAACAGTATATTTATATTTTCTTGAAATTTGCTCAAGACTTTGCCCTGCTGTTAACTTGTCTTACTGCAGCTTCATGTCTGTAACTCACCAAGTGCAAGGTCCTCAAACTTCTGAGCGAGCTCCTTCATGGCCAGCTTGCTCTCTGTCTCACTCTCTAGCTTGGACAGCTCCCTCAGCATCTTACAGCCGCCCAGAGCGCTCAGCACAGACTCCCCCGCCTCACACACACACAGACAAAATACTTAGAACTGTGTATTCAAACCGACATGTCTTTTGGAGACAGCCGATAAAACACCAGCTCTATGTTGGTGTAATAATAAGATGATAAATGTTTCTCAGCTGAGTCTCACCATCTCCCAGAAGTACACGGCCATCTCGGTGCGGTTCTGCAGCACGGCCCAGATGAAGAGGGCGGTCCAGGGGGAGAGACAGCGTTGGTCCCGGTACATACACTCCCCCAACAGCATCTTGTTCACGTGCTGCAGGGACGCATGTTTTCAAAGTCATTTCTGTGTCTCTATTCTGGTCAGGATCATAGAAAAAGAAGGCCTCAGAGATACAAACTTTACAATTTTAATTCCAAATCTTCTTCACAGATAAACTTCACCACCCTATGCATTTATTAGTCTCTGAATCAGAGATGTCAGCTGTTTTGTTCCATGTTTTGTTTTTTGTTACACCTGCTGCTTCAGTACATCATGCTGCTAACTGTTGAGGATCGGATATTGGTTGATGTAATCCCAACCTCTTGCCATCCTGCAGAAATTAGTGGCAATTACAGGTAAGCTCTTTTAAAATTCATGTATGAGGTTTAACTGGTGTTCAAACTCATCTGCTCCCTGTTTCACTAACTAGTCCAGCAGTTTCTATACTTTCTCATCTTAAATTAATCTTTGTCAGGTTTATGAATCTCTGTGTCCTGCATTCATTATGTTTAAAAGTTACGTTTGAAAGAGTTTAGAAAGAGTTTATGAAACTGCTGTCAGAAAACTCTTGGTTTTGAATCTTGGCTGGGGCCTTTCTTTGCATGCGTGGGTTCTCTGAGGTAACTCCAGCTTCCTCCCACGGTCCAAAGACGTGCTCTTCAGGTTGATTAAGGATTTTAAATCTCTAGTGGTTACCTGTCTCTAAATCAGCTCTGGGATAGACTGAATTACTGTCAAGGCTGTACTCTGTCTCTAGTCCAATGGCAGCTGGGATTGGCTCCAGCCCCCCTTGCAACCTCAAACAGGATAAAGGGTAAAGATAATGGATGGATGTTGTTCCTCACTCTCCTACCTTCAGAGCCCTCCTGGTGCTGGTTCTGTGGTCCAGACCCAGAGGTCCATAATAGAAAGGGTGACAGACGTCGCCAAGCAGGTCCCACAGCAGGCGAGAGACCTGCAGCAGAATATGACTCTTATTTAAAAGTCTGAACTTTTATACAGTATAAAAAACATTAAAGTAAAGTGTCTGCGCAGTTCTCCCCTCCAAACATCTCAAACATGGATTCAACCTCTATAATAGCGAACTTAAATCAGCCATCAATCCTCTTCCTCACCTCGTACAGATTGAGATCCATGGCGGAGGCGATTCCAGAGGACTCGCTCAGTGGGCTCTTCGGAGGTGACCCTGCAGAGTCCAGGTTAGGCATGTATCCAGCCAGGCACTGCCGCTCGCTCAGACGTCTCTGCAGCAGGATGTAGGCGAGGGAGCTGTCGGACAGAGAGCGGTACAGACTCTCCAGACGACCGTACGTCAGGTAGTCCAGGATGTTCAGACCGTTCTCACAGAACAGACGCACAAACTGGGGTTTATCGTTTACCAGGGCGTCTGTCATCGAGTCTTCGAGATCTTCGTACTGGAAATATAAGCAACATGGAATATAGGAATAAAGCTTTGAACACTTTCTGTAACACATATACACTGTTGTTACTTTACTTTTTTACTTAGCCTTCGAATAAAAATGTCAAACTGTTCAAAGGGATTCATTTGTTTCTATTTCCTTCCTCTGTGCAGGACTGATCTGCTTCCTCCAAAGAAAGATAAGGCCTCTGTTTGTGAATTTTAACATCTTAAATTGCCTCTGATGCATGATACTTTTTATTTAATCTATCTGATTTATAGGATGAGTTGACCTCTGACCTTCCACTGGATGTCTCCGTTGAACAGCTCCGTCTTGGCGATGTCCACCCTGTTCCACGCAACCGCCAGTTTGAGTTCCTCTGTGTACTCGCTGGCATCACTGGACACACGTTTACTGGCTGAACACACACATACACACAATTGAAATTATTGGTCACATTTGATATGTTACGTTGGTATACTCCATATATACTTATCTATTCACTCACCTCTAACTAAAGCTTTGAGGAGAACTGTATCAAAGTCATCTGAACCCTCCTGTTCTCCGTGAAACACAGTGATCAGCTCTCTGTTCTGATAGATACTCAGAGCCTGGAAAAAGGAGAGGAAGACAGCGTGTGTGTTCAGTGAAAAGTTTCATTTGATTCATTAAACACATACACACACACACACACACACACACACACACACACACACACACACACACACACACACACACACACACACACACACACACACACATAGACTCACGCTGTCCACCAACTTCTCCAGCTCGGCCTCAGCTGTGAAGTGTCTCAGCAGCCTCTCTCTGACTTTGTCGCGGAGCTCCGTGCTGAGGCTCTCTGAAGCCTCCCCATCTGCAGGAGGGGAGGAGGGGCTGAGGGGGATCTTAGAGACATCTGTCACCAGTTCACTGATGAAGTCTGCAGCAGCACCAGAACCGGCCAGAACCAGCCAGGGGGTTTCTTTCCTCAGAGAGGTGTCCAACCTCTGAGACAAAGAACATGCACACACGAGGAGAGTAAACTGGAGCTCATTGTTTACAGTTTGATCTCAGATTTTGACACTGATCTCTGGGTGTAATGTGGTTTGACCCAATATAAATGCTCAGTGCACTTTCACAATGGCAGAAGTGGTTAAGACCAGTCAATCCACTACAGTAGGCTCCCCCTACCTGCATCTTTTTCTTGTTTTTGGCAAATGAATCAAATTTAATCAGGTCCAAATACAAATCTGCTTCGTAAAACCCCTGTTTTTTACATGTGCAATGACTTTATGCCCAGATTTTTAAAATAAAATAAAATGTAAATATATGTGCTGACTCCTCACCTCAAGCATGCTGGAATCTCCTGAGATCAGCATACACAACACTGGGATCTCTATACTGCCACTTCCTGGTTTTAATGAGAAAATAATACATTGAGAAAGTCTTAAGTGGTGACAGTATTTCATCCCCTTATTGTCGAGTGAAAACCATGTTTCTCTGTCTCACCCCAGATGCCAGTGCGCTGATGGGAAATATAGTCCTCCAGACTGGCCCGGAAGCACGTCTCTCCCTCCCGACGGCCCACACTCCCATCATCCACCAGGAGGAAAGCCTGGCAGTTATTATCCAGGCAGCAGGAGTCTCGTGAAGTGTTCTGGACGTAGTAGCGAGCAGGAAAACTGCCCTGCAGAGAGAAAAAAAGGGGGGGAAATCAGAGAGTTAATTCATGTGGTTTAGTCTTAAACTATGTACGCATCTGTTCAACACAACTGTCTGAGCTTGGTTAAGATCGACACCACATTTTCCACTCTCATTTGTTGCTCTTACTGTGTGACTTCTCAAGCTGTAGCAGGACTTATATCTGAAAGTTCTCTTAGTTCAGTTTTTAGTTAAAGTTTCAGTCAATCATTTCAGTATGAGAGGTAAAGAAAAGTTGAATTTAACATGTTTGATCATTCCCTAACTTTGGCATACATTAGGAACAATGGGAATTGTTGAGAGGGGATTACATAACAACAGTATTCCATGTCTCATTTTACACACTGCAAAAAGCCAGCCTTCAAAAACAAGAAAAATATATACAAAAAAGGGGGTATATTACTTAAACTAAGCACAATTATCTGGCCAGGAAAAGAAAATTTGGTTTGTCAAGACTTTCCAAACAAGTAAAATTAATTTAACCTCAATGAACCCAGAAATACCTTAAAATTAGTGTATTTTCACTCATAACAAGTGCATTTTTCTTGATAGAAAAAATATGACACTTCTTTTCTCAATATGTTGAAAAATATTCTTAAATTGAGTAAATGCTAATGCCATTATCTTTTTTTATTTTTTATTTGGGCTTTTACACCTTTCATTTGTAGAGGAGAGGACAGTGGATAGTGCAGGAAAGTGGGAGAAGAACATGAGGGAAAGAGGCCACAGGCTGGAATCAAACCCCGGCCAACCGGTCCATGGGTACGCAACTTAACCATTGAGCCAAGTCCACGCCCTAGTGCCATTGTCTTGACATAATGACATGCACTAGGAATTGTATTTTTTGAAACCAGCAAAGTTATACTAAAAACTCATTTACTTTTCTTGATGGAAAGACAAAAGTTAAGAAAATATTTCTCATTATGTAGGATCATTTTGTACCTTGTAATTTGGAAGAACTTATCTGAATGAAATTATTTCTGTTTGAAACACTTTGAAATGTTAAATGTTTAAATATCAAGTGTCAGTTTACAGTACTGTGCCAACTGTTCTAATATATAATAGTACATATTTCCTATTGTTACATAGAAAATAAAACAGTGGATTACATTTGGCTGTCATTTGTTTTAATTGTGTGAAGAGATAAAATTGTGTCAAAGTCATGATTTCTTATTTCATGCTTGAAATAAGAAATTATTACTTTGAAAAAGCAGTTTTGTACTTGTGAGTGTTTTGTAACAGCTTTGCAACAGTTGACAATCTAGCTCCAAGCATGTATTACTCAGTATAAGTCATAAAATCTCAAGCTGTAATATCTTACTGAGATAATTTAGGACCAAAACACTCAAAACAAGTGAAACACTCGGACATAAAAACTGCTTAGTGAGAAAAATCTTATCAGGCAAAAAATAAGCTAATTTCACCCTTATCTGAGATATTCAATCTTACTTAGATTTCAGCTTTTGCAGTGCAGTTCTAGACTACTAGCTCATGTGATTGATTCTGCACGCTGGGTACCTGAGGGTTGACGAGCTGCTGTCTGTTGTGCACCAGCCCCCAGGGCGCCAATCCCAGCGCGATCACCTTCTTCTGGGACAGAACTGGAGCCGCTGCCCTGTGGTCCCTCACCGCCTCCCCAACACAGCGGGTCACGCCCTCTCTCAGACCCCATGTGAGGATCCAGGCTCCTGGGAACAACAAGGATGGAGTGGGCAAGATGTTTATACTATATTTTATACACGCAATGAGATTTGAAGAATTTTAAGTCCCTCTCAGAATGTAACTTACAAACCGCAAGTTATTTTTCTCAGAGACGATTTTATACTCCCACACTGCTGACATTCTCTTTCACATTTGACTATGGTAAATGGAATTGTACTTATAAAGCGCTTTTCTAGTTTTCTGACCACTCAAAGCGCTTTTACACTACTCGTCACATTCACCCATTCATACCCATTCACTCATTGATGGTAGAGGCTGCTACACTGCTCAGCATAAATGAGTACACCCCTAACAGATTTGTTAGAAAACCTTTAGTTTCCTTGAAGGATCAGTATTTTTTGGGGGATACAATACTATGAAATACTCCCACACATGTGGACCATTCATTGCAAACAAGATTTGTTAATTTGTGCACAGAAAAAGTAATTTTTCTAACAAATTCATCCAAGACCATGTTGCAAAAATGAGTTCACTCCAATCAAAGTCTTAGGAGCAAAGCTAAATCTTGGGCTACAAAATTAAAATTGACAAGAATTCAACCACAGGCGAGTCTAACCATTCATCAGCAGACACCTGAGTATAAAAGGGCTTTACTTATCAATGAAAACCCCTCCCATTTCATGCTATCAGTAATGGCTCCACATGGAAGAGAACTTTCACAAGACCTGAGAAATAAAATCATTTCTTTACACAAGTAAGGTGAAGGCTACAAGAAGATTAGCAAAGCTTTGCTCATCAGTCAGAATACTGGAGTAAAAGTCATCCAGAAATGTAACAGTCCCTCAGAGACTTCCAGGCTGTCCAAGGAAGTTAACACCCCGACAGGAGTGTCTTCTGATGAGAAGGGTTGAAGAAAACCGCAATGCAAGTTCACTGCAGTTGGCTGAAGAGGTAGAGAGTCAAACTGGAGTGACCGTTTCCCGAGACACAATACGGCGTACACTGCAGAAGAATGGCCTGCATGGGTGTCACCCACGAAGGAAGCCTCTCCTAAGGCCCATGCACAAAAAAAGCCCACCTAGCATTTGCCATGGTCCATGCTGATAATGGTTAAGATGACTGGGACACTGTACTATGGAGTGATGAGACCAAAATTAATGTTTTTGGAACTGATGGCTTTAAAACTGTCTGGCGTTGCAAAGGTGAGGAGTATAAGGAAAAATGCATAGTGCCTACAGTAAAACATGGTGATGGCAGTGTCCTCATGTGGGGCTACATGAGTGCTGCTGGTGTCGGGGAGCTTAACTTCATTTATGGAATCATGAATTCACAAATGTACTGCTCTATACTGAAAGAGAAGATGCTGCCATCACTCTGTGCCCTTGGTCATCGTGCACCTTTCCAACATGACAATGATCCCAAGCACACATCTAAGGCAAGAGCTGAATGTCTGAAGAAGAACAGGGTGAAAGTGGTTCAGGGGCCAAGTATGTCTCCTGATCTGAACCCAATTGAACACTTATGGGGAATTCTGAAGAGAAAAGTTGAGCATCACTCTCCATCAGGCATCAAGGCACTAAAAGAGGTCATCCTCCAGGAATGGAAAAAGATTAATGAAACAATACGTCGGCAACTTGTCCATTCCATGCAGACAAGACTTGGTGCTGTCCTTAAAAAGCATGGAGGTCATACAAAATACTGGATAGTAGTTTTTGTTGTGGGGTGCATTCATTTTTGCTACAATTATTTTGAGTAAAACTGAAGATATTGTTATCCAAGTTATATTATTAACCTTACTTTCATGATATGAGTTAAACAAATGTTCTATGACACTCAGTTTTGCCAACATTTTTGAAAATATTCTTGTGTTGAGAAATGTATTAAAATCTTACTTTTCAAAGAGGGTGTACTCATTTATGCTGATCACTGTATGTAGTGAGGGACCATCAGTGTTAGCTAATCTCATTCGTTCACATTCACACACCTATGAACAACAGAGGGTGCAATTCGGGGTTCAGTGTCTTGCTCAAGGACACTTCGGCATGTGACTGCCGGAGCTGAGATCGAACTGCCAACTTTCCGATTGATAGACGACTGACTCTACCCACTGAGCCACAGCTGCCCCAACTACAAAAACAATCAAAGTTTGTTCAACAGGCGAGGTCCTCTGCCCAGTGAAAGTGTTCTTCACTGAATCAATAGTTAGGTGTCGCAGTAGGTGCCAGCATTTAATTATTATAATAATAGAAGTGAGATGAAGCAATGTCTGTCAATAACGCTCATATCTCCATCACTGCATCCCAAATGTTTTTGTTCCCATACCTCTTTCTCCATCAGTGCTGATGTTCCCTGTTCGTGTTCTCACCTGTGCTCTGTGCAGCTCTGACCAGCCCGTTCCTCAGAATGTCTCTCACCCACGGTTTGACCTTCTCCCGCCCCTCTCCCCCGACCACAGATACCACCAGGTTAGGAGATGGGAGGCCCCAGTGAGCCGTCATCAGGGTGTAGACGATCTGAGGCGGGGTGTCACAGGACAGACGCAGGAACTAGAGAGGACAGAGAGAGATTTGAGATATCTGCTTCCAGACAACAATAACCCAACAAATTCTTGACATTCTCAGAGACTAAACCTGGAAGTCCAGAGGTTTATCACAAGCAATGCTTCCTCTGAAAAGATGCCATTCTGTGTCTGCGGACAATCACACTTTCCACATCAGGTTTTAGTTTTTCGCATGAGTTCATTTCCACTGAAGGAAAGACTTTCAGTTTATGCCAATTTTGCATGCATGACTTGAAACTAGAGACTGAGCTCAAAAACTCATGAGGAAAGCATTTACAGAGGGAATAAATCTATTGAAATGTTGCCTCATTTTCCAACAAACTTCTTTAAAATCAGACTTTTTTTTTACAGGCAGTAGGGACGAGCATCAAGGAGCTTTGTTCAGAGATTCAGATTATAATTTGTCATGAAAAGGTTAAAGTGAACCTGTCTGTGTATAAACTTCTGTCAAATTGCATTACCATTAATGCAAAGTCATAAATTGTAAAAGGTTTCTCGTCTGAAGACCAGAGTATTTCAAGAGCAGTGGGTGTCCTCTTGGATTTGGTCACTCACATGACTGTGTCTGCGTCCAGCCCCGGCGAACTCCAGCTCTCCATAGGCGTCTGTGGCACACTCTGAGGAGTGCTGCTTGCTGTCCCACTGAGTGACGATCGCTGCTCCAAAGAAATCTCCCGTAGCCACCGAGTCATGCTGCTCCCGGACCCCCCCACACTGACACAGCGCCCCATTACTGACACACAACGACACAGAAACACATTTGTTCATCTGTGGATTGTGGCGTCTCAATGAATGGAGACATCTTTTCAGTTTCATGAGAAAGTTAAAGTCATGTGTTAAATGTTGCATTAAATCCACAGCCTCCTTCAGTTTTCAGTCTAAATGGAGACTGCAGCAGAGTTTATGCAAACTCTCAAGTTGAGTGCATTTGTTTAGATTTATGAAGGCTCATAATTGGCTGCTTTAGCCATAGTGGCTTTGAAAATAAAGAGTCAAACTGTCAGATTAAGATTGAACCAGATGCCAGAGTTTCATAATCAATCTCTCAGGCAGTAAAAGAGAAAGTTACAATAATCAGTAGTGCATGAATTATTTCAGAAGTTAAACAAAAACAGATATTCCCTACATCCTTGGACAGAAACATTCAATTATAAAATTGCATAATATAAATATCAAATCTTTTGGCTTTTAATTCATAAATTAAATGATATGTTTTGTTTGTACGCCACACAAAAGGAGAGATTACCTGAATGAGTCTTCAACAAACGTGGAGCAAATTCGCTTCTTGATGATCTTCGGGATCCAGCTCTGGGAGAAGGAAAATGGGACAAGTAAATATAAGAAAACTCTGACTTCATAAACATGTGGAGGCGGAGGGACAGAGGAGCAGGTGAACAAAAGGTGAAGCTGATGACATGGTTTAAAAACTTTGTTCATAAGGCCAGATGTTCCTCTACAGCTGTGTGAATTATCAGTGAGGTATAAGAAGTACACTGCAGACTAGAGTCTCTGTTTAAATTGAAACAACGGACAAATAGATCATGATTAACACACAGGTCAAGGCACTGGTGGCCTGGCAGTCTAAGTGCATCCCATATACAGAAGCTATAGTCCTCGTTGCAGCAGTTACAGGTTTGACTCCCGACCTCGACCTTTTGTTGCATGTCTTCAATCACTCTCTGCTCCCCTCACTGCAAAAACTCAAAATCTTACCAAGTGAAATTGTCTCATTTTTAGTCAAAATGTCTTATCCCACTTGATTTAAGATACATTTACTTAACAAGTAACATTTGAGCAAGATAGAGGGACTTGTTTTAAGACATCTTAAATATCTTGTTCAGTCAAACAATCTTGAAATGATCTGTTTTGAGTTGTATTTTAGAAGAAACAAGGTTTATTTTACATTTCATACATTTTTCAAGCTGAGATCTTATTTGTAGAAGAAGGACAATCTTGATTTAAGACAAACCCTTTACTTGATTTAAGTAAATGCATTTTATTGGAGAATCTATCAGAAAACAGCTCCATTGATAAAAGAAAGAAAGAAAGAAAGAAAGAAGAAAGAAAGAAGGAATAAAAGAAAGCAAGAAAGAAAGAAAGAAAGAAGAAAGAAAGAAAGAAAGAAAAGTTGTTTTTAAGGGTAGGTTAAAGTTTTCAGGCAGTGTTTCTTCTAAATCAGATAAAAATATACATCCTCAAACTACATGCACACAATGAAACACCTACTTTAGAGCGTATCTGGCTTATCCTAAAAAAGAACATGACTGAATATTAGTATATCCAGCTCACTATGAGAAGACATTATATCTCAAAATGCTCAAATTAAACTTTGAAATCTTATTTCAAGTACAAGATGGTCTTAAACATAGAGAAGTGCGACTATAATACAACTCAAAATAAGCTGAATATATCTCAAATGAAGAAGTTGACATAAAATGTATTAGTGCAAAAATCTTGTTTTGAGTGAAATAATACTAATTGTTAGCATTCATTGCTTATTCTGAGACACTAAGCTTTAAAATACTGGTCAAATATTGCTTAAAATAAGTTTTCCCTACTAATTTTAAGATCACAATTTTCTAAATATTACATCTTATTTTAAGAAATCTTACCAAGCAAATTTTCACTTGTTCTATTGGAAGATTGTTTTGCTTATTACAAAGTAAAAGTCAGAGGTGTGGACTCGAGTTACGTGGCTTGAACTCAAGTCAGACTCAAGTCACAATTTTGATGACTTTGGACTAGACTTGACAATATCACCAAAGACTTGGACCTCAACTTGGACTTTAGCATCAATGACTCGGGACTTGACTCGGACTTTAGTCTGAGGACTTGAAAATACTTGACTGTACTACAATGTCTCCAGAAGTCCATTTGTTGTTGCACCGCTTAGCACTGATTATATCCTGAACGCTGTCAGCACTCTTTTTCTGTGTAGTTAAGTTCTGTCACTCACACTGGTCTTATTTGAGTTTTCTACCTCTTTGAACAAAATGTCAATAAGAGTCAATGTAAGCAACGAATGAAGACCATTTTCTCTTTTTCTGACTAATTCTTGTCACTCTGGTTTCATTTTATTTAAAAAATAAAACAATTCAAAATGCATTCATTGTATTCGTCAAATTCAATAGATTGTTACATTGTTAAAATGCCATTTTATTTGGTAAACAGTGCTTATGACTTGTAAGGACTCATTTCAAGCCTATGACTTCGGACTTAACTTGACTTGTCTTGTCTTTACTTGAGACTTGACTCGAGACTTGGGATTAAAGACTTGAGACTTACTTGAGACTTGCAAAACAATGACTTTCTCCCACCTCTGGTAAAAGTACCTTGAAATAATTTTTTTTCTTGTTTTTCGAGGGGCCTTTTTTCCAGTGCACTTTTCCTGTCCCTCTTCAGCTGTCCTATCAATAAAGGCAAAAATGCCCCCCAAAAAATCAGTGTGTATTAAACATCTGTATCCCCACTGCGCTGCAGTATTATAAACTATGATAAACCGCTCACAAGTCACATGTCCCAAAGCTGCTGTTCAGAGCATGTTGAGATCTAGATCATGTTTCCTAGGGGGGCTGGTTGTGGATTGTATGTCATATCAATGTCATCCATGTTTAAAGCTGAGCTCTTTCTCCCTCAGGTGTCCTACTTTCTGCTTTGTATTCATGGTAGTTCATGTTAACATGAACACAGGAAAGCAGCTAACTGGAACCATCAGGCGAAGCAGGAACCTGGGACACACCTTTACTATTCAAGATTAGACCAAAGATCAGATTTCAACCTTTCCCAGTGAATACCTCCAACCTCAAACTCAAACAATGAGAGCAGAGGGATCATTAAGAGCCTTGAATGTGAGGTTCAAAGTCTGACAGGATGTTACGTTCGCAGCACAAAGCACAAAAAAATGCAGCAAAGAAAACAAACTCAAGTCTTTTCCTCTGATTTATTGAGTCGTGTGCTCTTACAGGGTAGGTCTAACTTCCCAGAAAAGCAGTTCAAGAGTCTGAAGATTTATCTGAAGGTCTTTCCTTTTGCTGGAAAAAATCACTGCCAATTACCTGCATGCAAATACCAAATATAAAGGCAGAGATTCCCTAACCGTCATTAGCTGCTGATTTTTACACATAGTTTCCAGTGAAGTCACTTTGGAAAGAATCTAGTTCAAGTTTTTCTTCAAGACAGACTTTAAAAATCTATCTCAGTTTGTTAAAGTCAGCTCTGATGCTCAGAAAATGTTAAAGGGACATTATTTCAAATGCATGGTGTAAACTCCAGACATGCCTCCTTTGGGTTTTCATGGAAGCTGTGTGTTGGAGTGGGTGCACTGTGCAGGTTTCACTTGTATCTTTAAAGAAAGGAATGTGGTCTGAGATCACAAGGTCACACAGAGAGGATTAAAGCTGCAGGAAACAGAGAACCAGACCAGGGATCAAGTTTTTTGAAATATGAAAGTCAGGGGTTAAATGAAATGTTTCAGTAGCAGACGAGAGATGAAAGCTGAGTGCAGAATGAGAGAAATGTGAGGAATGAGTGAAGAGGGAGTCATGTCGAGGCATGATGGAGGAGACTCAGGACTGTGGAAGAGACCGACGGACACACTCTGTGATTATAGCAGCTAAACAATGAGTGTGTAACATCACAAACATGGAGTTTCGACTGGTCCAACCTGTCTGCATGTTGAGGACTTTCAGACTGTTTGCATTCAAGAGGCAGAGCTTCGTCTCTTTTTCTGATTGGATCCTACTTTCAGAGGAATTATTCCTCTGTTCACAGCTAAGGTGAGCTGTGACGGCAGGATTTATCTGATGGTACATGTTATTCTAATTCAGTTTGCCCTTCCCTTGCAGAGTGCTTCAAGGAGGGAGGTGAGAGTTTATTTTTATACCACTCCTGAGACATCTATAGCTCATAAAACCCAAGCTCATTCTTCATAAAATTAATCCTTCTAAGTGAATCAAGAGGTCAGATTAATTTCACAGACCTGACTCTTTAAAAAACCAACTGTCTCGGTTTATTTTTACTGTCAAACATTCAGCCTTTTTAAATGTATGCATGTATTTTACATGTCAGAAACGTTATCATAAAGCTTCATACAGTTCATACATGTGTCGTCTTTTCTGCTCTTCCATGAAAAAAGACTTCATAGATTTTAGGCTGAAGCCGCATAAGGTGAAACACACTAAGAGGTTAACCTCATGTTGGTTCCACCTTCTATGGAGAGCTATTGAACATATATCACTTCATTGTCATTATTTTATCATACAGATAATGGACTAGTTACATTTTCTTGGCAAAGCTACAAAGAAAGTCGTCCTGAGTCAGGCAGGCATCACAGAGAAAGAAAAACAAACACTGAATGTGTGTACGGATTACTTCACTCACACACTTTATTTAATATTGATTTTGGCGTGATACCGCTGCTTCAAGCCCGCCTTACTGCCAAAATACACCCATGAAGCCACTACATTAAGAGAATATCCAGGAGCTGTTTGTGCGGTTGAAGGAGTTCACACTGGCTTTCTATCTTACACACTCAGGCTCTGAGACAACGCCAAAGTCTCTCCTTCCTGTAAAATGAAATATGGTAGCAAATTCAGGAGCCATGTTTTTATTGACTGATGGTTGATTTTTTATCTGTCTTGTTTTTGTGGACCTTGTTCTTATGGATTGCTCATTTCTTGTTTTATTGAGGGTTACCTTTTTAGTACTGAGCACTTCGTCACTCTGTTGTGTCATGTCTTGTTTGTGCTGTTTGTTGATTGTTGTTAAAAAGAGGCTAGCTCACTGCAAACAAAATTTACCTATGGGAACAAATAAAGTACCTTTGCACCTCGAGGATGGGTCCAGCCTTTCTGACCAAGGTGACCCACCTGGGGTATTGGCTCATAAAAAGGTAGCATGAAGTATGTGTGCACAAATGAGTGTCATGGTACTTCTTTGGTACCTCAATGTTGCCAATATCACAAGATCACCTCTGACAGTTGTCAATTTTATGACTTTAATGTTTGATTTTGATTTGAATGTTTTATCATTTTTCTTTATTTGTAACTATTTGATTTGTATTATTTGTCCCCTCAGTTTTATTGATATGTTTAGTGCATTTTTTTTATCTTCAACATTTATCCTTACCTTTTTTATGTATTTATTTTAACTATGTATATTCTAATTGTTAATTTTGATGCTTTAACTTATTTTAATTCCATAATTTTTATTGTTATTGGTGTGTATTAGTCTCTACTTCAAAATCCTTTATTGTTTTGCCATTTTCCTATATCTGCTTTTTTTCTGTAAAGCTGCAAAGCACTTTGAATTTGTAGTAAGGAGATACGTCCTGATCCAATCATTGCATTATTTGAAGTTGTCCCCAGAGTTTTCACACTTACAGGCGCACAGGGTGATGCTTTAGCCTTTCTGTCACAACTGGCCCGACGTTTCGTCTTGACTAACTGGAAATCCACAGAACCACCATCACACAGTAAATGGGCAGCAAGTGTGATGGCCCATCTCAAACTTGAAAAACTCAGATACTCCATTAAGGGCTCAGCTGAAGTATTTTTTAAAGTCTGGAAACCCTTCCTCTCTTACTTTGAACAAAATTTAACCTCTAAACAGTGAACATTATATCTGGGTTCCTTGAACCTCTTCCCCCCAATCTCAGAGTGTCTGCAACCCCTCACCTTTTTTTCATATGTTGTTGTACTCTGAATACTTCATTTTTACGTCAGGTAGTATGTTAGGCTTGGTCTGCCTTTTTATGTTGTTTTTGCTGTTTTTTGGTTGATACATGTTGTGATGTGTGAATTAATGTATAAAAAAAGGAAAAAAAGGAAAAATTCCAGTAAAAATATTATATAAAAATATAAAATGAAAGCACTTTGTCATTTGATTTGGATGAAAGGTACTATATAAATAATGAATTATAGTCTTTTTGGAGCGACATCTGAGGTGGCCATTTAGATTTCAAGGTGAGAGCCATGCCACCTCTGACCTCCCCTTCGGACATGCCCCTGCATAAATTCCAAAACATACAAAAGACCAAATTAAAACAGCTCTGCCATAAGCATGCTTCAAGTGATGAAGGTCATGTTGCAAAATGCCAAGATGTGCAGCTAATGTGTAAACCATGCAAAGTCAAAACCAAATGCATCAAGGAAAAAATACTCTGCATATCCATCCATCACAACAGAAAGGAAGTAGACACAATGTGCATGTTAAGATGCTGTAATATCACATGATGTTATGTATGTCTCTAGCCACCCGGTAGTTAACGTCATGCATGAAGCAGCTCATGAGTAACACATGTCTAATGTATAGGTTTCAAGATTCAGTGTATGTGCTGAGTCATTTCAAAGGATGCTCCTGTAGATTAATGATCTAAAAACAGCACGTCCTTCTCCATGTCTTTAATCTGATGTCAAACAATAAGTCGGAAATACTAAATATGCATCTGAAGACAAGTCAAAGTGAAGACAGATTAGTTTAGTTTCACTTTTGTTTGTTTTCTCTCTCTCTCTTTCTCTGTAACAGGATATTTACTCTACTTGTGTGATGGGAGATTAAAGAGATATCCTGCACCAAGATGTGTGTGTGTGTGTGTGTGTGTGTGTGTGGTGTGTGTGTGTGTGTGTGTGTGTGTGTGTGTGGTGTGTGTGTGTGTGTGTGTGTTTGTGCGTGCGTGTGTGCGTTCGTGCATGCGTGTGTGCGTGCGTGCCACTGTCTCACACTTGTGTTGTGATGGGGTGAAGGTGAGCCCACCTGGCAACAACAACAACAACAGCACACCTTCCTAAGAGTAATGACTGTTTACATCATCCATCTCCCTCTGCTCTTGGTCTCAGTTTACAGAGCTTCTTGTTGCATGCATTACTTACATGTCAGGTTCATTCAGTTCATAATAATTTAAAACATTTAAATTTAACTCACATGCCTTAAAACCAGGATTTGACAAGGCTCACTTACTTTGTAGATCCTGCTTTTTGAACCTAGAATAACTACAACAAAACATCACTAAGGTTTGTGCTGCTATGACCTAAACACTGTTCATCCTCATCAATTGAAGTATCATTGTAAAACATTGTCCAGAATGGATATGTTGAGTCATAGGCGTTTCTAGCCCATTTTTGGGGGTGCTGAAGCACCTCTAAATTGAATCCCAGCACCCCTAAATCTTGAGAGATTCATTTTTTTTACTGTATGTTCTTTTTAACAAGCTAGAAAAGTTTCATAACCATACAGTACTTGGTTGAAACGTAATATTTTAACAACAAAAATGCAACAGCCAGCTCCACTGCGTTTTAAATGTTGTGCAATGAATCTCAAATGAAAGTCTAAAAAATAACTCCAATGTCAATTTTTGGTATTTTTGGTACTCACTATAGGGGGCTGGTTTACTCCATAAACATACATAGTGTTTATGTATATGTTGAGGAGCTGCTGTATCAAAATGAGTTGTCTTTCCCCAGAAATTAGGGTTACCATATGTTTCTTTTATGATTCCAATCCATTTCTCTTTTGCTGTGGCTCAGCATTTAAGTAACCTTTATCAGATCTGATGGTTTAGTCACAGACTTTCCCAAAAAGTGTTTCACTTTTCTTTCACATAATTCGTGGGAATGAAATTGCATTAAGATGTACAAAACAGTGAAATTTATCTTGCACAGCCGGGCAGCTCTCTGGGTGCTCAGCACCCCTAAACATTCGATCCTAGAATTGCCCCTGTGCTGAGTGTAATTACTGCTGAAATGTGGCAACAGATGTTGTGGTATCACAACTGCTGCATGCTAATGTTTCACAGATGTCTCAGTGACTTCATCTGAGAGAAAATGTTGCAAAAGTTTAAGTTCTGCCTCATTTTGGGGCACTGCTCTAAGCTTATTCAGTGTAGATTTTGCATATTTCTCCCGCATTGTGCATCAATATCATTTACCGTAATATTTGTAAGATTGTTGCAATGATTTTCACATGTCACTTCGCTCTGCCGGTACACGACGCTGCTGCACAGACTTGTGTAAATGCATTTGATGAAGCTATTTACAATGATTAGTTATGCACTGCCAAGGTTGCACTATTTGTAATAAAGGATTTACTTGAGCAAAATTATAAGCTGGTACGTCAAGACACCATGTGCAATTTAGAGCAACCTAAAACAACACTTTTACCATCAATTCTGTCTTAACAAAGCTTCTACAGTTTCAGTTTGGTTATGCAGATGTTTCCTAAAAGTAAAGCAGAGATGTGTTAAATTTCAGAGGTTCATCCTTTGATGGCTGATCATTGTACAGTCCTTTTATCACACTGCCTATTTTTTATTTCTGTGTTTCTCTCTTCAAAGAAAGCTCAAAGTGTCCGTAATAAAATTTCAGGTTTCAGGTTTACAAGCAACCTGTAGTTGCATGACTTCACCTTCACCATTGTATCTCAGCAGCACACATCTGTTTCACACGTGTTGTCAAAGCTGAGGATAGTTTTGCCTGTGGGCTTTCTTTACAGTCCTTCTGTCTGTTTCCACAATAAGACACGCAGGGGACACTTTGATGAACATCGGGGACAGCAACATGTTGTCCCCAAACTCAGCATGTCGGCTAAACACAGGGAAACATTTCTGTTGTAAATATACGAGAAGAAACCTTCATCATAAAACTTTTAAAAAGCAGGATGAAGTCTGGTTTTGCTCTTTCTTTCAAGTGTAGAAGAACTTGAAGATTTTGACTTCTTAATCTGCAAAATGTAAAGCACGCATGTGAGGCATGACTTGGAGTTATTTTCTTGTTTGAGGGAGTGACAGGTCACAGCATAAACTCAAAAAGCCCAGGGCATTTCACATTTTCATGTCTGAACTGGCTCAGCAGCACCTGAAAATCCACTTACAGCGCTTTTGCATTGATTCAACTCAATATAGCACTTTCAGTGTGCAAGTGCCTGAGAAACATACCTCTGTGCTCACAGATCCACCTACAAACAGATCAATGTTATGCATCCACTATAACTTTAGTCTTATGCTGTAACTCTACAGGTGACACATACCTGATCCTTCTCCTTCCTGCTCCCAGCCTTACACCCTCCTCCTCCACCATTCTCCTTCTCCTTCTCCAGCTTCTTCATCCTGCTCCACTGAAGCTGTAGTCTGCTAACAGGGATGTGGGTCAGCTGTTCATCCTGTGCCCCCGCCCACAGCTTCCTTTCTGCCCCGCCCACAAAGCCTGAAGGAAAAGGGGCGGGGGGTGCAGCCTGGCCCACTTACTCCACTTCTTCTTCTCCACAATGTTCATTCCTTACATTCTCTGACTGTTTGATAAGAGTAGTAAGAGGTTTCAGTACAAAGTGCTAAAATATAACATTACAGGTATGAGTCATGTGAACAAATATAACACAGAAGGATTTTCAGAACAGATGTTCTACTTTTCATCAAAGTTTAAGAGTACTCAAGTCAAACTGAATCAGTTGAGAAGAAGATTTTTCTTCTTCTGTGGTTTTCTGTTTCATTCTTCTCATTTTTAACATCTTTACAGACTTCATATAACTGGGCCAAACTTTTTTCAACATCATCCAAACTGGCCATCCTATTTAGGATAAAAAATGTGTTGTTTACTCTCTAAAGTGAAAAAAGGAATCCCTGTGTATTTAATTTGTCGGTGAATAGCTGCACTGGAAAAATGCCCCTCCAAAAACAAGAAACTTACTTCAAGGCACCTTTACCTTGAAATAAGCAATAAAATCTGCCAATAGAACAAGTGAAAATTTGCTTGGTAAGATTTCTTAAAATAAGACATAATATTTAGAAAACCATGATCTTAAAATAAGCAGGGAATACTTTTTTAAAGCAATATTTTACCAGTATTTCAAAGCCTGGTGTCTCATAAGCCAGGAATGCTAACAATTAGTATTTTTTCACTCAAAAAAAGATTTTTGCACTAATACATTTCATGTCAACTTCTTCATGTCAACCATCTTGTACTTGAAATAAGATTACAAAGTTTAATTTGAGCATTTTGAGATATAATGTCTTCTCATAGTGAGTTGGATATACTTATATTCAGTCATGTTCTTTTTTAGGATAAGCCAGCTATGCTCAAAAGTAGGTGTTTCATTGTGTGCATGTAGTTTGAGGATGTATATTTTTATCTGATTTAGAAGAAACACTGCCTGAAAACTTAAACCTACCCTTAAAAACAACTTTTCTTTCTTTCTTTTATCAATGGAGCTGTTTTCTGATAGATTCTCCAATGATATGCATTTACTTAAATCAAGTAAAGGGTTTGTCTTAAATAAAGATTATCCGTCCTCTACAAATAAGATCTCAGCTTGAAAAATGTATGAAATGTAAAATAAACCTTGTTTCTTCTAAATTACAACTCAAAACAAGATCATTTCAAGATTGTTTGACTTAACAAGATATTTAAGATGCATTGTCTTAAAATAAGTCTCTCTATCTTGCTCAAATGTTACTTGTTGAGTTTTTGCAGTGTATAAAACAGTAAAATCCACAGCAGGACACTCTCTTGTCTTAGAGTCTCCACACCCCTTGAGTCATTTCCTCGACACAAGGAAGTCAGAAAAAAAAACGCATTCTTGAGCTCAGGGATTCCTCAGGTTTGTGTTAGCTCATCCAGAAAAACAAGGAAACACCTTAATGACTTTTCCCACAGTGTCAGGGTGGGAGGGATTTTAATGAGCTCAAAGGTTAAAGTTTCTGTTCAGTACAGTGAACCCGCTCAGGTGTGATCACATGACCACAGAGTAGTCACCCAACAACATGTGGTTGGAGATGTCCTTCTTCAAAGGTTTTTAGTGCCCTCCTTCATCTTTCTACAGCCAAACACTAACTCCTGTTCCATGACCTATGACCCCTCCCAGTGGGTGCTGGTGGCAGGTCTGACAGGGACGCTCCAACTGTCACAACACCGGCCCAGTGCTCGTTACAGCCTGAGACACTCAGGGAGCTTCAGGAGTCATGGATGGAACCCATCCTCGGACAACAGCAGTGACAAACTTAACTTTAAAAAAGAATGTAGAAAAGATAGATTCACTGACTGCACAGAAGACTAAGATATCATTCATTGTAAAACAGGTGAAATATACAGTTGAAGTGACTTTCTTTCAGGGGACTGGTCAGTTAACTCGCTGGACGTCTCTCTGTGTCATACTAGTACAACTTTATGGTGATTCTCTGAAGAGAAGATAATGATGTTTACTGTTGAAACCCTCCAGTCCAAACCCATGTGTGTTTATGTGTGTGTATGCTGTTGGGAAAACAATGTGAGATTAAGGAGACAGTACAGGAAGCAGTAACTAAATACCCCGGAAACATGCTTCCTGATATTTCTTCTTAGGATAACCCAAGGAGCAGTCATGGGTCATGTGACTGTAGGCGACAGTTTGTTCATAACCTTATGAGGAGTAAACATGTGTAAAAAAATATGAATTTAAAAATACATTTTTATTGGTATTTCTAAGCTAAACTTTAATTCATCAACTAAAACATTCATCCTGCATCTAGGGGCTGTATATGACTGCATTGTGGTTAAACGCAGCTGTTACTGATGACATTTGTTGCAAAACATTTTTAAAAATCCTCAAAAAAACAGCATTTCAGAAGCTGAAAATGTCCCTAATTGACTCTCCCTCAGGTAGAAGCTCTTTAAGTCATTTTGACATTGGAACAGGTTTTTCACAAGGGTCTGTACTCAGTCCTCTCTAATTTACTGTAAAGGTGTTAGTCCTGTCCTGACAAGACAAACCAAAGAGTTGCTTTATCTTTATGTAGATGACACTGTTGTTTATATAAATAAACACCACCTTACATTGCCTGCTTTTCACCTTTTTTGGGGTGATTTTCCTGGACTTCATGGTTTTTTATCCTACTCCTCCCTTCCTCAGCCTTATTCTGTCTCTTCCACACTCCCTGCCTCAACCATGTGCTGACACTGCCTATGTTCCCAACACTGGACTTGAACCCTATGTACTTTAAGTATGTACTTAAAGTATGTACTTCATCTAGTATGTACTTAAAGTATATACTTGTTAAGTATGTACTTTAAGTATGTATTTCAAGTATGTACTTCAAGTGTGTACTTAAGGTATGTACTTCATCTAGTATGTACTTAAAGTATTTACTTAAAGTATGTACTGTTCAAGTATGCACTTAATGTAAGTACTTAAAGTATGTACTTGTTAAGTATGTACTTAAAGTATATACTTGTTCAAGTATGTACTTGTGCAAAAGCAAAATAACATCAAAAGCGTTTTTGGAGAGAATACAGATAACAGATGTTTTTAAATGGCAAGAAAAGGACCCAGATAATTTACATCAGAAATCTTGGCATGAATCAGGATAATTCTTTAAGATGAGATAAACATGCCACTTTAATTGTTAAGTCTCTTACCAAAATTGATGTCTTAACTGTGTCCCAGTGACTTCAAGAGAGTTATCCATGCTGTCATTACATCCCAGCCAGTAAGCTGTAGTTTCCTCGGTGGGTTTAGATTAGTCGTCTCTGCAGGGTCTTCAACTCTATCAAAACGCTACCTGTGCATTTTATGAATGGTTTTAAGATTGTATTGATTGTTTGGTTATAAGTCCCAGAACAGAGGGGATCAAGCCCTCACAGTGGCTGGTTCTCTAACTTTGTATTATATGTGGGTGATTTTAGCTTCTTATGATTTTTTTCAATGTTATGTCTCCTTTGGTTGTACAGCACTTTTGGTGAGGTGTTTACAAATATAGGCTATTTGACTGGACTATAGTCAGCTCATGACTAAATGCTTACTCCTGCTGCCCTCTGCTGGTTTAAAGTTTACAACAGTTTATACATGAGATATGAAAACTACTTATACTTCTAACAGAGGAACATTACAATATCTTTAATGTTTCAGTAATGACTGCATGTAAAGAGTCACCATGAAATGCCATCTTAATGAACTGAGTCACAGATGTTCTGGACCTTAGACGCCAAGCTTGGAGTGTCAGCCTGCTAATAAACTAACACTGGATTGGCTTAGAGGTTTAGGGAACATTCATGAAGACTTAAGACAGGTGGGTTATACACTAAAGCTCATCTGGCAAAGATATTTAAAACTGTATCTTCTTTGTGTGATCGGTGTTAACAAGCATCGGCACATTACACTCACATGTTCTGGAGCTGTCCCGGTCTAAATGTGATCTGGTCTGAGTTATTAGGAACGTTGACTATTGTAACTGGGGTAAGACTGGTCCCTCATGCTTGTACTGTTTTGTTTGGTGTGTCTGTTCTTTCTCAAGCCAAGAAGGACATGTTAGCCTTTACGACTCTGTTGACCAGAAGGCTGATATTGTTGAATTGGAAGTCCTCTGTCCCACCTAACCATTCGAGCTGGATTAAGAGTGTACGTTATTTTCTTAAATTTGAAAAGATCAGGCTGACCCTGAGTGGCAAGGCTCATATCTTTACAAAAATCTGGAATGATTTTTTATCTCATGTCGATAGCTCGGCTTGCTGTGTGTCTTTAGACTGAGCATCATCATGGTGTGTCTTAATATGTTTATATTATTTCTTCCACCTGTCTTTCTTCTTTATATCTTTATTATACTTGCTGGTCTTATGTTGTCCATTTTTGGAGTTCTGTATAGTTCATCTGGAGGGACGGAATACCTTATTATTTTTATTATTTTAATAATTATATTAATCATTGCTTTAACATATATTTATCCATTTATCTATTTCTTGTATTCATCTGATCTTGTTAATGCTACCTTATTTTTAACTTTTCTTTCCACTATTATTTATTTTATTAATTTTACTGTATTGATTTTGTATTTTGTATCAATACTTTGTATTGATAAGTATTTTATTTATAATCATACTTTTTATAATTTTACCATTGCTGTTGTTTTCTGACTGTTATTCTGTGAAGCACTTGGGGCTGCATGTTTTTAATGTATGAAAGGTTCTATATGAATAAAGTGAGTTGAGTGTGTCAGGGTGGGGGGTTATTTGTTGTTTTGTATTTCGTATGTCATGCCTGTTTTTGTTCCAAAAAAAAAATGCAGAAAATGGACCAACCTCTAATTTTGGATGTGATTGTTTTTCTGTGAAAATCAATAAAGTAAAAAAAAAAAAAAAAAAAAAAAAAACACATGTGGGTTGTGATTTTTCAGTTATTTATAATAATGAAAGTAACTATGTTTATAAACTAATACTAGAGTAAAAAGGTATGAGAGTAGGTAAAAATGTCCTTTTTATGCAATCACTCTGAATATTCAACTGGTGATCAGAGTGTTAAAGAAATCAAAGCAGGCAAATTTACATTTCCAGTTTATTAGTTTTATTTTAAAAAAAATAACGCAGCAGCTGCAAACAAAAATACAAAAGAGAAAAAAAAGTTTGTATGTCGTGAGACGGAGCTGACTCTGCAGAGGGACATACATGGGTTCTACTGTTCAGACACAGACACTGCATCTGTACACTGTGACACACATGTGCACACAGGGGGAAAGTCCACCGGAGCTAAATCTCTAGACCTGGTCCCCGCTAAAAACTATTTTTCTTTAGGTCCGGCACTAACTGTAGGATGTCACTGGATCAAATATGGAGGGATAGATCGCGAGCCCAGACATCACACAGGACAACTGAGAATGTGCAGAATCTGAAATGCACTGCGTCCCAACACCAAACCACACACTTGCTTCTAAAGCAGGTTTGAAGGAACTCAAACTGCTGAATACAGTTTATTTAAAGCGTGCAGGTTGTGTGTAGGGAAAGACGGCCCACAACTTAAGTATGAAGTCTCCAGAAGAACATTTTGAAGACTCTATAGAGTTTAACTGGCAGCAGGTTTCTGAACGTGCAGCTTGTAGTAAATTGTGTTACAGCAAGAGGAAGTGTATGTATCGTTCACGACACATCATGATGAGCAAAAGAATCTACAGTGCAGAATCGGTGTGCAAGTTGTTTAGGACACAGTGCATGGGCTTTTACAAAACTTAAGTTTGTAAAAAAACAAAACAACCAAAGACAGATAAATTCAGTAAAATCAATCACTCAAATCCTCTGAATGTTCCAAAAATAAAGGACCTCCTGCTGTTGTTGATCCTTTAAACTGTCAATTTCTTTTTAGATGGCAGTAAGAAAGTTCAAATTAAGCCTAAACAAACGTATCAAAGGGGCGGGGCTTAAGAAGATGAAATTTAGCACGCAATCCTGGTGCATCGTTCTTCTCTTTCTGCCCTGTAGCTCAGGGAATAAGCTGCTGTGATATCTTAACACGTATCTGCACCACATTCACACCAACGCGTCGCTGGTTCTGGTCTGAACAGGTCGATGTCGCACATGTTTCTATGAACTGTACACATGTGGAGGAGGCAGGTTCTTGAGAAAACAGGAATCTCTAAAAGACTCACATCTACAGCTTTTAACAGATGAGAAAGAAGAACAGACTTCCACACGTATTACAGGGAATGAGGGGGCAACGGGGGTGAACGGTAACACTCTGCAGACGTGTGAACAGGGCCGCTGTGTTCAGGTCTACATGGGTCTGACACATGCAGAGGACATGAACCAACAAAACAAACCCCTCCCCAAAGAAGACTCAGACAGCAGGCACACACTCCGCTGAGTGACTACGGCACAATGATTCACCACGGCAACGCACTTTGACCCCGAGGATGTGAAAACCTTCAAATACTGTTTGAACAAGAAAATGACAAAAAAAAAAAGAAGAAGAGTCTTTAAAATGTTGCTGCAGAGGGGACGCCAGACTGAACAGGTTAACGCATCCGGTACTCTGACGTCTTGGACAGCTCACACAGCTGGCCCTTGAAGTCGATGTCAACGGTGAAGTCCAGGTCTCTCTGTGGGGACACAAACACGTCATATAGCATGAGACACAGAGACAATATCACATCTGTAACATACGAGTCTGAGAGGGAATACTATAGTGTTTTCAATGTGATTGTATTTTCTACAGAAATATGTGCACCAAACTTCTTTAATCCAAGTGTTTTTATGGCCTTTTTCTAATATCAATTCAAGTAGAATTATGCAAATTCATACTGCAGGATGATGCTGCCCCCTGCTGGATGACTGTTTTCAGCATGTTATACATATCACAAAAATGTTGACAACACAAGTCATGGAAAGTTTTAAGTCTCGTCAAATGTTCAACTTCTGCAGGTTTTACGTGAAAACAATTTAAACAGGACCATTAGAGAAACCACTCGTCTTTTTACCCACCTATATAATGCCATACCGTTTTACTGTACCTATCCTAACCATGGTGTGATCTTCCAACATGAGGACTTGCATTAAGGTAAGCAAAAAGACTCTAAAGCAGGGGTTCCCAAACTTTTCAGTCCACGACCCCCAAAATACAGGTGCCAAAGACTTGTGACCCCACTGTCCCTCAAAGTGATTTAATGTGGCTTCATTTATCTGGTCTGCAGAAAATTAGCCTACCTATATGAGCATGTTGCTGTTTCCTTATGAATTAACCTACTGCTACTGATGCTTTTGAAAATTACTGTTCACTAACCCTAAGTCTGGCAACAAGAAGGGCAGAAAACGCATTACATTTTCAATTTTCAAGGTTTTATTAAAAGTTTGGCTACTATTTTTGTCAATATTTTTATTTTAAATGGGTAAAATGTAATATTTTTAGGTAACATTAAAAAAAACACTCTGGAAGACATCTCACCGACCCCCCCATTTGTGTTTCGCGACCCCTCACAGGGGTCCCGAACCCCTGCTCTAAAGCATGTACATAGTGCGTGTTTTTTTAGTATTAAAGAGATTGTGCTTACGTTGTTCTTGACATTGGGCTTCATGCTGATGGTGCCAAAGATCTCCTCTCCAGTCTTCACAGTCAGGTAATCTTCCAGGTAGAACACTGTCTGCTTCCAGTGAGTGTATGGAGACTCTGGACCTGACGGGGAAGAAAACCAGGTTGTATGAATAGAGTGAACTGGATCTCTGGAGCAGCTGTGCAGATCAAGATCCAAAAATGCGCAAAAAGATGCTTTACATGCAGATTGAATGTCTTGATAAAGACACTGGAGTTATCAATTGATGCTGCATGTGTATCTGGACAGGTTTATTAAGATGCATTATCAGGAATATATGGTGTATGTAAGTGTGGTGCATTCACTTACTAGTGGAGAATCCAGTCCTCTTGTGGCAGCGAGTGAACTCGATGTTGAAGTATGTGACCAGAGGCGTGGATGTAGTCGTTCCTCTTCACCTGCAGGCAGAATGTGAGGTGAAGGTGAGGTCGTCCGCCTTCACCGTGTAGATGTCCACCTCCTGAAACACAGACACAGAGGTGAGTGTAAATTCAGAACACACTTTTATTTTTTACAGAAACAGAACTTTAAATTTTTTTAAAGAACTGCACCCACCTGATGAGACAGGCGCTGCTAACCAGCTGTTTAGGGTCGACCACATCCACCAGAGGTTCCTTTATCGCCACCTCCTTAATGCAGGACATATCAAATCCATACACGTTCTCCCACCCTGGAACTCACACACAAACACAGAGAACAGTCAGTACATGCAGTGTAGAAACAGTGTGCCAGACAATCCTGAGCCTGCTTGCTGCTCCGATTAACACACCAACAGCTGTTGTTTAATGGATTAGTACTGCAGGAGTCCTCAAGTCCAAAATGGGAGAGACGTGAGCAATTAAAAAAAACAAACACCAGTTCACAACAAGTTCAGATCCATTTCAGGAGTTTCAGATTAATCCATACAGAGAGAATCTGCTAATCCTGCTCTCCTGCACTGTGATTGCAGGTAACAAAAGCCTACCCAAAAAAGTTACCTTCAGGGCTTTCTGCCAATAGGAGAGAGTGTCCTGGCAGAAGTTGCGGAGGACTTGTAAAGCAATCTGCTGTAATCACTCCAGGATTACAGGAGATGGCTGTGAGAGTTCACGATGACTCAGTGTTTAAAGACAAACAGGATTTTAACCTAAACCTGACTGAGTATTTTGGTGCCTATATCAAACCACGCTGTGACCCCTTAAACCAAACACTTGGGTTTCAGGGACAGATCACCATGGGGGTTGGCGTAATGATTCAGGGTTGACTTGCTGCTTGTAAACGGCTATCTTCCAGGGATAAAACCTGTGTCTGATGACATCAACTAAGTTGGATTGGACTTATTCAGACGTACTGTATCAGGTTCTTTAAGGACATTACATCACCTGAATAGCCAGCAGCTCTTGAGCATAACTGAAGCGACATCTTCATCAGTACCAATTTGCAGCTGATATTTGCTTAAGCCTCTTTCAACTGGTGTTGATGATTTTCTGTTATTACGTTGCGTCTCAAACTGAGGTCGTGCTAAGTGACTGGTTACTCACAGTGGATTTTGTAGTCCTTGTACTGCCTGTCTTCAATGGCAGTAACGTAAAGAGTCGCCCTGTCTGGCAAGATGAGTCCATCTGGTTCTGTTGGAAGGAAAAGGTGGGAGAAAATTTGATTTGGGCCAATAGGCAGATCTCTCTATCTATCACAGCAACTTCCTGATTTTCTTGATGATGGTTTTGGGTCTGTACAGTTTCTAGTGTCTTAAGTGTGTTTCTGATTTGCTTCTTATCCAGACCAAAAGCCATTCAACAACTACTCCTCCTTGTCTTTACTTGAACTTACACATTTAAATCTTTCTAAAAGGAGGGTTACATTTTAAAAGAATGTCTATTACAACTTCACAAACACATTTTCCAGACTCATACATACCAGCCACTTATCCCTGGCATAGATGACTGTGTTGAGCATGGACTCATAGAAGAGGCAGTAACCCATCCACTCTGATATGATGATGTCTACACCTTCCACGGGCAGGTCCACCTCCTCCACCTTCCCCTTGATGATGGTAACAACTACAGACGAAGGGAAAAAAAGGATAAGGTCTCGAACTTTGCCCACTGATCCTGACATGATTTCGTACCACAGGATTTAATCTCATCACTCACCATCATCCATCTTATTGGCCTTCACTATTTTCACAGCATAGTCTGAGATGCTGCTGCACTCGATCTACAAAGACAAACAACATTTATGCTTTTTTGCTGCAAAGAAACTGTTACCCACAGATGTGTCCTTGTCATGTTTCTCAGTACGTACCCCTATAACCTTCTTGGCTCCAGCTTTAGCAGCGAACATGCAGAGGATCCCCGTCCCGCTGCCCACGTCCAGCACCACCTTATCTTTAAAAAGATGTTTGTTGTGGAACATTGAGTTACGGTACGTCAGCGTGCGCACTTCATCCTTCAGCATCTCCTACAGAGAGGAAGCACAAAGACAAAAGGGTTAATAACACACACAGGGCTAAAAGTTTGGGGTGCAGTTAAGTTTAGCTGTGAAGAACTCACCTCATGATGCCAAAGTGAGCGTATGAGTCAAAGTAGTAATCCCTTTGACGTCATGTCCTCTGCTGCAGGCTTGGCTGAGCTCTCCCCTGAGAAACCTCAACAGAGATACACACACACAAAAAGAGAGAAGCACAGAGTTACATGGCATGACAACACTTTCGCTTTAAATTGCTCTTTAATGTCATCTAAGGAAAGATTTCTATCACACTACATTCAACTATGGTCAGGTGTGATACAAGACGCAATGGGGGAAATCCACATGAAGTTCTAAAACTCACTTCAAAGAGGCCAGTCTGAAACTACAGAACATGGTGCTACAACTCAAGACCATCAAGCCCACTCAGTGCAGAGGTGTTGGAGTGGGCGGGGCCTGTCCCCTCTCCCTGGCCCTGGTTGTATGATCCATATAAGCCTGATTTAATGTTCTTTGAAGAGAATCCTACAGTGATATTGAGACCTTTAAATGTAAATGTATTTATTCAGTCTGGCTTTTATGTAGGGTTTAACAATTTTATTACTTACCTGTTACTGTAATATTTATTTAAATGTTGCTTTATTGTTTTGTCTTATTCTATTTTTATTTATTTTATTTATCTACTCAGTTTTATTTTCAACTAATTTCCTTACCCGTTTTAAATATTTATTTTAACCATTTTATTCTTAATTTTTATGCTTTGAATTACACATTTTATTACTTGGGTGTCTTTGTTTTATTTTACTTATTATTTCCCCCCTAATATGTGTTGCCATTGTTTTATTTCTGCTTCTTTCTTATTTTCAATCACTGTAAAGCACTTTGATTTGTATGAAAAGTGCTACTTAAAAAAATCTTGATTGATGATAAAATTGATGAATTTGAACTGTTGTATCTTAAATTTACTTTAGTGCTCATGGTAATCTGTGCTGCTCAGACTGGTCATTGTTCACAAGAATGGGAGCACATGGTGGTTTAACCTCAGAGAGATGGGAATTGTCATCTGTTTCCACAGCTCTACCTCAACGTGTGTTAAAATTTTGTTTTCTAAAGTTCAAGATGAGTAGGATCGATTAGTTGTAGCTGTGACTTGAGGCCAGATGAACAATTGGAAATAATATAACTCCTGGCGGTCGCACCTAATTGTAGTTGGTGGAATTTTTTCCCTGCACAATGGGGGGCCCCTTAGAAAAAGTTTGGGAACCACTGTTGTAAAACCACATGCATACATTTATTCACATTATTTTCCCAAAATTTCCTGACTTTTTTTCTCGGCCATACAATGGGGTACAGACATTGCTTTTGAAAGGGGGTACACAAGCCAAAAAAGTTTAAGAACCCTAGTTTTAAGTGGGCACTTTGGTGGCCGGTAATATTAATGGGGCCTATGCCCGCCTGCGGCCACCCCTCTAATGGCGCCACTGCCCTCCCCATGTCAGCTACAGACTCATCAGGAGGTTAAAAAAGGACCTTAATCCCCTGTAAGAACTAACAGCCAACTAAGGCCTTTACATGACAACCAGTGTAGCAGATAGGCGTTACAATAAGTTACATAAAAGCCGTGTACTGAGCTACTAATGAGGCAAAAAAAGTAATCTAAATTAACCCCAACAGGGTCAGCAAATTATATATTAACACTGATAATAAAGCCAAACATCGTGGGGACAGATGTGCGCATGTGTAGCATCACTAGCTAACCTCGGCTAACAGAGGGAGAATGAGGCAGCAGCAGCAGCATCATGCTAGCTAAGATGCTAACACGTTAGTCCCCATGCGGTCCCACAGGCTGCTGAGACACAGCCGGCCGCCTTTTATGCCAGCTAACTGACCCCGGTCTGTGGTCTGTTCACCTGACGTTATTTTAAAATTTAAAGAGTTATTACATAGACAGCAGTGAAGTGAAGGTTAAAGAGTTAAAATGAGATGTTAGCTCTGCGTGGTATCAATGAATGAGCGGCAGAGCAATCCCACTTGTAGCAAAGTTAAAATGGATGCATCACTATCTGGCTGGTACGTAATTACACCAAGCTGACTGTTCAAACGGTTTCAGTTGTTAGCATCCCCTTCCCAGCTAAGTAGATTTCCTGTTAGAACATTAAAAAGGCACAAAAAAGGAGTTCATTGTGTTCCCTATTGTAAGACCTTACCTCCATCCTCTCTGCTGGCGCCGCCATTTCGATCTCCTGCCTGACTGCGTGGGGCTCGTGAGCTTCAAAGATCCTACCAGGTCCCGCCCACGATAACATACTCTGGTTTCTGATTGGTCCGCCTAAATACAGAGCCCGCCCATCTTTGCTTCGTCATTTTCTTCAAATTTGAGCGTTGACTGCTATGGAAGGGAAACTGTCTACTTAATGGAGGGAAGATTAATTAACTGACCATAATGAAATAATATAAAATCTCTTTGATTTGGTGAATCTCATTAATATTAAATAATAATTTGTATTCACCCATTTTTTATTTCGTAGCTTTTCAAAAGCAAAAACGTGAATTAGTCACTGTTTATTCCGGTGTCTTGAAAAAAAAAACCTGTTTTATTTGTGTGAAACACATGAAATGTGATCTAACCAGTGCTGGAAAAGGTACACAGATTCTTTGCTTAAGTCAGGGTATAGATCCTCCTGGTTAAACATTACTCCATTACAAGTAAAAGTTGTTCAGTCAGATTATTATTTGAGTTAAAGTCCTGGAGTACTTGCTTTTAAAAGTATCACAGTATTTTCAGTACTTTTTAAAATATCTCAAAACATATTTTCCCAAAGCATGAGTGCAGTCAAGTATGCATTGGTGAACATTCTGCTATGTTATGTTGATCTAGAAAACATTATATAAAATCTAAAAAGTATACTATAAAACATAAACAGCAACTAAGATAATAATACAAGCACAGACAAGTTGGTTTAAATGTATCTATATATATGTGGGATAGATGGTGATGTTTTGTAGGCTGTGATGAAGTTTGTTCGGTAAACAGATCAGAGATGTACAATAATACCAATCATTCATCATATTTCAAACACCTCAAACATGGTCTTAAAATGTGGCCGTGGTGCTCAGGTAGAGAATCATCATCCTTCTCCACCATAGCCATCATTACCACAACTAAATGAATGGCCTGATCTGAATAACATTTGATCTTATGCTCAACAGAGATGGCTACACCACTAAGACAAACCAAACACAAGTACAAACAGTTTACGGTCTTGGGGATCTGATTTCAGAAAAGAAAAAAGGAAAAAAGTAGTGAGTACCTAGAGCATTGATTGAAATATAATGGAGTCAAAAGTATGATATCTGTCTTTCAAATGTAGTGGAGTAAAAGTAATAAGTTCCCCCCAAAATAATACTCAAGTAAAGTACAGATACAAGTAAATTTATTTCGTTACTTATCTAACTAATATGTTGGTATACAAAAAAACTTACTTTGAGATTTTCCTCTCACTGGAAATGATAACCCAAAACATCAGACAACTGTTAACAGGTGTAAAAAGTGTAAGATGATAGTATAATATTACTTAAAAATAATTATCTTGTGCATACAAGTTATTATTTTGTGAGCCTGTGTATTATCTGCTTAGGACAAGGTTTTAACTTGGCAATTATCATCTGTGCCTAATATATTTAATGTGTGTACACTAGCCAATGCATTGTGCTTATAAGTCTTTTTTAAAAACATTTTAGAACTACGGGAACCTCGATATAATATGCTATAGCTGCCCAAGACTCAAGGTACGAACAATAAATAAGTTAGTAAGTATTAATACAAATAATTAAATGAATATAGGAATAGGCTGAGCTCTAGAGAGACTATAACTTTATTTTATGTAGCTAATAAGAAAAGCCAAAGTCTTACAGAAGTGTTCTCCTCACTTTATTGCAAAAGCTAAGTTTCCACCTAAGTGCCATTCCCAGAACTCATAAGTCCAAGAAAACTAAAAGTTAAAGACATCTGAAGACAGGTTAGAATTAGACAAATTACTCTCCTATGTGGAAAAAAACAGCAATTGTTTTATGCAGGTTAACAATGGTTTATTGGAAAAATTCACAGGACTTAACACAGGAACTGACACTTTTCGTCCCACAATCAGCTTGTGGCTCTTTCTTATTCCATCATTTTTTCATTCTTCCATGTTACACGTTCTCAGTTTATCATCATACTGCCAAGGAGGCCTACTCTGCAAACTGTATTCGTCATGGTAGAAAATATATTTAAGCTAAATAGCCTATTTTATCCAACTTACCTGACAACGAGGGTCACAAATAAGTTATTAAACCTATGGGAAATTCATTGCCGAATATAGTTATTCGGGCATTTCAGTTTATCAAGCATCCACGGCAAACTATGAATGTTTTCATTTTAATGCATTTACAGCTATCTGACAAATTGTAGATGAGACTGAACCACCTGTCATAAAATAATAAATCAGATTAAAAGAACAGGCTAGTCATTGCCCTAACTTTTTTGATCACATTGATTGCTCTAGCCTTTGATTTAAGTAGTCTACACAGCTGTTAAAGTGCATGCCAACAGGAATTGGTCAACAAACGCCACTTGTCTGATTTGATAGAACCTGTACCCAGGGGCATCGTGGTGGGAGGAAAAGTGGGACCGACTACCTAGGGCCTAAGTGGGGAGGGGGGGGCCTTAATGGCCTGAAATAAATTGTGTTTTCTACTACGCTTTTATTTTATTTTGTTATAACTGCTATAAGAAAACTAAAATTGTCTGAATAAATAATCAAACATTCAGAATTCCAGGGGAATTGTCATATTTTCATAGCATCAAGTGTGGCTGAATCTGATTTAAAGTAAACTGTAGGTTTCTAGAGATTTACTTTACTTCATGAGGTCAGATTACACCAAGTAAATTCCTTGTTGTTATTCAACAAGTCACTTGGCTTCAAATAATCTTCTTTACCGAGGTGGACAGTCTGAAGGTCAATATTGTGCAGCTACATTTGGAGAAATTGTAAATATATATATTGATATGTAGTTTAGAGTTGAGTCAGTTAATCAGGATTGTTTTAAGCATATACTTATGTTTAATGCAAATTAACCAGTATTATAGCAGCAATGTTACATTTTGTAGGGTTGGCTGTGGTGATGGGGGCATACTGAGATATCTTTTCAGGGGGCCCACAATTCCTGGCAACGACCCTGCCTGTACCTGTACTCTTTCAAACAGAGACGTCCTTTACTCTGTCTGTATTCTGCTTTTATTGTAAATAAATGAAAACAGTGTGTCATGGCCAAGAAGGCAGTTAATTAGGTCAGTGAAATAACTTCAGCTCAAACGTCGCCGGGCTTCAAGCCACCAATGGAAAGGAGCGTGCGCGTCCCCGGGTACGTGGCGCGCGGTCCCGCTGTAGGTTCTTGTGTCACGAGCCTTATCCGAGCCGCGGAGTGGAGGCAGGAGAATTATAGCGGACATCACTATCACAGGACATCTCATTTAACACGTTTGAACAGAGACGGTGTTTAATCGTAAGTCGATGTTCGGCAGGTAACTCTGTCTGCTGAGAGCGGTCGGTTAATCGGTGATGTTTTCCACCATTTGAATGATATCGCTGGCCAGCTAGCTAGCTAGCTGTTGAGCTAGCTTTACGGTGCGTGACTCGAAGTAACTTAACGTTAAACTGACGGACGTTATTTTCATTAACGCATCAGGCTGCATTCCTTCTGGAAACATCCCCAGAGTGGTGTTTCTACCTGAAGTCAATCCTTACTGCAAGTGTTAGAGCAGAGCTGCTAATCTTAGCCTGATAAGGATTGAATGAAATAACGTTAGCTTGTCATAGCCAGCGGAAACGAGCCAGTTATCCGGGAGAACTTATCCCGGGTTAACAACCGACATCCAGCAAATCCAGCACATGCTAACCACGCCAGCCTCCTACAGACACCGTCACAGTGAGGTGGTAGCTAACAGTCAGTCATAGAGCTGTGAAGGGCTGCTCAGGAGCTGCTACAGACCTCAGGTTGGCCCTGTTCAGACCAGGGAGAGAAGCTGACCGACAGTTCGGTTTAACGGATCAGGGCTGAGAGAGAACACAAACCTGCAAACATGCCGGCTGTGTCGAAGGGAGACGGGATGCGCGGATTAGCGGTGTTCATCTCGGACATCAGAAACTGTAAGTCTCATTTTTGATATCAAATTTGTGTCATTAAACATGATTTTAACCAACCTTGACCTGTGTTATTACTGCTGTCAGTAATGCTCGGTGCAGGGGCGTGTCTAGAGAGGTGGCCAGAGGTGACAGGGCCCATCGGTATCTGATAGGCCTCTCTAGATTCCACCTTAGAATCCCGAACAATGATTGGCTATTTGCCTTCTGAGAGGTGGGACTTAGAAAAATCAACTGTGTGCATCAGCTGTCTCTGCATTAGAGATGGAATTTATGGCTCTTTGCAGGGAACAGGATCTTGAGGAGCTGGCTCTTTGGCTCATTGTTATATTTATTTATTTTTTAGAAGTCAACCAGGGGTAACTCGTTTTTATCTAGGAAACTATCACAGGTAGCAGTTATAAGATAAGATTTGGATCAGAATAATTCAAACTTAAACATCCCACCAATATGTATGTACTCTATTGGTGGGAATTATTCTGAAATATTGATTATAATTTCATTTGGCATTGTAAACATTCCATAAGATGGTGCCATATCCCAAAGCTTCGACAGTGAGGTCACTATTTTGAATTTTCCATCACCTAAAAAACTAGTGATGCTATAAATCTACGCAGGCTACAGATAACTTCCATGCAAAACAAGAACATTTTAACAATACAGAGAAAAATATATAAAAGAACAAAAGGAATAAATATATATGTATAACAAAAATATAAATACAACTAGAATAAAAATTAGGACATTATAAAAATGTGAATGCAAAATTGTACTGCCCCACCTGGTGTTTCTACACCTGAACTAAAGAGCTCCTTGACTGGAATCCACATCTAAACAATGTAAACAATAACAAAGTGTAGACAATAAGTGTGAACAAAAGACTCATGGGCCACGCAGGTGACACGTGAAGGCAGCGTGGGCAATCTGCATATAAAAACGGCTCCTAAATGAACTGCTCACAACTGCGAATTGGTTCTCATCGATCACTTAAAAGAGCCGTTCAAAAGACTGACTCGTTCGCAAACGTCACATCTCTACTTTGCATTCATTGTAGCACTTTTATTGGTGCTTTAAAGGTGCAGTGTTTAGTATTTAGCAGAACATACATGGTAGAAATGGAATATCATATCCAGAAGTATGTTTAAATAGATGTTTAATCATCTGAATATATGAATCATTCGGTTTTTGTTAACTTTAAGAACAATTTTATCAAATCTACATAGGAGAGGGTTCTCTTCCACAGAGGCCCCCATGTTGCAATGCCATGTCACAAAACTAGACTGATCCAGAATCTTAGATTTAAATTATAGAGAATACTTCACAATTATGTTTCTTAAGGCAGGTGTGTGACAGAAGAAAAATCATCAGCTGCAAGCTGTCAGGTGCTGAGCATCATATTGGTATGAATGTAGACTAACTATGATACTGCAGAATCACCTCAATCTGACCTCTGATGCACATGCACAGATCTATATCAAGGTTAAACCAGTGGACAATATTTAAACACTAATACATTGCCTTAATTACAAGTTCATGTTTAAAATCCTTTGGTATTTATTTTCCTCTTTACTCATCAATATTCTGATATTGAACTTATCCTTTTATAATCGATTAAAATGTTAAGATCTGTTTTAAATGATTGATTAAATATGCGTAATGCTTAATCAATAGTTTCTTACTACTTAAGTTGATGTCATTCAAGCAGCTGTCGTGACTCATAGATGACTCCACTCTGCGTAAAATCCTCTGTAGAGGTGTGCGTGTCTAATCCTTATGTAGATCCTTGATTATATCGCCTGTCTTCATCCAGGTTAAGGTGTCATTGAAAATGACTAATTAAAATCGTTATTTCTTGGCGAATCAAGCTGCATACACACAAAGAGTTATTCATTTCTTAAATTGACGTTTCATTTCTTGAAGAGAACAAACAAAAGAAGTCACGGTGAGGTGAACGGCAGGGGTGGATTACCTGTCCCTGTTTGTAGTGTATATTTGTTGTTTTTATATTGTGGAAACAACAATTCTCAAGTATCTTGAGGACGATAAATAGTTAAGTAGTTAAATTAATTTACTTTGTTTTCATTATTGCACACAGAGACTGTTCCAAAGAATGAAACACTCGCAGAGCAGTGAAATAGTGTGGTATTTAAAACAAGGAAACACCAGTGTTTGTTATGATATCATCTTAGCCTGTTCAAACAACAAAGAGGAATCAAACAGGAGGAGTGATAGTTAGACTAAGCTTAGTAAATCTAGGTTGGAGTTTTTTCACACGGCATCAGGCTGCTACCTTTATCTTGCATATCATGTTGCTGGTTGGCTGTTAAAGAGTCTCAAACAGTCCAATTAGACGTTCATAGTCTTTATGTAAACATAGTTATTTTTATTAAATGGTCACACTGTTTATTTTACATAAACAACTATTATTTTTTTGTGGTCAATTGTTAATTGGTTGTTTTACAGTGGCTTTGACATTGCAAAACATAGCATAAGGTTCATATACACCTAAAGAAAAGAAGAAGAGGATCCTTTAAAAAAATAGAAAAAAAAAAGTAGATAATTCTATCTACTCTGCACTTCTGTATATACTTTATTATATTTTATTTTATTTTATTATTATACTTTATGTATATTTATTATTTTATTTTAATATTATTCAGATTTATATCTATTTTATTCCTTCTGTCTATTAATATTCTAATATTTACATACTGTTTATAAGAGCATACTCTAATAACTCAACTCCCCCCGAGATGAATAAAGTATTTCTGATTCTGATTCTGATATCGAACATTATACTCTGATCCTGTGTGTGTTATGGGCTTCCATCACACACAGAGACATACACAGCTGTCACTGTAAGCTTGTAGTCATCTGTGTGTTTGTTTCCCTGCATATTAAATAGTATTTTGTCGTCATTATTGTGTTGAAGTTGTGGACAATTTCAGACTTGTGACAACAGTAAACAAACCACGTTTTTGCCTTCCAAACATCCGTAGTGATTTATAAAATGCAGAGAAAGAGCTTCTCTCATCTCAGTCACATAGAGAACTGTCACTCACACAGACAGGCAGCAGACCCAGCACTCATTCTATTGTTTCCAACTGAGACGTACGGTTGATGTATAGAACTATCATCCACGGGGTGTGCGTCCCTTAACATCACATCTGAGCCGTTCACGTGAGGATTGAAGCCAATGCGGAAGTGTTAAAAACTGCAGTTCATCGAGGATCGCTTGAGGCTGGCTCGGGAAGTACCGGAAACTACATACCACCAATACAAAAAGCGATCTTTACAGCAGAAATTCATTTCTGAACCGGTACACACTGTACGGGGGGTAAATATTTTCATAATGCAGCAATTTCAAAGATATTAAGATTATTCGTTTTCCATTATGAGAGGCACAGCTGACTTGATTGACAGGCGGGAACACGCTGTTGGCTAGGACAGTGGTTTTGAAGTGGGGTCTGCGCCCCCCTTTGGGGCCACCAGGGGCACTAGGGGAGCCTTGGAAATTGGAGGGAAGGGAAAAAAATAGAATCTGATTATTATTATATTGTTATCATTATTATTATTATTTGTATTTATTTATATATTTTTTTTTTACAACACGTTGTTAATAATTTCCAATGCTAAACAAATGTAATAATTGTTGAAAAGTGAATAAAAGTAAGAAATTACATTCTAAAAGTTGATGTTTCTTTACATATTTTGAAGCATTGTATTTGGGTTTGCAAAGGGGGTCCCTGGGCAGAAGCTAATGCTGTTTGGGGGGCCTTGGCATGGTAAAGTTTGGGAACCCCTGGGCTAGGAGGCTCAAAGCCCGCCTCTTTACCTCACACTAGCTTGACAGAGTTAGGTTGAGTTCAGCATTTCCAATATGGCTGCTGTCGCCGACTGGCTTCAAAACAGCGCTTCAGAAACAGATGGGTTACGTCACGGATACTACGTTCATTTTTACACAGTCTATGATTCACTTACAACTCCTCCCATCTTTAGCTGCTTTGACCACAAACTTGAAATACATCCTATAAATGTGTCAATGAGGTCTTTAAGATGTGCAACTCTACCGTTTCTAAGCAGCAACTGTAACACCATGTTAGCTTAAGGAGATCTCCTTCTCTCCACCTCCTCCTCTCTTTGTGTTTGAAAAACTGAAGCAGACTTGTGCACAGGTGTCACAACGAATGTGTGGTTTCAAAGCTGTCGAAGCAGTGAGCCGGTCTCTGCAGATGGAAACTCTGGGCTGTCCTTCTTGGACTTTCCTGGAAAGGCTTGTTGGAAGGCTGACATCCTGTCTGTTGCTGAAACAGTCCCTCATGTGGTAGTTTTGGCTCTTCATCAAATCTACTACACAGATATTTAAAATCCCCCTCAGAGTGAGAATAAATGATATTTCTCAATATGATAAATTATTGTAACAAATTGCATGCTTGGAAACACACATGCAGTGAAACAAAGGTTGACATTGTGAATTGTGTCAAAGAAGAGCTCTAATACTTTCCCTGACATTGTAGTTTTTGTTCCTTTTTCCACCATTTGTAGGTCACTAAGCATTTCTACTGGCCACCCAGGCTTTCTGTCAGCCACTTGTAAAATTTATGAGCAACATTTTAGCACAGTAAAATATGAGTCAATGGTACCTGATATGAGAAGCAAGCACAAATCATGTCCTCACCTTTAATCCATGCCAATTCTTATTTTGGGATCTTTAAGTTACAGTGATTGATAAAAGGAAAGCCCATCTGCTATGGTGACCTGGATTTTTTTCCTGTCACAGACAACACTTACCTCACACCTGACAGGTGGCAGGTGCTTATTTTAATCCCCTTTTCCCAGGATTTCATACTTATTTTTTTACTTTGCCTCTACATTTAAGAATGAAGGCTCAACACACCATGAAGCACTTCTTAATCTATTGCAGGTAGTCAAAAATTGTAATTTTTTAGCACTGCTTGGAGCCTGGATGAAATCAGAGCATGCCTGCTTTCTATTAAGAGTCTCAAGTAGAGCTGGGCGATATTGAAAAAGATGTTATCACAATAACATTTGTCGTATCAGTTGATATTGATAATTATCATGATAAATATTAGGGATGTCCAGATCCTGATCTTAAGTGTTGGATCAGGGCCGATCTGGGCATTTTTTAATAGATCGGTGATCAGCATTTGAGCCGATCATCTCATCCGATCCTTTATGTCAGCTGTCACTGTGCTCAATTTGAGCTACACTCAACCACGACAAACAAATGAAAAATCAATAAATAGATGAACTGGTTAATGAAGGAATTAATCAATCATGAATACATAAAATGTGATTAATTTTTGTGACTGAATATTAAGCTAAATGAATCTATTACACCATTCTGTGGAGAGTTTTGATTTTTATGTGAGTTTTACAACATTGCTAGCTGAACTTTGTTAAATGGGATAAGCTGAAGACATCTTTTGATTAATTTGTGTAATTCGCTTTATTTTTTGTTAAAAAGATGTTTTAAAAAAACTGTGTGCAGCTCTATTATCAGGGAAAATACAAGTATCAGATCGGGACTCTGTATCGGCAGATACTCAATATCAAAAAATCGGATCGGGACATCCCTGATAAATATGAAATTGTTGCTTCATTTAAATTTTAAAGGCAGATTTTTGGTCCTGAGTTAAAGTTGAAGTAAGCAGACGATTTGTTAGCTTGTATCTGGATTTAGTTGTCTGATAAGCTTCTTGAATCCCTAACTTTTGACAGTGCTAACAGGAAGCAGGTCTTTGTGTAAGATGAGATTTTTTTTTAGTTTTCTTCTGTCAGTGTCGCTCGTTTCAGCTATGTTTACATTCAGTTCCAAACTTCTTTAAGCCCCGCCTACCTATAACCCCACGAAATTGGCTGTTAAATGCCGTCTTCTTCTTCTGTTAATGTTTGGTGACAACTAGTGTTTAAGGCTCTTTACTCTCATATCCAGTGGTTGGAGGTTATATTTACAGGTGTAAATATATATTTTTTATCGCACCTGTGTTATATTTATATTGATACATTTTTTATCATTTTTATCAACATTTCCAAAGATCGATCACAGAGAATACTTGAAATTTACACCCCTAATTTAAAGAGATTTACCTTATTTGTTTTAATATTTAATACTTTCATTTGGGAATTTCACTTCCCATTTCTCTATAACTGTTCAGACATTTTCCAGCAAGGTATTTTTGTACAGTGATTTTAGTTTTTTGCAAGGTGCTGAAATAAAATGTGCAGTGGCTTTATTTGACTTACAACACGCCTTAAAAATGAAAAAGAATTACTTTGTTTACAAAGAAATATAAGAGAACAAACATATACTGCAACTGTCCATATCTGAGGATTGAAATAAAATAAAAGTTATTTAAATTTTGAGTTCAATCCATTTTTCTTGAAAATTGTTAGAGAATTGTGAGTGAATCGTATCGTGAAGCAAAAATCGGGATTGGAATCGAATAGTGGGTTAGTGTATCCTTACATCCCTATTATCGGGTTATCACCCAGCCCTAGTCTCAACCATCTTCACATGTTGTCCTTTTTGATTGCTACAGCTAAGCCCTTCATGTGTGCATTCGAGTAGATGACTGTGTTCCTGTCTCACCTTTCCCTTCTGTCCCTTTTAGGTAAGAGCAAGGAGGCCGAGATCAAACGCATCAATAAGAGCTGGCCAACATCCGCTCCAAGTTCAAAGGGGACAAAGCTCTGGACGGATACAGCAAGAAGAAATATGTCTGCAAGCTACTCTTTATCTTTCTGCTCGGACATGACATCGACTTTGGACATATGGAGGCCGTCAACCTGCTGAGCTCCAACAAGTACACAGAGAAGCAGATTGTAAGTGTCCTGATTCTCTCTCTCTCTCTCTCTCTCTCTCTCTCTCTGTGTGTGTGTGTGTGTGTGTGATAGATGAGGTTTGTGAGTCATCATTTCCTTCTTTGTCACTTTCTCATGCTTCCTGCTTTGTCTTAGTTTTGATCATATAGGTACTAAACGTAATTATTACTGAGGATTTTTCACTCACATTTCACCCACATTTATGACAAACAGTCAAATGCACCTGCCGAACACTGAGCTCCTACATCAGCTCACATGTCAAGTGTTTTACCTTTTAAGACCCAGCATTTAAAGTCAGACACACATAGATTTTGTTTGATTAAATCATCAGCATCATGTGCAGCCCTAATAAGTCTGTTTTCAGTGCACTAAACACTGCCAGTGATTCCTATGTGTTGTCATGAAAAGCAGGCCTGAGTGATCAATGTTAAACTGGCAGCATGTCAAGTCTGTACTGAATCATTGTGGGACATTTGGCCTAAAGAGCAATTCTTAGAAACCCTCAGTTCAACCAGTGCATAAGGAAGTAAACACAGAAGCAAAGAACCTGTATTTATCGATACATGTCGACTAAGGTTTGTTCAGCAGGAAGTTTTGATCTTAACGATTCCTTAAATATGTGATCATATATCAGAGGAGAATATGAAACACTGTAATCCAGGTCTATCAGTGTTGATAGAAGTACAGATCAATGACCTGGTGTTATTGCCCTCATGCTGCTACCTAATGTAGCATGTTAGTAATCAGCTGGTCGACAGAGAAGTCTTAAAGCCTGTCGGTAGGCTGTGGTAAAGTCAGGAGCACCCACTGCTCTGCACCTGCATGATGTGCATTAAGGGGGGATTAAATATGGATTCAGCACATCTCAACACCCTGACTTGTGCAATAAATCCTCAGCACCAAATACTTACAATTAATTTAAAAATAATACATCCTTCTTAACAGATTTCTTCATATTTGACTTGCAGGATCAGTACTTCAAGACTCTTTGCTGTTGTCATCATGACATCAATCCTGCACTTTACCTTTAAAGGGCCTGTTGAGTTTCTCAGTTGATCAGATATGGTGATTGTCTTGCAGTTCATCAGTTATCACAGAATACTATATTGTGGTACTATCAGGTATTGCACCTGCATTTTCAAACCCCTACTGTGTGTGTACAACCACCTCTTTTTAATAGGAAATAAAGAAGGGATGCACCGAAATGAAAATTCTTGGCCGAAAACCAAACACCGAAATAAATGATTATGCAAATTATTAGTAGGGAGACCGTGGACAGTTGTAACATTTCACTCCTTGGATTTTAGAGTAAGCCATGCATTTTCTGTTTTGTGTTGTATAGGCATGTTCTAGGCCATTTATTAGAAGAAAATTGAAGCTAGTTTGTATAGCAGTTTGAACACACTGGGTTAAAAGAGCTCAAAGTTAGAGACAGAAATGTCAAAAATGTTATTATTTATGGCTCTGACTGTGCACTAACCTCACTAAAATCAAGGATCTCATTGAACATATCAGACAACGAGGGTGCATGCCCCTCATCTGGTTCAGAGAGACGAGTCCTTTTTCCTGCGCTCTGTTCTCCTGCGCTGTGCACTTCTCCGTCTCTAAACGGGTTCTCCGCATCCATCGCGGCCTGAATCATTTCTCGTGTGCGCTGCTTTATTCCCACATCCAAGTAATGATCTTTATAACGAGGATCAAGTAGTCGCGATGAAGTGCAGAGGATCCGAATAGATCTCAGTGAAACCTGAGCTGACAGACTCTAAGAGTGTACTTTTCATTGTTTTCACTTCGTGGTTCGTCTCAACCTCTTTGCTTAGAAGACGCTTTAGTGCAATTAAAGGAATAACGGATGCAGACATGTGAGCCCATATTCAGACAAGCGCGTACTGGCTGCGTTTTTTGCTTGCGTCATCACAACATTCTGTTTCAACCGTGTTGTTTCTGTGATAAAAGTCTTTCGGTCGAAAACCAAAATGTGCTTTTGGGCACATCCCTACATTTCATACATCCCAGTTACCTCAAATAAAGATATGCAGACAATTTGAACTCATAAGAGTAATATTTTACAGACTTGCAATGTCACCTAAACATGCTTCATGCCTTTAAATATAGAAGCAAATGACTTAAATCATTCGTAAAGGCAAATAAAAACATGCTTGGTGGCATTTCTCAGATCTCTTATGTGAGTATGTTGTGTATGTATGTGAGTAACATCCCTACTGATCCTCAATGTAACACAAGGCTTGGAGTGAAATAGGTGTGTTATAAACTAGTGTGTGTTTTTTAATTATTAATGTTTAATTGTGTTCAGAAAGAGACGATGCACACTAATGAACTTTGGGTAATCTTGGCAATGTGTCAGATTCAGACATAAAGACTACATTCATCTGCAGTCCTAGCATATAAAACGAGTAGTATTGAATTATGGTTGCATTAAATTGCTCTGATCTCAATAAGGCGTCCTCTTTAGATAGTAGAGCTCTAACAGGGATGGTCTCACACACACATAGCTGTGGTTCTTTATCACTCTGCTCTGATGAACATGTTAGGTGACAGATAGCCGCCTCTGCTGGACGTTAGCATCTGCTCTCTATCTCCTGGCCTGCTCATCTTAAAAAGAAAGCTCTCTACTTGGACGGTTATAAAAGCAGGGGGTCATCCCATCACAAACCTTTCTCTGTGGTCGGTACATTTGGTTCACGCTTTCTCTCCTCGGGCATAACTACATGTCCGTGTCCTCACTGAAAGGGTTAGACAATAGGAACTTCAGTCTGAGGTAATTCTGCTGTGAAACCTAAAAACCAGTCCCTCCAAAGATCCTGACTCGATATTATTGTGCTGACTCAACCCTTCCTGTTCCTGAGAAAAACCCGTCAACCGCACAATCAGGAAGGAGTTCAGTTTGTGAGCTTTCTGTTCTGCTTTAGCGTGCATAAACACCACTCACACGTCTTTCAAGAGAAGACATCGTCCTAACTATCATATTCAACACTTCAGATTCATCCTGATTCTGCTGTGATGGCACCTCAGAGTATAAGAAGGGAGAGAAATGGTCTCACATCACTTGTGGTGCACTTAGGAATGATGTGGGCTGTTGCAGGAAACCAATCCCTGCTGCATTTTCTAAAAGACTGGTGATGTGGATGTAAATCGCATCAGATATTCTAATAACTGATCTAAGTTCATGCTTATTATCCAAAAAATGTGCCTCTTTATTTCCTATTAAAAAGAGGTGGTTGCACACACACATTAGAGGTTGAAAACGCAGGTGCAATACCTGATAGTATCACAATATAGTAATTCTGTGATAACTGATGAACTGCAAGACAATCATATTATGTTATATCACTATATCTGATCAAGTTAAGAACTCAACAGGCCCTTCAAAGTAGGGATGCACCGAAAATTGGCATAATGATTATTATAATTTATTTTGGTGTTAAGGTTTTCGGTTTTCGGCCTTGGTTTCCTCATTTTCGGTTTTAAGTTTCGGCCAAGAATTTTCATTTCGATGCATCCCTAGTTTATAACACACCTATTCCACTCCAAGCATTGTGTTTACATTGAGGATCAGTAGTGTAGATTACAAGGCATGACACTCTGTACGTTGTATACTCACATAAGAGATCCGAAGAAATGGCACCAAACATGTTTTTATTTGCCTTTAAGCAAGATTTAAGTCATTTGCTTCTACATTTAAACGCATGAAGTATGTTTTTGTGACATTGCGAGTCTAAACACGCTGTAAAATTTAACTCTGATGTTTCAGATAGTCTGCATATCTTTATTTGAGGTAATTGGGATGTATGAACTATTCCCAATTTTTACCAAACGGCGTCACAGTCCTCTACTTATCCACACGTTGCTAACTGGTGACAGCAATGATCCACCCAGCCACCACGTTAACAATACAGCCTTCAAACTTTGATGAAAAATCAGTGATGTAATCATTTATGAGGAAGGATGTGCACTCGTGTTTTTCTCAAATGTTTGATTACAAAGCCCTGACAGAGAGGAGTCACTGTGGACACTTGACACTCCAATGCCATTGAAGTATATTCTGTAGCTGCATAGACGGGTGTTTTTAATATCCTGCCCCCGTCTTGACCTTGCTGAAGTCAGACTCAATGCTCCTCACTGCTGTTTTGTGCCTAAATCAAAGGTTGTTGTGTCTTCATTGGTGGTTTGGATAAATCTCACAACCACACAAATGTAATGTTTTATAACTGTGCATTATGACAAACCCTTGCTCATGTTTTAACGCCATCTACTGGTGTTAATTCTGAATTACACTTCCATCAGACTGTGTGCTCATGGTGTGTTTATGCTGCAGCTGGGTTGGGGTATGGAAAACTGATGTTGGACTAACAGCTGTTTAAAATTAAAGCGAACACTGAAGGATTTGTCACTAGACTACAGCATCCAAGTTGCGTGCTGACTGTAAGCAGATGTCATGAAAAGTATGACCCTGAATTGGTTGCTGTATTAAATTAAATCTCCTTTCTGTATTCCTGTGTCCCTGCAGGGTTACCTGTTCATCTCAGTCCTGGTGAACAGCAACAGCGAGCTGATCCGTCTGATCAACAATGCCATCAAGAACGATCTGTCTAGCCGTAACCCCACCTTCATGTGCCTGGCCCTTCACTGCATCGCCAACGTGGGGAGCCGCGAGATGGCCGAGGCCTTCGCCAGCGAGATCCCCCGGATCCTGGTGGCTGGGTGAGTGCAGAGCAGATTAAATTAAAATTGCTCCTTTTAGTGTTGTTTCTTAAGTCTCAAAAACCATCAGTGACTGATCTTCCGGGCCTTGTGACTGTGCTGCCTGCAGAGATACGATGGACAGTGTGAAAACAGTCGGCCGCTCTGTGTCTGCTGAGGCTGTATAAGACCTCTCCGGACCTGGTGCTGATGGGGGAGTGGACGTCTCGAGTGGTTCACTTGCTCAATGACCAGCACATGGTGAGAACGCCTGGACCCATGCCTCCTTCTTTTCACTACAGATTACACTACACGCCCTTATAGAGCATAATTATCTGTTTCCTTTTTAATATGACTCAGAACTGATACAACTAATGATGATGATAATGATGTGTGTGTGTTTGTGTGTGTGTTCTAAGGGTGTGGTGACAGCAGCCATCTCTCTCATCACCTGTCTGAGCCAGAAGAATCCAGATGAGTTTAAGACCTGTGTGTCTCTGGCTGTGTCCCGACTCAGCAGGGTGAGTGTGCAAGAAATACCCTGGAACACATCAAGAGCTGTGCAATGACTTAATGTTTCCATATAGCTTCAATTGAGACGTATGTGCTGTAAATAGTCTGCTGCTTTTTGCTGAAACGGTTCAGCTGAGTTCATCCTCCCTGTGTTTGTTCCGCAGATCGTTTCGTCGGCCTCCACCGACCTGCAGGACTACACATACTACTTTGTCCCTGCACCGTGGCTCTCCTGCAAGCTGCTGCGCCTGCTGCAGTGCTACCCTCCTCCAGAGGATGGTGCCGTCAAAGGCCGTCTGGTCGAGTGTCTGGAGACCATCCTCAACAAGGCCCAGGAGCCCCCCAAGTCAAAGAAGGTCCAGCACTCCAACGCCAAGAATGCTATCCTGTTCGAGGCCATCTCACTCATCATCCACTACGACAGGTGAGCAGAAACTCAACTCGGCCATCTGTGTCGAGCTCATTTCAAATCCCTAGTGTATCAGCAGGTTTGTTATGATGAGATAAACCCTAAATAGTCTTTTTTTTCTTAGATGGATAGAGAGTTAATATTCTGCTTTCTGTTTCAGTGAGCCGAACCTGCTGGTGCGAGCCTGTAACCAGCTGGGCCAGTTCCTGCAGCACAGAGAGACTAACCTGCGCTACCTGGCTCTGGAGAGCATGTGCACTCTCGCCAGCTCTGAGTTCTCTCATGAAGCCGTGAAGACGCACATTGAGACCGTCATCAACGCTCTCAAGGTGGAGCCACACACCAAACACAGCCACAATAAAGTTTCATTAAACCTTTCCATATTTAACTGGACGCACGTTTTTAAACTGTTCCCTTTGTGTCTCCGCAGACCGAGAGGGACGTGAGTGTCCGGCAGCGAGCAGCCGATCTGTTGTACGCCATGTGTGACCGCAGCAACGCCAAACAGATCGTAGCTGAGATGCTGAGCTACCTGGAGACAGCAGATTACTCCATCAGAGAGGAGATGGTGGGTGTGACAGAGTGGCAGGGAGCATTTACTATAATCCTTTAAGACTCTGTTCTGTTTCAGTTCTCCACAACAGATGGAAATGTAATGTGCCGTGTCTGCCTCTTATCAGGTGCTGAAGGTGGCCATCCTCGCAGAGAAGTATGCTGTTGATTATTCCTGGTACGTGGACACCATCCTTAACCTCATCCGCATAGCTGGAGACTACGTCAGCGAAGAGGTCTGGTATCGCGTCATCCAGATTGTCATCAACCGAGATGATGTTCAGGGCTATGCCGCCAAGACGGTCTTTGAGGTACCACTCTATGAAATGTTCAGATGTAGAAACAGGTCATGTTCTTTGGTGTTTACCTGAGCTTTATTTGTTGAAATTGTTGAAATTGAATGCTCTGATCCTCTTTCTGTTGTCTTTCATTTCGATCACGTGACCTTTTATTTAATGCACTGTTGGCCTAGCGGTCTAAGTGCCCCAAATAAAAGACCACTTGATCAAGATGAAAATGTGCCCCTACATGGAGGATATCGTCCTTGTTGTAGTGGTTGCCAGCTCGACTCCTGTCCTCGATCATGCTGCATGTCTTCCCCCTCTTTCTACTCCCCGCATTTCCTGTCTCTCTTCAGCTCTATTATCCATTAAAGGCGAAAATGCCTAAAAGATATTACTTAAAAAGAAAAAAGGAGGGGGTCTTTTATTTGAATCAAAACTTGTCCGGCTGCAGACTGACCAAAGAAGTCTTTTAAATGGTGCAAATATCAAACAGTCAGTGACATCAGTGGTTGTTTCCTGCAGGCCTTGCAGGCTCCTGCCTGCCATGAGAACATGGTGAAGGTTGGAGGCTACATTCTGGGAGAGTTTGGAAACCTTATTGCTGGTGATCCTCGATCCAGGTATGTTCGTTCCAGCAGCTATAACACCAGGCTAGCAGTCTGAATGATCGATAATAACCCTGCTGTCCTTTCTGTCAGCCCCCTGGTCCAGTTTAACCTTCTTCACTCCAAGTTCCATCTGTGCTCGGTGCCGACCCGCGCCCTACTGCTATCCGCATACATCAAATTTATCAACCTGTTCCCAGAGACCAAGGCCACCATCCAGGAAGTGCTGCGCTGCGACAGCCAGATCCGCAACTCAGACGTGGAGTTGCAGCAGAGGGCTGTCGAGTATCTAAAGCTCTCCTCCATTGCCAGCACCGATGTCTTGGTTAGTTCTGACGAGCGAACTCTGATCAGGATCCGTGATTTCACTTCCTGCTAGCGCTGAACATGATTTGAGTTTATAGTCTGATTGTCTCTGTTCCTCTTCAGGCCACCGTCCTGGAGGAGATGCCTCCATTCCCTGAGAGAGAGTCGTCCATCCTGGCTAAACTGAAGAAGAAGAAGGGGCCTGGTGCTGTTTCTGTGACAGAGCTGGAAGACAACAAGAGGGAGGGCGGGGAGCTGAACGGAGGAGGCGACCGGGGACCTGACACATCTGCTATGGCTGCCTCCAACGCTGTGAGAACACACTCTGTATTCAAAATGAAGAATGAATTTATTTTTACTTTGAGCTGCCATCACACAAATCCTCCCCCTCCTCTGTCTTCCAGTCTACCCCCTCTCCGTCTGCAGACCTCCTCGGGATTCGTTCTGCAGCTCCTATTGGTGCTGCTCCAGCCAGCGCTGGCAGCCTATTGGTCGATGTTTTCTCTGAGGCAGGGCCAGCTGCTCCCTCTGCGGCTGTGAACGATGACGGCTTCCTCAGGTAAACACTCTCTATGAGTACACACACTTCCCTTAATCAAAGTTCAGTGTGATCTGCAGATAACGCTGTCACTGCTGGACTAAAGAGTCTGTGTGTTGAGACAGCCCCACAGAAATGAAACCAGTGTAAGTTAAGGAGTTTGTAGTATATACAAACAAGCACCAGTTAGGATTCTTTATTGACCAGTTTCAGTTTTTGTCAGTTTCAGTTTAACATAGACACTAGACTTAACCTACTGTTGAATCTCCAGCTGATACTGATTCCCTGACACTGGACTGATTTTAATCTTGAAGCACCTTACATTTGGATGCTCCTGTCTTAAACTGCACATGTATAAAGTTGTGTTGTCTGTGGTGTGTTTGTGCTGTTTAACTCTATGCAGTTAACTGTACTGTGTCTGTGCTGCTGTTGGCTCTGTCTTTCTTTGCTCTATCTTTGTCTAATATGGACCTGTCAACCTGGAGACGTTTAAAATCACAGACGAGGCTCTACTTGTCCTCTCTGCAATAGCTGCAATCAGCCCATCACAGTTCCTACACCCTTCCTTTTTCTTTCCTTTAGCATCCTATCTACCAAATTGTACGGTCCTTTTTTACCTCCATTCTAGTGATGGGATTGTATCAAATCTAGATGTATTCTCTTGTTTTATCTATTCAAGTAAAGTACCCATAACTGCATAAAGATATCTGCTCTTCCTAAGAGAATGATTTCAGTCTCTTGGTATTAAACTAGTATGGTAGTGTTAGGTTGATCCAGAGACTGTAGGTTGGTGCAGGCTGTTAGCCATGAGCACTAACTGGTCAAGGACGAACATGCATGCATCCGTCATGTTGGTCCTTGACCAGTTAATGCTCAAGATCCTTTTCCATATGCATGATGTCATCGAGGCTGGGGGTTGGGACTGACTTTGTGGAGCAAGAGCAGCAGTGCGTCCAAGGTAGGGCTGGGCAATAAAACGATAACGATAATTATCATGATATAATTTTTCTCAATATAAATATGACAAAAGTATGATACAACAATGATATATTTAAACCTGTGATTACACCCCCCCAACCACTGGAAAGGGAGGGGCGCTAGTGTGTCTGAAACGCTAGTCCCCACCATAGACTGTATAAATAATAGACAGCATCGCTCCGCCTTTTCCCTTTGAATGGTTTTGAAGCCAAAATATTCCGTTCCAGAACGCTGCAATCTTGTGAAACAGAGTCTGCTCAGTAGGGAATTTGTGTGTTTCCACTGTAACAAGCTCCGCCCTACAGCGTACCGTCACAAGGTCCTACAGAGTTTCTCTCTGCGGCAGCTTTCAATCAACGTGAATTCGGATGTAAAACGCAGTTTTATAACCTCAAATAACTAATGAAAAGAAACGTTTCAGAAAAAAGAGGCCTTGAACACAAAACAGTAGAATGATAACTACAAATCACCACAGCATACGGATGTGAGAAACATTCGTACGACGTGTAGTTATTTATAAAAGTTTGACCGCAGCCCCATTCATTTGAATGGGGGAGACAGCATTTTTGACCTATACTGCAGCCAGCTACCAGGGGGAGCAGCCCTTTGCGGCCATTGCGGCGGCCTCACTTCGAGCCGAGCAAGATGAGGTCCATTTTTTTTTACAGTCTATGGTTCCCACCCAACATTAAACAGAACAAGAAGTGGACACAGAACAGCCAATCATGTCGCAGGGTGAGAGGTAGGCAGGCTTAAAGACGTTTGGAGCTGAATGTAAACACAGCTGAAATAAGCAACAGCGACAAAGAAGAAAACTCAAAAATTACGAGCTCAAAGCAGAGTGAAAACATGCTCGACAAGAAAGGCCACTAAACTTCATTAGTTAACATATTTTGGCTATTTACTAGACTACTAAATCCCAGATACAAGCTATCAAACCGTCTGGTTTCTTCAAATTTAACTGAGGAGAAAAAAAATCTGCCTTTAAAATGATACGAAATAATGATTCGATGTTTATTGTGAAAAAGATCGATATCGACTGATGTGAAAGATGTTATCATGATAACCTCTTTTTTTATATCGCCCAGCTCTAGTCCAAGGGGATATGTTTGAAGACGATCCAAATATTGACACAATTCACGGCACAACACCCCTTATCTGTCTGTTCTGTTATCAAGTCAGTAAAGGCGTATCCTCAAAGGCGGCCATAGATGTAGTTCATTGTCCCAACAGGCTGCCTCGCTCTGACCTTTAGTCTCCATGGTTGGCAGGTCTGCTACACTTGTCTGTTCTTTAATCTTGCTGTGTATGTGACTGTCTTTCGTCTTTTTTCTCTTCTTCCCTTCTCTCCATTTTCCTGTGTGTGCGCGTGTGTGTGTGTGTGTGTGTGTGTGTGTGTGTGTGTGTGTGTGTGTGTGTGTGTGTGTGTGTGTGTGTGTGTGTGTGTGTGTGTGTGTGTGTGTGTGTGTGTGTGTGTGTGTGTGTGTGTGCGTGTGTGTGTGTGTGCGTGTGTGTGTGTGCGTGTGTTTTGATTTGAATGTGTGTCTGTTTTCCTGTCCTCTTCTGTGATTGGACATTGACAGAGATCTGGAACCGCCCACCGAGACCTCTGACTCCCTATTGGTGGAGGGTTCTGGTGACTCGGAGTAAGGGGCCTGTAGTGAAGTACAGAGTTAGATAGAAGACTACAAACATGGTGGCCTTGCACTGTGTTTGTAGGACCAGGCTGTTGATGTTAAAGTGAACATGATGTTGATAATGTGAAAAGCACTGAGAGGGGAGCTTGATGCACATGAGCCACAGAGTCATTTCTTTGTTGTTTAACTCCAACCGTCATACAGAGAAAGACACTGACGCATCACAAACTGTTAACAGTAAAGGCTGGTTTATACTTCTGCATTGAATCGATGACCTAGTCTATGCCTGAGGTCTGCGTAGCTCCCATACCTATGCAGAGGCCTATGAACCAACACGGCACCCGTATGTTTTTCTGCCCGCTCGTCATTTACATGACTGCTTTTCTCTGCAGCGCTAGCACGAACTTTCCTTAACAAGGGCTGTTTTCGAAACCGCCTACTATACTAGCAGCACGTACTGATTTGGCCAAAATTCAGTATGTAGTAAGAAGTATGTGAACAAGAGCAAAATCTGCAGTATTCCAAAACTTCCCGGATGTCTACTGATTTGGGAAAATTTCTCAGTATGCATCAGACCAGTCTCCCTCACGTACTGTTTCCCACAATGCACAGCGCTCGTTCTGCATTTTCTTTCCTCTTCTTTTTTTGACGGGGGGAACTCAGTTTTTAGGTGCTGTGAAAACTATTAAATTCCATGTAAACCAAAGAAGCAGTTTCACTATCAGCTTGGCCGTTGTTTACTTCCACTTTCCGAAACTGGAAATCCAGTGACGTCTCGCTCAGCATGCTGCATAACAGATTCAACAGAACAGTCATACTACATACTAAATTCAAACGCAGTATGTAGTATGTAGCAGGCCGAGGAGCCAGTTCACTCGCAGTCGAAACACGAAAAACTGGTTCTCAATTGAGCACTGGCACCAAACTGGCCCTGAAACTGCCTTGGCTGAAAAGGGGTAAGAGAGACCACACTGCCCCCAAGTGTTTCGGTGGACAAGTATGTGGTGCTCATGTCCAAAGTATAAATCAGCCTTAATGAAAAGCACTATTAGAAAAATAAAGATAATGTAAAGACTCCTAAAATGACCAAACTAATATGTTGGAAACAACTGATGCTCCATTGTAAGGAAGGTTGCAGTCTCCTAATCGCTTCCTCACATGCTTCAGCTGTGTCCTTATTTACATGCTCAGTCTGTTTGCACCTTGCTGTATTTCACTTTTATTACTACATCAACTCTTCCACATCAACCAAACTTCTAAAGCATTCTGGGATGCGTTCCTGCTCAGCTTCTTTTCACACTCACATTTTAAAATGCACATAAAGTAATATGGATGCAGAAGCTCACTCATTATTAAACCTGATAGACACACAATGTTACCGTGCATCTAAATGAGCACACTGTATGTTCAACCAATGAAGCTTCGAGCTACAAACCAGCTGGTGCAAAGTGAAGCAAACACACACTAACACAGACAAGTTCATGGCATCAAGCTTAACGTGTAGATGACATGTTTGTGCTTCTTAACATGTGGACGGTGTCTAAAGTCTAATGTAGTTAGTGAGTCACTTCCTCTTTTGACTCAAGCACACAGGATGTCAAATGAAGCAGCTCCTGGATGACGAGCTGAATACAAAGTTCCTGTTCGGTTTTTAAATTGCTACCACGGCGTACACCAGCAGGAGGTCTACACACACTGAAAGTTAGACACTTGATATCAGCACGAAGAGCGTTTTAACGTCTGAAGCAGATTCAGTTTTTTATTACAGCGTCCCTGATTGGTCGACATAAACGCAAAAATTCCCCCTCCCTTGAACACTCCGCATTCTGCACTATCAACCAATTATCCTGAATGAGAGTAAGTCACAGTATATCTAAGTCTTCTTTCTTTTTTATGTGTTTCTTAATCAACATCCAAGAGTAACGACTGTTTCATTTCTGATTCAGTGTGCTTGAGTGAAAAGAAAAGACACGGTCTACATCTGTAGTTAGAGCAGTGGATGAATATGAATGTAGCCAGCTGATATCTATCATTGTTTAAAGACTTTATTTATTTATGTATGAACTGCTTTTACTAACCTCTGCATTTTATCCTTCTCTCCTTCTTTCTTCTTCTCTGGGGTTTCTCTCTAACCGCTCTGACCTCTCTGTTGCTCTGCGCTGTGCTCAACGGGTGATTCTATATCTCCCCATCATCCACTCATTTATGTGTCCCTTCATTCTGCCTGTGGTCCCTCTCCCTCTCCTCATCTGTCCTGTGGTCATCATCCTCCCTCTATTCTATCCTGTGGTCATCATCCTCCCTCTCCTCTATCCTATGGTCATCATCCTCCCTCTCCTCTGTCCTGTGGTCATCATCCTCCCTCTCCGCTGTCCTCTGGTCATCATCCTCCCTCTCCCTCTCCTCACCCTCTTCCTCATCTATCCTGTGGTCATCATCCTCCCTCTCCTCTGTCCTCTGGTCATCATCCTCCCTCTCCTCTATCCTGTGGTCTTCTTCCTTCTCCTCCCCCTCTATCTTGTGGTCCTCTTCCTCCTCCTCCCCCTCTATCTTGTGGTCCTCTTCCTCCTCCTCCCCCTCTATCTTGTGGTCCTCTTCCTCCTCCTCCTCCTCTATCCTGTGGTCTCTCAGCTCTGCTCCTCCCTCTGAGGATCCTGCTCCTCCTCTGCCTGAGGCAGATGAACTCCTCAACAAGTAAGCTCTTTCTCGGTGTGGAGGCTCTGTGTCTGCTGTCCTGCAGCTCTGCATGTCGCCTGCAGGGGTGGGGGGTTTAATACTTATGATAACACTAATGATAATCATGAAGTATATGAACATGAAGTAGTCTGTGGTGGTTAATTAGCCTGTTCTCATTGGCTGATTAGATCCTGTTTTCCTGAGAAGCTGCAAAATCCACCACTTAATCTGTTGACCAATCCTGAAAATAATGCAGCATTTATCTTTGAGTGTTAAAGACTGATTCATTATATCTGATGAGTTGTGCTGCATGGATTGGCTGTTATGTTACCTTCAACACAGCTGAGCGGAGCATGCCATCCCCTCTGCTGCAGACCTGCTGTGATCTGGATCAGGGCTGCATTTAATCATGTTCATTAATTCATTTCTCTAAGTTAACGTTGCTGATTTTCACAAATAGAAATTCCAGAAGTCATATTTGTTCATTTATTTTGAGATGAATCAGAGAAAAGTGAATATGCTTGTAATTTCAAAGTACATTTTTCCATATTTTGGGTTTCTAATTTACTTAAAGGTGACATATCATGCAAAATGGACTTTTTAATGGTTCTCTACCTGAAATATGTTTCCCTGGCATGTCTACAAACCCCCTGAGAATGAAAAAAATCCATTCTGCCCCTGTTTTGATTTCTACACCTTTCTGTAAATGTGTGTGAAACGAGCCGTTTCAGACTTCCGTGTTTTTGTTACGTAACAACAATATCCGGTCTGTCACGGAGTCAGAGCTCGGAGCTTGTTCAGCCCATAGACTGTATAAAATAATACTGAATCCACCCTCCGTTTTTCATTACCTGCACAAATGTGTGGTAACAAGGAGCTTAGGAGGGAGGCATGCTAGTTGTAGGCTGTCTTAATAAACACAAAGGTCGGTTTTACTCCCCACGTCTGCAGATTTGAAGATCTAGTGGATGATTTTTATTTATCATGGATAAGTGCTCGCGCTAGTTAGCATAGCTACATAGCTACATGTCGTAGCTGTAGCTGTGTACCAAGACACACGTCTACATACTGACAAATAAAACAACAAGAAACACAAAATCTGTGACCAATCCTTCAGAAAAGGTCCCGCTGCCTTTCTGGAAGAGGTCGGTTTTACTCCCCACGTCTGCAGATTTGAAGATCTAGTGGATGATTTTTATTTGTCATGGATAAGTGCTAGCGCTAGTTAGCATAGCCACATAGCTACATGTTCGTAGCTGTGTACCAAGACACACGTCGACATACTGATAAATAAAACAACAAGAAACACTAAATCTGTGACCAATCCTTCAGAAAGGTCCTGCTACAGGCGCCTCTCCGTCAGGGTCAGATTCTGGATCAGATTCAGAGGGTTGAAGTAACGTGATCTCTGAGCAGCCATGTATATTCAGCCAACATGTAAACATTAGATCAACGTGCTGGACAGCCGAGGCACATCCACTTCCTGAGGGGAGTGTGGTCAGAGAGAGGACTGAAGAAGAGGGCTTTTCAGGCATGCCAAAATCGGATTTCAAAGTGTTTTTTTGAGCATAAACTTTAAAGACATGTTTTGGGGACCTCTTAGACCAATATATATTGATGAAAAAAGCGTGATATGTCACCTTTAATTAGTAAATAAACAACTGTTTTAGCTCTTATATGGAGTCTGTGTGAGGCTACACGTGACAGTAAACAGCAGAGGAAGAGAGATAAGTCACTGTTATGGAAACAAACATGTTACAATCTTTCATATGTTCCTGTCAACTGATCATTCTGACAAATAAGAGCTTTTGTAGTAATGACATTACTGGTCTCTGGCTATCAGGAGGCAGCAGCTTCTTCCTGTTTATGCACTGATAATTACTCCACAGGAATAAAGTTGTTAGAATGAAAGATGGTGACCCTGATATCAGATCCTCTTTATTGTAGAAGCAATCAAAGTCAACATTTCAATGAAGTCTAACTCCATGAGTGTGTGTAATCTGTAGGTTTGTGTGCAAGAACAACGGAGTTCTGTTTGAGAACCAGCTGCTACAGATTGGCATCAAGTCAGAGTATCGTCAGAATCTGGGTGAGTAGGCTCGACATTGGAGGGGGCGTGGCCTATTTGGTTTGTTGTCTAATATAGTCAGCAGACCACTGGCTGGGAGATGCTAACATCCATGTGTCGTTCAAAGACTGATTCCTATAATCCATAAATTACATTCTAATGTGTGTGTGTCTGTGTGTGTCTCTCTCAGGGAGGATGTACTTATTCTACGGTAACAAGACATCAGTGCAGTTCGCCAGTTTCACCACCGCAGTCAGCTGTCCTGGAGAGCTGCAGTCTCATATCCTTTTCACTGTGTTTTAATGCACCACTGATTTACAGCAAGGTTCCAATCCAGACTCCTCAACTGGTTTCTGAAAAGACAGCTGACACAATGTTTGAAATGATCATATTGTAAACAAGGGGATCCAAAGACTGTGAAGCAGAGTTCAGTGTGTCTGAAAGTCAGTATTTGGTTACTGTATAGTCCTTGACAGATGTTCACAGCTCAACGTTCAGACTAAACAAGTGGAGCCGCTGGTGGAGGGTGGAGCTCAGATTCAGCAGGTCTTAAACATCGAGTGTCTGACCGACTTCTCGGATGCTCCGCTGCTCAACATCAAGTTCAGGTGAGCTGCTTCTACTGTCAAGTCCCAGAACCTTAGCTGTGGGAAATCTCTGATAGCACTGAAATAAAGGACGGAAAAAAAACAGTTTGTTCACTCGACCACTTTCTTTATTTACCAGAGGAATCAAAAGTTATTAAAGGTTCCCCAGTGTTCATTTCGTTAACGAGAATTATGCAGATAAATGTTCGATAACGACTCACTTTTTTCATGACGAAAATGAGACTATGACGAGCTAAAGTGTATCACTGATAATAAAAACTCTGATAAACATATGTTTTGATTTTGTTAACAAGATGATGATGAGACAAAAACATAATTGGCCGACCGCCGGACATTTAAAATCCATGTTTCCCCCCCCGCTGTGCGTCTAATCTTTAAAGATCAAAGTGATGCCTTCCTGTGACAGGCTGAGTTATTATTTGAGGGGCGCAGTGTTAGCTTGGTCTCTACCTGCAACATGTGTGCTTTATGAACCAGCTCTCCTCACCTCCATCAATCTGTCTCATCTTCATTGAGGATTTTTACCCCCCGGTGTGCGTTAGAGACAAAGACACAACCGGGGGTCGCTGTTTCTGTTTTAGGACTATTTGATGTTTGCCGTTTTTGCCGCCATTACCATAAAAAGCTCCCGTCTTCAGCTTGATTTAATCCAGTTTGATGATACATCAGACACATTTAGTAAGTTTTGACCAACTCCTAATCATCAAAGATGCAGATGCATTTCAGAGTCTGTCCAGTGCGCCTGTCACTGCAGATACATTCAAGGACCGTCGTAAATGTGCAATACAGCCCTTTCATTTTGTCAGTCCTGGCATTTTTCTGTGAATCAAGAGAATCAAAATAAAGTCACAGTGGTCATATCAAGAATGTTTTCTTTTGACTTTTTAGCAGGGACAGGCTGAATTATTTAACTTAAGATATTACACAAGCAAAAGTGGTAAAAGAGTGAAATATTGACTATTTGAACACTTAAGCCCCGTTTCCACCAAGCGATTCAGTTCAGTTCGTCTTGGTACGGCACGCATTTTGTGGCGTTTCCATTGACTAAAACCGGGACAGGTTCCCAAATTACCGAGCCGTACCGTCCCACTTTTTGGTACCCTTCTGTTGGGGTGCCAGACATACCGATCCGACCCCAAAAGGTGGAGCTAGAAACACTGCAGTCCTTTGATTGGTCGAAAGAATCGTCACTTCCCGTGCGACAGTGGTAATAAAGAACAACACATAACCCTGCCATGTTTAAATCTCCAGTGGACTTCGGAAAGTGGACTTCGGAAAGATAACTTTTTTTGTTTGGAAAATGGCGTCAAGAAACAGTGTTCCATGGTTGACCGTGGAGGTGCAGACTTCCCTCGCGTTTTTCTTCTTCGTTGCATTTATGAGCGGGGTACATTGTGTCGCTCTGCCATGGCGTCACGCTATTATGTAGCTGACGCTGCTGTCGGCATCCGGCTTACACACTGCCCACCAAGTAGGGCACGGTTGGCTGTGGAAACGCAAACAGGATCAGGCGTTACCGATCCGACCCGTACCAAACTGTACTGATCCATACCAGACCGCTTGGTGGAAACGAGCTATTGGTAGCCCTGATACCAATATCTGATCGACTACAGTAATTATTTAAAGAGGGAAAATGTTCTGGTAAAAATCAAAGACTAAAATGTGACTATAACTAGACTAAATTGTTTTGAGTTTCCGTCAACTAAAACTACAGAGGGCTGAAAAGACTCAAATGTGACTAAAACTAACAGGCATTTTTGTCTAAATCTAAAATAGCCCCCAAATTAACACTGCCCAAAACAAGCATCGTTCCAACTGTGGTCTCTCGTGCAGTTTCTTCAGTCGCATTCAAACATGTGCTGAAAGATCAGTGTAGACTGTGTATGAACGTGCTTTGTGTTCACGTGTGTGTACATGTCTCTCTCTGTGTTTAGATATGGTGGAGCTCTGCAGAATCTGACCCTGAAACTGCCTGTCACCATCAACAAGTTCTTCCAGCCCACTGAGATGACCTCACAGGACTTCTTCCAGCGCTGGAAACAGCTCAGCCAGTAAGTCGGTCTCCCTGCGTGTATATATTTGTGTATATGTGTGTGTGATGTGTGCTTTTTTAACTGTAATGTTTGTGTGTGTGTGTGTGTTCGCTGTAAAAGCTGACATCTCCTGTTTCATCTCCTGTCAGGCCTCAACAAGAAGCACAGAAGATCTTCAAGGCTAATCACGGCATGGACACTGAAGTCCTGAAGGCTAAGGTAACACTCACTCACCCGTCCTCTTCATACGCACTTTTCGGGATATATTGAAATCATTAAGCACAGATGAAGTGTACCTAATGATTATATATGTGTTTCTATGTGTACAGCTGCTGGGACTAGGAACGGCCCTGCTGGACAACGTCGATCCAAACCCAGAGAACTACGTGTGTGCCGGGGTGATCCAGACGAAGGGCCAGCAGGTGGGCTGCCTGCTGAGACTTGAGCCCAACGCACAGGCACAGGTACAGGTACAAAAACAAGCACTCATCCACGCACGTTTACACATACACATAATAGTATAAAGCAAATATGACCTCAACACCCCACCCACTCCTTCAATGTGAATTTTCCAGACTGTTACGTGCTGCATTCTTAAAGCCAAATTCCACCAGATCCGTTTCCGGTCCGTCTCCGATCTGTCACAGCACCGGATCTGATAGGTTTCTATTCTAGTCAATCTGTTAACCCCCACCAGACCCGCTCCTTTGCGTTCCGGCTGCGTTTCTGATCCGGCAGGTCGGAACGCAACAGATCAGATAAGCAAGACTTCTATTTTAGCCAGATGCCGGAGCACAACGCATAAATCAACACAGAGCAGATGGAGCGGGACAGGAAGTCAGGCACCAAAACAAAATTAACACTTCTGGTTAGTTTCCTGATTAAAACACTCTGTGTTACCGTTAGATTGTTTTTAATTTAATTACGACAACAAAATGTCATTGAGAGCGGAGCCAGGCCTGGAGTCAGCAGGTCAGAGGTTTTCAGAGGAACAGAAAGACAACATGGCTGAGGAGAGGAGGAGGAGAATCCTTGATTCAGTGATTACCGTGGGAAAACCTCGGTCACATGACTCCAGCTGTCCTGCAGTCCTGCTCCGTGCTGCGTTCTGAAAACGCAACCGTAGAGAGCACGGAGCAGGACCGCAGCGGATGGGAGACAGACCGGACACGGATCTGGTGGAAATCCTGTGTTATCTTAGCTCACTCTGGAACTTACTTTGGAAGTGCAGAGCACGTCACAGGGACTCAGACATTCGTCTCTCCTGATGTGTACCTGTGTGTGTATCTATCTCTGTGCAGATGTACCGTCTGACCCTGCGCTGCAGCAAGGACTCTGTCTCCAAGCGTCTCTGTGAGCTGCTGGCCGAACAGTTCTAGAGTCCAGACCAGAACCAGACCAGATCTCCCACCATCCCCACCAGCCAGCTGTCCCCTGGAGCCCTCTTCCTCCTCCTCCTCCTCCTCCTCCTCGTCCTCCCCCTCCTCTTCCTCCCCCAACAAAGAGTCTTTGAGTAAAAACAAGTTGTAACCTACATAAGGGAAAGCAGCCACTGCTAGCAGCAGTGTCAATATTCTGTCATTCTTCTGATCCCAGATCATCTTCTTCTCGTTTATTAACATGATGCTTCGTTCTTGTTTCTGTTGGTGTTTACCTGTGTAGCTGCTGGCCACCACTCTGAGCGTGTGTGTGGGTGGGTGTGTGTGCGTGTGTGTGTGTGTGTGTGTGGGTGTCCCTTGGTTGTGCTGGGGTCCTATTCTGCTGCATCCTGGCTGCTCTGTCGTGCTCATCAGATAAATACTCACCCGTGTGTGTGAGTGTGTGTGTGTGTGTGAGACATTTCATTTGATAAACATTCCTTTAAGTCAGAGGGGTGACGCTGGTTATTGAATACTCACACATGTGCACACACACACAAATACACACGATTCTGGGGGTCCAGTTTTTACTCTCTCCCCTCAAACATTCCCAGTATCAGGTTGCTAAAGGTGTTGGGATGATCTCAGATCCCCGCCCCCCCAACCCTACATTTCCTCCTAGTCCCAGTTGTGAACTACCGCCCCAACTCCCCAATCTGATCCACGTGTGTTTTTGATGTGTGTGTAAATATGTGCAATGTGTTCCTGTTTTGCTTTCTGACACATTCCCATCACGCTGGTTTAAAATGACGACTCACGGTGGAGACTGCGTGAGTGCGGGGACAGGGTTAGCTCAGGGGTCTTTGTATTCGAAGGGGCGCTCACATATTTTCACATGTACTTATTTCTCCTGTAAAACTGGAACATTAATGTCACTTCTGACGTTTTTCACATTCATTTCCTCCTCCTCCTCCAAGATGAGCAACACAGCTGCGACACTGAAGCTCTATTGTCCACATTTCAAGCTGCTCATTTTTTTGTAGGGCATTTCCATAAAGAGTATCCAGAACCTTTAAACCAAGTAGCTCCTTTTTCAAGGGACTAAAAGGTACCGCCAGGACATTTCTGTCAGTGGTTTTAGATCACACCTATACTCCACTGATCAAAAATGTCATGCTTAGCCATTTCCACCTCACAAGTCCTTGCACTTTCAGAAAGTAGTACCCACAAAGCAAGAACCTTTTGGTGGTACCAAAAAAAAAAAAGGGTCTCGCAATGAGTTCCTCCAGAAGTCCTTGGTCCCATAGTTCCAGAGGAAGCTGGCTCAGGCCGAACAGAGTCTGTGGTTGTTATCTCTCTGAGGATGTTCGCAGCTTTAGCACAAATAGATACACCAATAGAGTAATCTAGAGAATATAAACGCTTAAAATGACACATTGCAGCTCTGTGTGTTTGATTCTGGACTCTCAGTCATGTCCCTGCTCCTTCAGCTAAGGGTTTATAGAAGAGACCAAACTCAAGCAGAGCACTAAACGTTTCCTTTTTCCGCTTCTTCCTCGGTGTCTCTCACACACGGCAGCCATCTTTCTCTCATATGCACTTCTAATGTTGTACCTCTGTCTTTCGAGTTTGCAAGTTCTAAAAAAAATGAAGGAAATCTGACAAGTTAGTGCGACCTCGCAGCTTCCAGATTGATCAGCATCGATACAAATCTGGAGGGACATAATCAGACTAAAACTGCACGTTGGTTAACTCATTAGCTAGTCTCAGGCAACAGCTGACTTTAGAATTTATCCACTTCCTAGCTAACACTACCATGAGCTGGGGATTTCCACCTCTCAATGAATCCTTTAACACTACCAAACTGTAATATTAGCCAACAAGTATCTAAATGCTCACGTTAGCTGTTGTCTAAGGATAGTAAATAAGTTATTTGATATGTGGTGTTAATGCAAAATATGTCTGAATGCCCCTCTACACTTTACAATTGTCTTTCAGATGCTGATACACCAAGAATTAGTCAAACAATCAAAGCAGTCGGACATCATAACAATATGTTAGCCTCACTCTGAGCGTGATGTCAGAGGAAAATGGCCGCTGTGTGTATGTGATGACTGTGGTGGTGGCGGGAGGGGGCAGGATGCCAGACACCCACATGTCCATTACAACTACACGGGACTCAGTGTGTTTGTGTGTTTGTGTGTGTGTGTGTGTGTGTGTGTGAGAGTGTGAGAGTGAGAGTGAGAGAGAGAGAGATTGAGAGAGTGTGTATGTGGTTGAGCGAGTGTGGCTGTAAGCAGGTAATAATAAAAAAAATGAAGCCTAAAGACATTTCTAACCCATGGTCACATGACATTCTGACAGGAAGTTGAACTTTGTAGTGTAGTCATTCTGTGTGTGTGTATGTGAGTGTGTGTGTGTGTGTGTGTGTGTGTGTGTGTGTGTGTGTGTATGTGTGTGTGTGTGTGTCTATGCAGTATCCACTAGCTGTTGCAGCCTCATGTATCGGTGTTAAAGACCTGTCCAATACCTGTGTTAGAATAAGATTTACTCTGTAATGAAGAAATGTGAAAGTAAAAATATGCCATATATCCGACCTCACGACTCATGACTCTCTTTCTCTGTTATACATTTTTTAAAGGATTGGATACAATTTAAATGTTTTATCTAAATCAGGGGTTCCCAAACTTTTCAGCCCATGACCCCAAAAATATAGGTGCCAAAGACTCGTGACCCCCACTGTCCCTCGAAGCGATTTAATGGTGCTTCATTTAGCTGGTCTGCAGAAAATGACCCAACCTATATGAGCATGTGACTGTGTTTCCTGTGCCTTTATGAATGAATCTACTGCTACTGATGCTTTTGATAATTAACTGATCACTAACCCTAAACTTAGGAGTCATCCGGCAAAAAGAAAGACAGAAAACTCATTACATTTTCAATTTTCAAGGTTTTATTTTTTGTTTAGCTACTATTTTAAAAAAAAATAAATAAAAAAAAAAGTTTTACTATAAATGCATAAATTGTACTATTTTTAGAAAACTTTTGTCATTACATTTTTTATTGCATTTTTTCAGTATTTCTTTGTTCACCACAAGATTTTCGTCCAGCGACCCAGCGATCTAAAATACAGTACAGTCATGGCCAAAAGTTTTGAGAATGACACAAATATTACATTTTCACAAAGTCTGCTGCTTCAGGGTTTTTAGGTGTTTTTTTCAGATGTTTCTATGGTATAATGAAATACAATTAGAAGCATTTCATAAGTATCAAAAGCTTTTATTGAGAATTACACAGAATTCATGCAATAAGTCAATATTTGCAGTGTTGACCCTTCTTTTTCAAGACCTCTGCAATTCTCCCTGGCATGCTGTCAATCAACTTCTGGACCAAATCCTGACTGATGGCAGTCCATTCTTGCATAATCAATGCTTGGAGTTTGTCAGAATTTGTGGGTTTTTGATTGTCCACCCGCCTCTTGAGGATTGACCACAAGTTCTCAATGGGATTAAGATCTGGGGAGTTTCCTGGCCAAGGGCCCAAAATCTTAATGTTTTGTTCCCCGAGCCATTTTGTTCTGACTTTTGCTTTATGGCAAGGTGCTCCATCATGCTGGAAAAGGCATTCTTCATCACCAAACTACCCTTGGATGGTTGGGAGAAGTTGCTCTTGGAGGACGTTCTGGTACCATTCTTTATTCATGGCTGTGTTTTTAGGCAAGATTGTGAGAGAGCCCACTCCCTTGACCGAAAAGCAACCCCACACATGAATGGTCTCAGGATGCTTCACTGTTGGCAAGAGACAGGACTGATGGTAGCGCTCACCTCGTCTTCTCCGAACAAGCCTTCCTCCAGATGCCCCAAACAATCGGAAAGGGGATTCATCAGAGAAAATGACTTTACCCCAGTCCTCAGCAGTCCAGTCCCTGTACCTTCTGCAGAATATCAGTCTGTCCTTGATGTTTTTACTGGAGAGAAGTGGCTTCTTTGCTGCCCTCCTTGACACCAGGCCTTCCTCCAAAAGTCTTCGCCTCACTGTGCGTGCAGATGCACTCACACCTGCCTGCTGCCATTCCTGAGCAAGCTCTTCACTGGTGGTGGCCCGATCCCACAGCTGTAACACCTTCAGGAGACGGTCCTGGCTGAGGTGCAATCTTACTCGCTGCTATAAACTTCCCTGTTAGGCCCTTTTTGTGCAATGCAATGATGGCTGCACGTGTTTCCTTGCAGGTAACCATGGCTAACAGATGAGGAACAATGGTGTCATGCACCATCTTCCTTTTAAAGTGTCCAGTCACTCAATCATGACAGATTGATCGCCAGCCTTGTCCTCATCAACACCCACACCTGTGTTAATGTGTGTGACACCTGTGTGTCATTGAAATTATGTTAGCTGGTCCTTTTGTGGCAGGGCTGAAATGCAGTGGAAATGTGTTTTTGGTGATAAAGTTCATTTTCAAGGCAAAGAGGGACTTTGCAATTAATGGCAGTTGAGCTGATCACTCCTCATAACATTCTGGAGTATATGCAAATTGCCATTATAAAAACTGAAACAGCAGACTTTGTGAAAATGAATAGTTGTGTCATTCTCAAAACTTTTGGCCATGACTGTACATGGTTGTAGTAGCTGATGCACAGGAGATGGAGACATCCTGCAATCACAAAAAAATCAGAAATCAAACTTTGCAAAACTCAACTTTATGTATCGCAGATGTGCCACTATAAAAAAAAAACTCCCAAAATTGTTACAATAATAATATTATATAAATAATACACCTGATAATTTACACAGAAACAAGTAATAGGGCCTGTTTGTTAAATATTTACCTAGAAGTAAATGAGGTATCTAACAATTTTCTGTTGATTTTCCTTCTTGAGATAGCTGACACCATGTTAACATCAGTGTATTTTATTACACAGTTGTGTTAAATACTTGATTCTGATTGTTCAATACACGACGCCAGCCAGTGGTGTGCTAAGGCTGTTGGGGGGGCAGGGATGAAAACCCCAAAAAGGGGCACCTCCTTTCAAACCCCATAAAAGTAACTACTATTTCAAAGTTGTCCTACAATCAAACGGCTGTCAGGTGGCACCTCCAGAACTGTTTTTCTCAAAGTGAGGAAAAAGAATATTTGCAGTTTGCATAAGCCGGAGGAAATTCATAGCCTTTTTGGACCCCTGCATACAAAACTGTCCAGCAAGCAAACTGTTCATGCTGGACCTGGAGGGGTCCATAATAGTAGACTTTACCTTCTTCATTTTTATAATCTCTCTGTTCTTTTGATGTTAACATTACACACTGTGTCAGGTGAATGGGTAACCTGTGTGTTTGGTGTGTTCGCAGCAGGTTTCAGGGCTTAAAGAGTAAAATATTTGGCTCCACTGTGAGACTCATCATGGCAAAAAATACAACAGTTGTTTTTTAAAAAGATAGATCATTAAATTTGAACATTTTTAGAATGTACTTATCCTTTTTTGCACTAAAACAAAGGGAACAATTTGGAGTTTTTGTTATTTATATGTTGTTTTGTTTTGATTTTACTGGTCCAGCCCTCTTGAGATCAAATTGGGCTGTATGTGGCCCCTGAACTGAAATGAGTTTGACACCCCTGATCTAGACCGTATTCTGTTATATTACTAACAAAGACCCAACACCAAGACAAGATAAGACTCAGTTTTATCTCATCTTAATCCACCATGAGTAGAACTTTGCAGTATTTAGCTAGTTACAGTGGAAGGGACAAACTTCCTTTTAACAGGCAGAAACCTCAAGCAGAACCAGACTCATGTCAGACAGCCTTCTGCCTCCACCGAGTTGGGGTTGGAAAGAGGGATAGAGGAGAATAAGAGAGAGAGAGAGAGGGGGGGGGGGGGGGATGATAGTACCTTCACACTGATCAAGTGATAGCCTAAATGAATCTGTCTCATAATGTTTTCATTTTGTATAAAAAATCAGCATAGGTAGCCTACAGTTTTGATTTCAGTGAGGAGATAGGTGAAAAGACCAAATATTCAGCTTGTCATGAGTGGTGTTGCAAGAAAAGACATTCAGACAACACAAGAAACATGATCAGAAAGAAGGCTTTAACCCACCTGTGGTCAATTTCACACGAGAAATATCTCACTTAATCATAATTGTGAAAAAAACAACATGTCTTATTCAAAAGTTGCGTTATTGATGTCATTATTCAGCTGAATTATTGACCTTTACTGAAGCTGTATTTACCATTAAGGAGCCACAGGGAATGTAAGGAAATCACAGCTACAGGAGTCGCCCCCTGCTGGACATGAGAGAGAATGTAGGTGCTAGTATTTCTGCATTGACCTCACTTTAAAACAAGAGGCTGCTTCCCCTGCTTATCCAGTCTATATATAACACCAGCATGCAGCAGAGCATACAGCATGCTTTTAAAAATAAGGTCTGGATGACACAGTTCCATGTCCCTGCAGCAGATATTGCCTGAAAGGGCTTTAAATCTTCTGTTGCGTAGGTGAAAACAGGATATTATAATGTGCTGATGTGCAGATTAACTCAGGGTTATGACAGAACCTCTGAAGATCCTAGGTCTGTTGTTTTCGTGTTTGCTCTCATTATACATGCACTGACTCTGTTCAAGGCAGAAATGAAGGATCTGGGTCAGATGGAGAGCAGGGGTGTAACTAGATGTCATCAGGTCCAGAAATAAAGCAAAGATGAAACCTTGTGCAGAGTGAGCATGCTGAGACTCTGCAGATAAACAAACACAGCATTAGATGCATCTGAAGCATCATTTGTAGAATTTGCAGTATTATTCCTATTTGCACATGAAGTCCGAGGTGTGTCTCTGTGGAATCATCTATCTGCTGCCGAGGCGCTGATACAGCACAGCAGCGGTGATGCGTCTGCGCAGCCTGCCGGGCTCCCATTGGCTGCAAATGACATCATCCCGCGCTGATCTATTGTTGGAGAGAGGATGAGCTCATAGTTTAGAGGAGCTGGACACAGAGCACAGAACCACAGCAGAAACATAACGACACTGACACCAGGACTGCTGCTGCTGCTGCTGCTGCAACCAGAGGACTTTAAACACACTCACAGTAAGTAAAAGAAGAGATAGATATCCTCTTAACAGACTGTCACTGTGTGCTGTGCATGTTTATCTGCTCTAATATTTGCACTCAGAAGAAGGAAAAGCTGCAGAGGAGCCTCTCCTGTCAGACCTGCATGTTGTGGACACAGAATAGAAACAGATGGAAACAAATAGAATGTTTTGCAGGTGTTTCATGCTTTGTGTTTCCTGCTTCAGACATGGTGTGGACTAAGGACAGAGACTCGGAGAGACCTCCAATCTCCGCGATCCTGCCGAGACTTTACCTGGGAGCAGAGAGCGACGTGACGCAGGTGAGTCCGAGCACAAACTGCAGACAGCAACACGGTGATGTCAGATTTTTAAAAACTGCAGCATTTTATGGAGGAAATAACTTAATCTTTATAATGCATTTTAAAAAGTTATTAATTATTACGTTTTACTCTTATTTCTGTTTTTCTTCACATCTTGTTTTTATTATTTTGTCACTCTGATATTGTATGTTTGTTCATTTAGACTATTTATGTTTATTTATGTGCATTTACTTTCCTTTGTGCATGCATTTCTAAAATAATAATTATTATTATGCTGCAAAAGATGATGTCACTGGATTATAATGACTGATGCCTTCATGTAATAGCAGCTGCAGCTCCCTGTTTAGTGTGTTGCTGTGTTTTAAAAAAAAAAGTTAAATCTGCATTTCAGACCACGCATTTGCATTGTTTTGAATGTGCAGCTTCTTGATGTCAGGTGGTTTGCAGTGCAAGTAGAGAGCAACAATGACATCATGCAGAATTACGAGCGCTATGAGCTCACCAAAAAACAAAAGCTCCCTAAATCATATAAAGATCATTTTGTTCTTTCACGCTTTGGTAAAATGTTCCTTACATTTTTATGCATTAAAAGCCTTTTTTTAAAGTCAAATGCAGATTTTTAAATATCTCACTCTATTTTGTGTTTCTCTGCAGGATGGTCTGGCATCTCTGGGGATCTCGTACGTTCTCAGCGTGAGTCGCTGCAGCCCCCAGCCCTCCTTCCTGCCGTGCTCTCGTTACCTCCGGATCCCCATTGACGACTCACTGTGGGATGACCTGCTTCCCTGGATCCCCCAGGCCCTTAGCTTTATCGGTCAGTGCCCCCTTTCATCATACACAGATATTTGAACACATTTTGTTTAAATTTTAACGTGCCTAACAGTGGGATATGTTTGTTTCTGTGTGTTTTCAGATGGGGCCATATCCTCAGGGGCTTCGGTCCTGGTTCACTGTGCAGCAGGGATCTCTCGGTCTCCGGCTCTGGCTGTGGCTTACATCATGTACAGAATGGGACTGGACCTTGACCAGGCCTACAGGTAGACCTACATCCTGCAGCACCATCACACTTGTTTTCTGAGCTTTGTTTATATATCAGACAGGACACACTACTACATGTAAACAAATACCTTTACATGATTTTAAATGAAAGAACTGCATCCAGTCACTCATGCTGCAGGGTTGTTGTTATCTTTGATTGGCTGCTGAGTTGTACCCTGCAGTGAAGATGAGGCATCCCTGTTTAGAGCATAAATTAATCAATGAAGGAATACATAACAATTCAATGTGGAGATTATTTGATGCATCTATCTTTCTGTCCACTAGAGGGCACCAGAGAAACTGAATTTTTAAAGTAAAGCTACGTGTTCTGTATTTTACTCGTTTTAATCACCAAGACAGTGTTTACAGGGGAGACGACTTTGTGAAGAATTGATAACTGTTTACATTTTGAGAATTCACATGAACATGACACCCTCCATCTGTAGGCTTGTATCAGTCAGAAAGTGTGTCTGTGATCTGTGTAAGTGTCTTAGTCCTGACCCTGACCCTGTGTGTCCCTCTATCAGGTTTGTGAAAGAGCGTCGTCCCTCCATCTCTCCAAACTTTAACTTCCTGGGACAGCTGCAGTATTTCCAGAGCACGCTGAGCCTGAAGACGCCTGCAGGAGGACTGGTTCTCCCACAGCTGGACAGTAACAAGAGGACAGGTCATCAGTCTGACAACAGAGACCTGACTCAGGACCATCAGGAGGACTCAGGGCTGACAGACAGAGCCCAGCAGAGACTCAAATGTCAGGATCAAAGTGTCAAACTGCATCACAAGACTGTGAATCAGCAGCAAAGAGAGCTTCAGACACCACCCTCAGCTAAACCTGCACAAAAACCCTTCACACTACAACTCCCAGCAGCCTCCTCTTCTCTACAAGACAAACGCAAAAGCCTCACTCTCTCTCTTACCCCGCTTGGAGTCAATCCTGCCTCACCAGCAGAGGGCGCCCTTACATCTAACAGGGAGACAGGAGAAAGGCCCATCAGGGACAGTACACAAGAGACCCACAGGGAGCACAGCGCCCCCAACAGGAGAGTGAAGGAGCAGGGTCTGCTATCTCCCTTTGGGTTCAGTCTGAACAAGCTGCTGGATTGGGGGGAGAGGCTGCTGCTGGGGGGGCTGTTTGTCCCCTCTGTGAAGATGGGACAGCCTGCCCTGCCATACAGGTGCTGAGGGGGGTGCAGGTGTTCAGTTTGTATCAGTGCATGGTTGTTTCTGAACTGTGTGATGTTTGTACAGACAGCAGCTTTATTTATTGATTATTTATTTATTAAAGAGATTAATATAAAGAGACGGTAAACCTTGACACGTTTATTATATCTGGTCAGATGTCAGATTATTTTATGGACTTTTAAATGTGTAAATGATGATTAAAGTTGACATTTCAACCATGTCTCAGTTGCTTTTTCTCAGTGTGAGCAGAGCATCTCAACATTGTTTCAATGTCAGAAATATCAGATGTCATCTTTTAAAATCTGCTCTGATTTCTGTTTGGTCCTAAAGCTGCATTCCTCTTTATGTCCAGCAGGGGGCGAGTCAATGGTTGCAAAAAGCAGTCTGATGGTATGAAGTCTATGAAAAATTGAGCCTTATTCACAGCCTCATTCATTCTCACAACTATATATATCATACTAGGTAAAAGAACACCAGCAATTAAATAGTTCCCCACAGTTAAAAAGGATGGAATACAGCTTTAGATTGATTTAAAATAATTTTATTGCTAAAACCACAGATAAAAGGTGCCAGGGTTAAAAAGGTGATTTGAAAGGAGTCCCAAGGTTAAAAGGTAGATTAAAAAAGTCCCAAAAATAAAAAGGAAGTCACTCCAAGGTCTTTGTGCGAAGTCCAATCAGCACCAGCTGTCAGTCATTGCCTTAATCAAATTCCGAGGAAGTCCATGCAGATAAAATGTAAACAATAAAACCACAATAGAAATTAAAATGCACTAAAACCACACTCAAAATTAAAATACACTACACTTTAAAACCACAAGTTATAAAAAACCAAGGCATGATTAATTGAAACTGGCACTGTGACATAAACTTTATACAGGAACATATGTAAAAAAAAATTAAAAAAATTGAAAGCAAACAAAAATCAACAAAAAATTTCATATCAACTTGTATTATGACACTTTTTAACCATCAATTCTCACATTCAATAAACCACATATAAGGTATCCTGAATATTTCCTTTAGAATTCTGTGCATAAGAAACACTTTTAATATATTTTTTTAATCTGAAGAGTGAGCTATGCTCTTTACGACAGTGGGATGATGTACCAGCATTAAATGCAGAGGGATTCTATTGTGTTGTGCCATTTTACCCAAGAGATGGCATTGGATACATAGCGAGGCAGACCAGCAATACTTTTTTTATTTTCATTTTTTTATTAGCATAAACAAAGAACATGAGATCCTCATGGGTGTTACAGTCAAGAACAAAATATTATTTTACACTAACATCATGATATATAATACTATTCAAGGTGCATACACAATCTATTTTTTCCAGCATTCAATACATTTCTCCAACTGAAGTCTTAAAACAAAAGTAAGTCTTTCAATACAGTAAATTTCTTTAACGATCCCGCACCATGGTCCACTGTTGGAGGACCTAGTTGCAACCATTTTCTGGTTGTTGCTTTCCTGCTACTGGCCAAAAGTATCTTCAATATCTATCTTTCTATAGGACTGTTTCTGGTATTATACCGAGATATAAAGTAACAAAATAAAAATCTAAATCCACCCCTATTTATTTTATTTATCTCTGTAGTCACCTCTCTCCAGTAAGGCTGGATTTTCGGGCAGGCCCAAAAACACATGAAAGTGATTAGCCATAGGTGCTCCACATTGTCTCCAACAGAAGCCTGCCTGTTTGCAGAGCTGTTATTTTAGGGGTTTTAAAAAACCTTATCACATTCTTCCAGCCAACAGCAACACTTTTTAATGCTTTATTCCCTCATTAGGTCATAATCATGCATTCAAAGAAAACAAAGGTTTTCAGTACATAAACGTTGTGGAGGATGGTTTCATTATAAATACTCCTCAATTTAAGACAACCTGTGGCCGGCAGAGGGGGATGGTGCAAGTCTCTGCCAATTGGTCCACGGGCATAAATCTATCCATATCTCACACTTTAACACCAATGGATGGTAAGCTCAACTACTATACTAGAAGTTGGCAGCACAGTGATGACAGATGGCACTAGAAAGGGCTACACATCTGCATCGAAACTGCGCATTGCTGAACGTAATGGAAGTCTTCACGCAGGACCAATGTGTAAACCTTTTTCCACAAAAACAGACTGGTGTAACTGGTGTAACTTATATTCTGGGTTTTATGGTATTTCTAGCAACAAATAGGAGAGTAATAAATCAAGTGATTACGAATGTTTAATGTTTGTTTCATACAAATATTGTATTCTAAGATTTTTAAGGCTTAATATACAGTATGTTAAATCATTTTTTCCCATAATTACCTGGTCATATAACAAGTAACACAGAGTTCAACTCATTCAAGAAACAAACCATACACTTTCTATTAGGTGAGCTAAGTAACACAACATGATCCGAATTTTTAATGCATATTTACAAACACATACTCTCCCTACTTTCCTAACTTATAAATACATTTTCTGTTGCTTTTTTACTTGCCCTTCTTTTCTTTTTATCATTGTTTTAAATATTACTCCCTCTTATTAATATTTTTTTGTTTTGTATCTAGATATTCTGTTCTACATTGATACTTTGTCTTTGTGTTGATTCTTTGAAGGCCCACTTGACAAGCCTGCTAGGGTTTTCTTTGGCTCCCCCTGCACATAAGATTCAGGATTAATTCAAGATTCAAAGGTTTTTATAATCAAATTTCACCATATATATGAAGACATACAGGAAAATCGAGATGGTGTTTCTCTCTTCCAACTCTTAAATAACAAAAATGTAAATATGAAATACAATAAAATTATAATAAAATACAGTTAAAAACAGCCTATGTACACAGTGCAGGTAGTGCAGTGCTGTGACAGTTTAAAAATGGACAAATGTAAATAGATAATAGTGCAAATAACATGTTAGTGGTTAGTTTTATTATTGAATTTACCTGTTATATCTTGGCCCGTGTAATTGAACAGCGATGTTTTGTTTTGTTATTTTATTTGTGCAATAAATAAATAAATATAAGCATAATTTAACTCAAAATTGAACGCTGGGATATATATAAATCAGCTGGATCCTGATGATGGAAAACATGTTTAAAAAAAAGATGTATTTGATATGCATTTTTAATAGTTTGATCCATGTCCATTCTGTTATCATGGAGGAGACGGGCTGTATGTATGGGCTGAGATTTGTGCCACTAGAAACCGAAATTGAATAATAATATTGAATTTGAAAAGCATGATTTGAAATTGAAATTAATGTTTTGAAAATGAATTTATTTGCCTTGAAATTGTATTTAACCTACTTGAAACTCTATTTTCCTCAAATTCAAAAATAAAAAAATTAATTTCAGTTTCTAGTCCAAATCTCAGTCCATATTTATGGCCTATACTGGAGCTAGTCAGTAGGGGGAGCCTCACTTTTTGGGAGCCTTCACATCCATCTTTTGTACTGTCTGTGGCGTGCACGCAAACAAATCACTGTTCTTCAAAGTACATATGTAGAAGTAAAAGAGCTTCATACAAAAAGTAGGAAGGGTCAAATTTCTTTAAAGAGTCACAATTCACTTAAAATGCACATTCAGCTTCAACGTAAAACACGGTTTAAATGCTGAGAATTACTGCAGGCTCTGCCCCCTTGAGCGCCCCCTGGTGGCTGCAGCTGGACCTTCGTTTGAGTGCTCAGGTAAAGGTTAGGAATGTGCAGCCTCAGGGCAGAGATACTGACAAAGCACTCCCACACACACACACACACACATGCATACATACATTCTATGTTCATTCCGTATGGTATGGTGTTGGATCCAGATGTTTTGAATCCAGATGACGCAGACTGATCTGCCCTCGCGCCTCTATATTTTACATCCTGTTCTGAAGAAGTTTGCTGTGACGTCATGGATCCTCCAAATGACCAAATAAGGAAGGTGACACACGCGAGAGGAATGTATTCAACTCAGATTTCACTTCAATGATCCGAAAAGAAACGATCAATGAACGGCGCGAGACGAATTTAACAACTTTATCATCTGTTGCTCAGACACACAACCTGCAGTGTGTGTGTGTGTGTGTGTATGTGTGTGTGTATGTATGTGTGTGCTGCTGCGTGAGAGTTTTTGTGAGAGTGTGTGGATGTGTCTGTGACTTGAGTTTGTTGAGAAAGAGAAAAGAGGAAGCAGTTCCGCCCTCAGATCAGCCTGCAGGAGGAGGAGTAGAGAAGCTCGCGGAGAAGGACCCACACAGGCCGCTATAAGGATTCAAACTAACCCGCAGATAGGCTCTCGTTCTCGGTGCAGATTCCTGAGAAGTCCCGGTGTGGACTGAGGAGGAGCCCCGGACTCTGTACCTGATATCTGCTGCTCTCGGTGTGTTCGCGACAGAATGAGGTCAATGTGAAGAAAGTTTCAGAGACAAAAGCTAACTGTTCCCCCTCACAGGCGGGTCTGGATCGGTTCTGGGCCTCACTTGTTGGTCTCATCAGGTCCCGGACGGTTTTCTGATCCGGAAAAATCCCGGATCGGTCAGACAGGATGAGTGGAGAAGAGGAGAGATTCAAGCTGGTGGTGGTGGGAGGAGGAGGGGTGGGCAAGAGCGCGCTGACCATCCAGTTCATCCAGGTACACACACACACACACACACACACACACACACACACAAACACACACACACACACACACACACACACACAGAATTTTTTTTTTTTTTAGTCAGTTATGCCTCCTGAATACCTTATTTGTATTGTATTGACCTGCAACTGGTGATCAATGATCCACTAACATCTCTTTCACTTATGAGTCATTTCAGACCAACATTAGTCATCCATAAAGTTTCACAACTTCACAAAAATAAGGAAGTAACATCAAAGGGTCAAGTTTAGAGTGAAACATATTAATAACTTATTGATACAGACACCTGGTTCAGACTCTGTGCTGGGAACACAGCGCTTGGATCTTTATTTATTTGTTTGTTGGTATAGATGCATTACCTTGTGTTTTAAATGGCATATATTTTGCAAGTTAATTACTTTAATTCTTAGAGATGACTTTACAGCCTGTAGTGTGTGATAAGAATTGATTATGATTAGAAAGCATTACAGTGTAACAAAAACATCAGTACTTACCAAGTCGTGTTCAGACACACCTTGTATTCCTGTAAAACACATGGTACGAGAGTAGAGACACAGGTCAAAGGGTTCACGTTTGCAGAATTCAAACTAGCACAAAGTTTCAGGTTGAGCATCAACAGGTGAAATATCCATCCTGACTTTGCCCGGTCTTTCTTCTGCCAACCTCCTGATAAAATTTCTGCAAGAAGTCAGGATAAGCATGTGTGAACGCAACAGGTAAAAGACAGGAAAATTCACAGATAGCAAGCATGGTAGGATGATGACGTTGCTAACCAGGCAGAGAAACATGAAACAGGATGAATACAATCAATCAGTCAATCTTTATTTATATTGTGCCAAATCACAACAAACGTTAACTCAAGACGCTTTACAAACAAATCAGGTCTAGACCGTACTGTAGACCGACTCAGTCTGATCTCATCTTAATCCACCATGAGCAGAGCACTTTGCAGCATTTATCAAGTTACAGCGGCAAGGACAAACTTCCTTTAACAGGCATAAACCTCGAGCAGAACCAGGCTCATGTTAGACCGCCATCTGCCTTGACGCGTTGGGGTTGGAAAGTGGGATAGAGGAGATGAAGAGAGAGATAATAGTGATGATGCACCAGATAATAGTAGTTGTAGCTGCTGGATTCTGGCACGTCCAAACATAAAAGCGTCTGAGGTTGAAGAATAATCCTTTTCAGGACCAGATCGGTGAAGACGTGTGCACATCCATCCTTTACATGTAGTATTGATACAAATGCAAAAACTGGGCCCTAAACGTCAACTTTAACCTTGTTGTCTCAGAGGGGATATTTAGCCAGTTGGCTCCCCTGTGCACTGATGAACATTTCTACAAGTTTTGAGTTTTCTGCCGCAGAATTGAACAGGTACTTAATCACATGACCTTCAGCATAAAGTCTCAGAAGGCAGGAAGGATGAAGGATGCTGCGGATGTAGCCTTATGTTTACAAGACATACGTTATAACTGAATGAGAAGGACATGGCAGCTAACAGGAAATATATTCAGCTTTCATTGCACGCACAAAGATCACACCTGTAGCTCACTAATTCTATGGTGTAAATTTCATCACCCCCTCCCCGTTGCTAGCTGTGAATCTTCATGACTTTGACCTGCTGCGATTTCTTGCAGAGACTTGAAGGCTCACAGAAAGAACTGTAGATAAAGACACAAGGGAATTATTGTCTGTTTTCACATGCAGCCCATCCTTCAATTTTAGGAGTTTGGTGAATAGGGCTTATCTATCTCTCTCTCTCTCTCTCTCTCTCTCCTCTCTCTCTCTCTCTCTCTCTCTCCCACCCTCCCTCCCTCCCTCCCTCCCTCCATGTGTGTGTCTGATATGTTACATACGACGACCACATCTGAGCCCTGAACCCTGTGAACACATCAAACACCATGCAGCATCTGTTCTGTGTTTAGCTTTTCATGATTTCATTAACAGACAGACTTCATCACACCACGTACCCTCACGTCCAACTGCTCACTTAAAGGAACATTCTGCACTTTTCCTTTGTTTTATAGATCTTACACTTTGTGTTACGGCTGACCTCATGTTTGAATGTGGTTATTGCTTCACAGACTGTTGACTGACTGTTAGTCTGTGGTGATGCTAGCATGCTAACACCAGTGAACACTCACTTAACTTACAAGAAAAACAAAGCTGAGCTGTTTTAAAGTTCAGTTAAGACTAAAATCCTGTGTCTGTGTGTGTTTGGAAAATGACTGAATCATCACTGATACATGTAGGGGAGTATGAACTACAACTTTATCTCCTGAAGTGAAGTAAGACATTCTAGTTCTTGAGAGAATGTACTGAGTCATGCTGTGACACTTCTTACTGGAACACATGTTTAACAGCTGAATGTACAAGCGGCAGCTCGAAGCTCACAAGAAGCCAGAATTACTGTGTAGCCACCCACCCACAAAAGTCATATTTCCACCCACAGTACCTGGAACTTTAACTCCCAGGAACTACTTTTAACCCTTTTGTTATGTTCGTTTCTTAGGGACAGCAATAATGTTCCTGGGTCAACTTGACCCTGGGCGCATTTAACCCTCCTGTTATGTTCGTTTCTTAGGGACAGCAATAATGTTCCTATGTCAACTTGCCCCGAGGCATATTTAACCCTCTTGTTATGTTCCTTTCTTAGGGACAGCAATAATGTTCCTGGGTCAACTTGACCCGGGGCATATTTAACCCTCTTGCTATGTTCCTTTCTTAGGGACAGCAATAATGTTCCTGGTTCAACTTGCCCCGAGGCATATTTAACCCTCCTGTTATGTTCCTTTCTTAGGGACAGCAATAATGTTCCTGCAGATTTAATGATCCGAAAGTGTCCAACCCCCCCCAAAAAAACAATAAACATGATTTTAATCTCATTATTAACTCCATTACTAACCATTTAAATCAATATATAGTGCATTGGTGTTCTTTAATTCTCACAGATGTGCAATACAAATGTGTGAAATGAGCCATTTTCATTGTATATGTTGTTTACCCTAATTAAGCCAAGTAAAAGAAGTTTCATAGTGAAATAATACTCATAACAATTTATTTTTTATTTTTGAACTTTAAAATGGGTCAATTTGAGCCGCATCTTTCAGTCCAATGCAGACCGAAGACCTGTGAGGGTGAGGCGGTTATGTTCCCTGACATATGTAAAACCAACAGCTGTTTTTACACGCCGTTTTTACACTGCTCTATGTACAGATTAATGAAAGAGTGATGTTTGACAGCCTTTAATAGAAAGACACTTACTCAGATCTTTGTGATTAAAGTTGAACCACATAAAACACTAAACTTTAAAGGCACAGAGAAACTAGCATTGCTAAAAACAAGTTGTTAAAACAAACTAAAGTGGGACAGAAATCTGTGATACAAAACAAAATATTCATAGTACAAAATTGAGTCCAAGCCAAGCGGCAATCTCCGGTCTCAAACTATGAAGCCCAAGTGTTATAAACTGCAACTCATCCAGAATCTGCTTGAGGCTGGCTGCAGAGACACCGGAAACCACATACACACCAATTTAAAAAAGACGATCTTTGCAGCATTAATAAACATGTTTACAGCATGGTTCAAAAAACGGCTTGGCTCTACGTCGCTAATTTCTCTATCGGCACACACTGTACGGGGGGTGAATTTTTTTCTAACGCGACGGTTCAGAAGATATTAAGATTACAAGTTTTTGCCCAAATAAGGACACGACCGACTTGACTCCCGGACGGGAACACATAGCTGTTGACTAAGAGGCTCAAACTCCGCCTCTTCACGTCACACTATGCCTGGTTGAGTTCCGCATTTCCAATATGGCTGCCACCATCGATTGGCTTCCAAACAGCTCTCAGGAACAGATGGGTGACGTCACAGATACCACGTCCGTTATTTATACAGTCTATGGTCCAAGCTCTAAAATTCTCAAAATGAATAAATGCAGACTTGGAAATTTCAAGATAATCATAAGACAGCCTAACCCAATGTTTTCCAAAGTTGCTTACTCACACACATCGCTTACAGTGTCGGATGATAGGGGAGTGGGGTCTCAGGAGGCAGGACATGAAGTTAAGAACGCCGAGGTTATCACTGTGTAATGTTCACAAGATATCCATGACAGAGGGTCAAGCAGAGTCTTTTTTGCCTTTAATGCTATGTGTAAACACATCAGTGAGGGAACAGAGTGTGAAGCAGCAACATTGCATGCCCAGAGATTACACCAGTCACATAATATAAACATCTTCACTCCCTCCCACTAGTCCATTCTGACATCTATCTGCTGCATCCTCACATCCACTAACCCTGGCGTCTTGAGTGAATTTTCCCAGAAGGCTGGCATGGAAAAGTCACAGGGTGAAGAATTTGGCTGTTTGTGTTCACACATGCAGCTATCCCTAAAATTGTCTTGAGGTTTTCAGGAGTTTTGTGTGTATGTGATATCAGCAGGAAGTTCCAGCAAGAGTATGTTGTACTGAAACACAGAACACAATTGGCTTCAGGAACCTTTCGAAAAGAAGCTCTTGAGGCTTGAAGTTCCTGATACTTTAGGTGGAAATGCTGCTTTTTACTGCTTCGCAAATGATGTCAGTGACGTCTTCGAAGCACAGTGAACAAAAACAAAAACATACCGTGACCACTTCAGATATTCAGAAATGGTGATAGCTACTTGAGTATTTATGACGTAGTACTTATAAATAGGTTCAACATTAAGACTTTGACAACTGTGGCAAAAGGCGCTGAGTCCCTTGGTAAAGTCCTGATCATGGCTTCAGTCTCCTGTTCCCTGCAGCACTAACAGATGTGTGTTTTTCTTTGGTTGTCCCCATCAGTCATACTTTGTGTCAGACTACGACCCGACCATCGAGGACTCCTACACCAAGATCTGCACTGTGGATGGAAAAGAGACCAGACTTGACAGTGAGTCTCATACACACTGACACGCACACACACACACGCACACACACACACGCACACACACACACACACACACACACACACACACACACACACACACACACACACACACACACACACACACACAACCTCAAATGCACACTCTTTCCTTTGGGTGTGAGTCAGAGAGTGCGTTTGGAAACAGAGGGTGTGTTTCTCGATGATGCGACCCAGCAGTGTTTGTGTGTGTGTGTCCGTGTGTTTTGTGTGTTTGCCCTGTTAGGACTTGTGTGTGTGTGTGTGTGTGTGTGTGTGTGTGTGTGTGTGTGTGTGTGTGTGTGTGTGTGTGTGTGTGTGTGTGTGTGTGTGTGTGTGTGTGTGTGTGTGTGTGTGTGTGTTGGGCTGCAGACTGTTGGGTCACACTGATGTTTCAGCACACACGAGTGAATCATTGTCTGAACATATTTCTGATTGTAACACAAGGATCTGATTCTTGTTAATATTCGGTCCTTCTGTATGTGTGTGTGTGTGTGTGTGTGTGTGTGTGTACATTTTATATGTGTGTGTGTTTGTGTGTGGGTGTTTATTATGTGTGTACAGATGTTGCAGCGTGTGATGTGGGGGTGTACAGGGTGGGTCCAGACTTACAGCCAATCAGTGCTCACAGAGGATCAGCCTGTGTCTCTTAAAGCTCTACATCTGAGTCACAAAGTTTAACACTTCACAAAGTTTCTTAAACTTTATAAACGTCCCTTAAACACTGTTCTAAATTTGTAGAACAAGATAAGATTAACAAAAGAATAGATTTACAATTTTAGAATTTTAAACTCACAGTACTTTAGGGAAGATTTTTATTTGGCTAAAACAGCAACACCCTCTCAACAACATTGACTGACAAACGGACGAATCAGCGTTGCAATCATGGTGCATTGTTTTGGTGTTTTAAACTTGGACGGGGATTGTTGGGACATATGGTCATCCTATATTACATGCTGCCTTGCTTTTTATTGTATTATTTTGTATTAAGATTAGGGTGGCAAAATTCCGGGAATTTTCAAAGTCAGAAACTTTCCATGGGAATTAACCATAGACTGTAAAAAATATGGACGTAGGATCCGTGACGTCACCCATCTGTTTCTGAAGAGCTGTTTTGAGACCAATCGGCTGCGGCAGCCATATTGCTTCTGTCGAGCCAGTGTGACGTAAAGAGGCGGGCTTTGAGCCTCTTAGCCAACAGCTGCAGTGTTCCTGCAGGTAGCTGTGCCTCTCATTGGAAGACTAGTAATCTCAATATCTTCTAAATTACCGAATTAGAAAAAAATTCACCCCCCTCACAGTGAGAGGACATCTAGAAATTAGCTATTCAGACTACACTCATCTTTTGTACCAGGCTGTAAACATGTTTATTAATGCTGCAAAGATCGTCTTTTCCCCATTCATGTGTATGTGACTTCCGGTACTTCCGGAGTCAGCCTCAAGCGGATCCTCGATGAACTGCAGCTTTTAACACTTCCGCATTGGACTCATATTTTTAGACCGGAGGTTGCCGCTTGGAATTAACAGGAATAAATCAGGAATTTACTAAATTGAAGATTGGCTCTTAATAGGGAACTTAAATATAGTTGGGGAAAATATATTTTAGCATAATGCTGACTAAAACAACCCGATTTCATGCAAGTACAGTTGAATATCTATGCTATTCCTCAATCACATGCACATAGCACACTGCTTACAGCAGGGCTATTGAGACCACGCCCCCTGTATGCACTGTGCATTCCTCCATCACATGCACAGATGATTTCTAGAGTCCTGGGCCTCACTTTTGAGCCCAGAGCACAGGACTATTGAGGCCACACATTTGAGCCTGTGGACTACACAAAGTGAAGTAAGTTTTGATGATATTATGTGGTAATATACTTCCTCCCACAGTTCCACAGTAATCATATCTTTCATATACTCTTCTTTCTGTCAGTCTATCTCAGTAAACAGGTAACAATGTTACAATTTTACAATGTTACAATGTTACAGTAACAGGTTTAGATACTTTCATTGCATATATTACAGGGAAATGGTACCAACATATTCACATGTTTTCAACTCGCTTTAAGTTCCTCTGTTGCTTCATCACTCTGTCTAGTGTCTCCTTTGTCCACGCTGTCACTTCTGTGTAATGTTTATGCAGCCTAGGAAAAAGTAGCATTTGCATACAAATTTGATGCATGGTACAGAACAAATATTTATGCTTGGATATGATACATTTGCATTAAATCAATTCCCAGTTAATTACTCTCAATTCCCATAAATTCCCATGGAAAGTTTCCAATTTGGAATATTTCCCAAATTCCCCAGCTTAACTTCCCATGGAAATTTCCAGGAAAATTTCCAGAAATTTCTACCCCTTTGCAACACTAATTAAGATACAAGTACATTCAGTTTCACATTAAATAGTTTTTTGAAACAGCATGGATCTTACCATCTATTTTGATGCTGTAAGTCAAGCTGCAGTTCCTCAAATGTCTACTAGAGGCTTGCACCAAAACCTTATTAGAGCCCACATCAAGAAGTCTATTTCTAAGAGTTATGTATTAATATGAGGTGCTTCTAATTTGGCTGACACAGGGTGCGCTGTAGGTCTTTGCCAAGCGGCTAAGCTATGTCCTCAACTCCTCCTCTTTGAGTGTTTCTAGATTAGCTGAACATCAACATTTCCAATATGGCGGTGGCTGTTTTTTGGCTTCATCATACTGCTTTAGGAACCAGTAGGTGACATCCATAGACTGTAATGCACGTAGTAACCGTGACGTCACCCATCTGTTCCTGAGCGCTCTTTTGAAGCCATTCAACAGCGGCAGCCATATTGGAAATGCGGAACTCCACCGGGCACAGTGTGAGGTAAAGAGGCGGAGTTTGAGCCTCCTAGCCAACAGCTATGTGTTCCCGTTCGGGAGTCAAGTCGGTCATGTCCTTATTTGGGCAAAAACTTGTAATCTTAATATCTTCTGAAACGTTGTGTTACAAAAGAATTTGCCCCCCCCCGTAAAGTGTGTGCCGATAGAGAAAGTAGCGATGTAGAGCCAAGCGTTTTTTTGAACCAGGCTGTAAACATGTTTATTAATGCTGCAAAGATCGTCTTTTTTGAATGGGTGTGTATGTGGTTTCCGGTGACATCAAGGAGACTATGTCCATGTTTTGTAAAACCTATGGTACAGTCTGTGTTTATTAGGTAATGAGTAATGTTGGAGTGCATTGTTAACTGCAGTAGGTGGAAACATAACTCCCTGTTAACAAAATGTGTTGAAAGAAAAGTACAGGCATGCATCTCATTTGTATGATTCGTGCATGAAAGGGTTAAGTTATTAGTTGACGGACAAAAGCAAACAGTTGTTACTTTAACACACACAAGCAGCTCTACAACATTTTTTATTGATATTTTGGATTTAATACCTGAACTGAAATAACTCGTGCATCACTGAGTCACAATCCAGGTCATCAGATGAAAACAGAGCATGAAACTAAGAAACAAAGAGGACTGCTGTTTTTCTGTGTTACCCTGTAGACTCAAATAGGAACTTTATGATACCCTCTGCTTTAGATTGTCTTTTTTTAACGCTGCTGTGAGTGCTGATTGGTTCCAGTTTGCGGTTATTTGTTGCTTTTTATTTGTCATCTTGCATTTATGTTTTCTGAATTCTTTCTACAAATGTTTTCATCCTGTTAGCTGTTCTTTTTATCTTCTGTTTGATATCCACCACTTTGTAAGCTGTTTATAATGTGTTATATATCAAATCCTATTTCATTCTAACACATTCTGCAGATGAGTCCACTGTTTATGTTATACCCTACCCACAGCTTTGTCTTACAGGTGCCAAGTTATTTCAAGTGAACGTTGAGTAAACAGTGTGTGTGTGTGTGTGTGTGTGTGTGTGTGTGTGTGTGTGTGCGTGTGCGTGTGTGTCAGTCTTGGACACAGCAGGTCAGGAAGAGTTTGGAGCGATGAGGGAGCAGTACATGAGATCAGGAGAAGGATTCTTACTTGTGTTTGCTCTCAACGACCGCGGCAGGTAACCTGACCTATACATAACTCTACACACACACACACACACACACACACACACACACACACACACACACACACACACACACACACACACACACACACACACACACACACACACACACACACAGACAGACACACAGGGTCAGAAATATATGAAACTACACCACAACATAACTGTGAGCCCTGTGTGATGTGGACACGGTGTGTGTGTGTGTGTGCATGGTTTTCATTGTTTGGGTCCTTGCTAAACACAGAAGTGAGCGGACTGTTTAGACCAACGCTTCTCTCTGTTTTTAGCTCTCAGGGGGGACATGTTAGGGTGGACAACATGAACCAATCTAGTGACTCTGTTGGATCATAAAGATGGTCAAATGTGTGTCCATTATTTTGCATCCTTATGTTTTATTTTGTTAGAGTCTACTTTAGTACTTTAGACTGCACTCATAGTGTTTTAATGTGCATGTTGTCTATTTGCATGCAGTACCAGTAATAGCAGCGTTCGGAAACTGTTGACTCCAGGGCGTAAAGTCAAACCTCCACATGCATAAAAAAAAACCCTATGCCCTTGAACGCACACCCAGAATGTCTCCTGTGTTCAAAGGGAACCATCATTTTTCATATTCTAATCAAACTTTAATGTATCGTGTGCCGTGAGCAGCTACCACGAGGTGCAGAAGTTTCACACTCAGATCCTGAGGGTGAAGGACAGAGACGACTTCCCGATGGTTTTGGTGGGGAACAAAGCGGACCTGGAGCAGCAGAGAGTGGTGAGTTTCTACACACAGTGAGTCAGAGAGAGTCAGGGTGTACTTTGTTCTGATTGTGTGTGTTTTTTTTATGTGCAGATCTCCAGGGAGGATGCTCAGGCGTTTGCTGCAGAGAACAGGATCCACTACATGGAGGCTTCAGCCAAAAACCGCTACAATGTGGACGAGGCCTTCCTGGAACTGGTTCTAATCATCAGGTACAGACTAAATATCAATATAGCAACAGACCCATGTTATCTTAAAACTAAAATCTGCACTTGACTGTAATGAGCCGTTTTATGTTAATGAGAATACTATGGAAGTTAGTCACAGGCGGCTCCTGTGCAACACAATGTAGGCTAACTGGCCATCATAAAGCCAATCCTTTAAAACTTACACTCACAAATCAGAACTGAGAGAAGGGGAGGACCCACTGATAAGCTCTGGCTTATGGTGAAACAATCTGCGTGGGTCCTGTAAACATGTACTAAACGCTGACTCTTGTGCGTAACAATGAATGATGAATGTTCTGGCGTGCTGAAAGATACGTGATTTTTTATCTTATCAGTGACCCTCCTGCTGTAAGAGTCCAAATGTGTTCCCTGTTCAATCACACATCAATCACACCATAACGTCATATTTTCCCCGTCTTCCTCACTGTTGCTGCTTATCAACCTTTAATCTGTTGGCCTGTTTGTACGCTATTTATTCAGAGGTTGTTCTGTATTGAGCTTCTATGAACCAATGGGGTGTGTAGGGGGCGTGGTTTTAAAATTGATAGAGGGAACAATGCATGAAAGTTGGCACGATTTAACCCTCCTGTTATGTTGCGGGTCAAATTGACCCTTTTTAAAGTCTATTTTAGGGAATATATGCCTTCCAAACCATCTAAATGCAGCATAAAAGTCTGGGCAGCATGTGACAAATGCCGTGTTAATTTATCAAAATACCTTCATAAAAAAAAAATAACGTAAAAATGTAAAATTAAATGGACAAAAATCTATGTCATGTAAAACTATTGTGTTTATATTTAGGGCTTTCCAGTACATTAAAACAAGTTTTAACATGAATTTTAATGAAAAACGAGTGAGTTATCCTCATTGAACCATGATCTGTGAGAATTAGTGAACGTTATTGCTGTTCCAAAGAAATGAACATAACAGGAGGGTTAATCATTTCCAGGTTTATGATTTTCGTACACTCTTAGTAAGGAATTTTGCATTGCTTTATAAAGAAACCCCTGACCCTGGATGTAGTGGATTTTTAAGAAACTTGTCCCCAGAGTGGGCAACAAACTAAAAGCAGAATCTGGTCGATGATAGAAGAACAAGACTATCTCACATCTTGTGAATCAACGTTAGAGCTTGGTTAACCTCTTTTTAGACCATCATTGACCTAGTAAACAGGGACAGGAAGTCGTGTTTCTCTGAAACCATGACACTACCTAATAGTTAGAAACACAAGGTTACATAATGTGAAGTTAGTAAAAAAAAAGAGTTAACAATCAGGTAAAAAATCTGTTAAAAGTGACAGAGGGAGTATAAAAAAGGCCAGCATTGGTTGGTACACAGTCCTTGTGAAGTGCTGCTAGTATTTATTTATTTATTTATTTATTTATTTATTTATTTCAATAGGGACAGTGTACAGCCATTTAGTTGTACCAGAGTTAGCTAGCAGCTAATTTACATCTGTAGTCCCTGGGCAGGAGACAGAGGCGATGCCTCTGTTAAAAACAAATAGTACATAATTTAAACAGCTACACAATAATACATAACTATTATAAAACAACAGGGATACATTTACATCAAAACTACTAACACAATAATAAAACATAAATAGCTAAAAGCACTACACTATGAAAGTTGTTATATTTAAGTGTGATGAGTACATGATTGGTTTGATTTTAGCCATGATTTCATCCTGGACTTAAACTCAGCAAAGCTGCAGCACTCTCTGATTTTACTCAGTAATGACTTCCAAGCAGTTGTTGCTCTAATAGAGAGTATATGTACAATCTGTACAAAGAAAGGTATAGAACTACTTTTAAGATATAAATAAATGAATTAGCCTAAGCCAGAGTGAAAATTTTAGTGGATGAATATAATAATAGAATATGTTATAGAATAAACCACGTGCAATATTGTAATTTATTCTAAAACTTATTTTATTATTATATTCATCCACTAAAACTTGCACTCTGGCTTAGGCTAATTCATTTATTTGCTGCTCCTACTGCTTGGAATACGCTCCAGAAGGATTTGAATCTGTCAGATCAAATCTGACTGGACGCCTTTGGGTCCATCTTAAATGAAAGACAGACCCCAGAACAGTGCCTGTGTTTTTAAATGCTGTTTTGTATCACAAATTGCACTTTTTTTGAAAATAAGTTGCACTTTTAAATTATTGAGTTCTTCTACATACTGTCTGTACATATGCTCCATGCTGTTGAGTTGTGCTATTTATTTTGACGTGTGCTGCTGACCTCTTGGCCAGGTCGCCCTTGTAAAAGAGGTCTTGATCTCAATGGGTCTCATCTGGTTAAATAAAGGTTAAATAAAAAATGTATATCTTAGAAGTACTTCTATACCTTTTTTTGTACAGATATTATTTTTATTTGTATTTAGAATTTTTAAGGTTAGTTTTTAGGTTTTTATATTTATTGTCCTTACTGTCTTGTTCTTAAGTACGAGTGTTCCATTCACCAAGTCAAATTCCTTGTGTGCAAGCTCCCTTGGCAATAAAGATTTCTTGATTCTATATCACTTATTATTTATAATATCCGGGACTTATTCATTTAATTCATTTTACTCTATTTATTATTTTTGTATTTTTATATTTTCTCTCCAATTTATTGTCTTTTCTTTTATTTACTCATTTGCTGTCGTATAATGTTCCAAAACATTGAAGCATTGTATAACTAAAGATGGATGTATTTTTGATACACTGTCTGCTTCACAATAAAAAATATTTGAATATATATATTTATAATATCCGTGGTGAATCAGCTGACTCTGTATCAGGTGTGAAAGAGGTCAAACTCTAAAAAGCCTGTCTTCTCACTCTTCGTTTCTGTCGTTTTTTTCATCCTCAGACGGTTTCAGGAGATGGAGAGTCCTCCTCCTCAGACTCACCACACAGGCAAACGAAAGGGAGGTGGCTGTCCCTGTGTCCTCCTCTAAGGACTGTTACCATGGAGACCACAATCTGGTCCCACTTCAGCTTGTCCAAAGAGGAGTGCGTTTGAATGTGTGTGTGTGTGTGTGTGTGTGTGTGTGTGTGTGTGTGTGTGTGTGTGTGTGTGTGTGTGTGTGTGTGTGTGTGTGTGTGTGTGTGTGTGCGTGAGAGAGAGAGAGATGAGGTGCATCATTTTTATTTCATTTGCACTTTTTTTTGCCTTTTTTTTAACATTGTATTCTTCTGTCAGCACTGTGACTGATGATGAATTACAACTTATTTACAATATTTTACTTTATTATAAGAATGTGTCTGTAACATTTCAATGTGTGGCACGCCCAAACACCACATGGAGAAGGCAGGGTAATGTGTTCCTCCTGCAGGGGGCAGCAGAGTCCAACAGAGGACACAATTTTTATTTCCAGCTCACATTTTAATAACAGAAAAAAAACATCCAGAAATACAACATGTCAGTGATCAGATTGTGAAATATGTCTGATGTAGATTATTTATCCAAGAGGGTCTGATCTGCAAACTCCTGATTGAGGAGAAGCATTCCTGAAAATCTACACAAAATCCTTCACGCTGCAGAACTATATTAATGTTTCTGTGACACAGACACAAACACTGTGTGGATGTTTATGTATTGAACAACATCCTGGTACTTTTACAGCCTCTGCATATAAAATGAAATGTATTTTTAATCTTTTTTTTTTAGTATTTTTAATCACAGACATGACTCAGTAATAATAAAACCTAGTGTACCATCTGTACAGCAGATAAACAGTAATCCTCACTCATGGTCCACTCTGGAGCTTCTAGCTGCATGATCTCATGTTCAGCCATGGAGATGCTCCATTTTCATAATGTGAGTTAAAGAAAGAGTTTGTAAGATTAAGTGACATCTAGTGGGGAGGTTGCAGGTTACAAGTTGCTCGTCATTGCAGTAGCTAGAAAAAGCAAATGTGCGATAGTTGCCTAAAGGTTTTCTGTATGAGATACAAGCTGCAGCTTTGAAACAAAGCAGATAGAAGAGGTACAGAAACTCCTAACAGATACAGCAACTGAAGTGTGCTGCAGAAACGAACACTCTAAGTACTGCAACACCTGTCTTCAAACTCACCTGCGTAGGTCTTTGGGTTTTTGCTCTCTTTTTCAAGGCGGTGATTGTTCCAGTATTTGCCCAAAATGTCACTCTTCTCTTATGTCTCCACAATACCTGCAGAGCATCTATCACCTGCAACCTATTTAAAGTTTTCCTCCATGATTACAGGTATCCAGTAATAATACAGTGTCATGTTAAACCTCTACAATGTCCGCCTTTATACTGAATCTGTGTTCTGTGAGGCTTTGGGCACTTTCACTTTTTTAATGGTTCCTTTTTTTTTGGGGGACATTTTTCTTTTATGCCAACTATAGACAGAAAAGGTGGTGGTGGTGGTGTTGGGGTGAGATGGGGGGGTTGAAGACATGCAGCAGAGTGTTGGGGTCAGAGTTCAAACCCGGCAGTTCATGGTTTGTCTCTGCATGTGCACCAAACTTCCCTTCTTTTCGTATTTATATTTACTTTAAAAACTGCATTTCATATGATCAGTTGTATAGTGAAATGAAGATCAAATCACATTTTTACATCATTAAAACTTTTACACAAACATGTCTCTCTCTCTTGTGTCTCTAATGACTGTACACAGTGTATTTGGGGGTCATTTTTTTAAATTTCCATACCTGAGAAATGTGTATATACTAACCCTGCAAAACATAAGGCATTGGTTGTATTATCTAAGGAGTGTGGTGTTCAGAAAGTGGACTTCCTCAGGTTGCAGTTGTAGGATTAAATTAACTGAAATTAGGCTCCTGTGAAGAATTGTGTCAACTTTGGCACCCCAAGGAGATTTACATCCTTGTGGACAAGGATGTACATTTCATCAGAAAATAAAATCTCACCCTGATTTATTTTAATGGTGAAATGTAGCATTGCTAATATTTGTTATTTTAAATGTAAAGAAAGTATGTTTCTTCATTGTGCTGTCAATGGTGTGTTCTAATACCTTCCACAAGCGCTTCTAGGCATTATATGACTCTTGCTGGTGGCCTTATTTGCTTTTGTAGGTCATAAAGATGTTTCAGTATCAATTTAACTCTGTTTCATGTAGTTAAAAAAAAACTAATTTAAAGCTGCTGTTAGTAGTTGTGATATACTTCTTGTGCGCATTCTATGAGCAGTGGCGTGTCCAGAGGGGTGGCCAAGGGTGGCACTGGTACCCCTTGAAATCCAATTGGCCATCCCAGGGGCCAACCCAAAATCTTAAACTATGATTGGCTATTTGCCTTTTCAGAGGTGGGGTTTCTGTTGAAATCTATAATTTGGGATGAGGGGTAAAAGGCTGACCGTAGGTTTCCTTATTAGTGCCCTCAAATGAGACTTTGAAAAAACAACTTTTGTAAGTCCTTAAATAATTAAGCTTAGAAGATTTAAGCCACTTTGTCATGTTTTTTTTAAGTAAAAAGGAATATAACAACTGTTTAACACTTTAATGAAAGTAGGTTGTGAAGATAGAAAGGGAAAATGTTATTTATGTGTAAATGCACTGGCCACCCCTGCCCATGTGAGAGCCTCCGTTTGGCCACCCCGGTCAAAAAGTTCTGGACACGCCCCTGTCTGTGAGGACGTAATGCCGCCTTCCCAGCCAATCAGGATGACGAGTAGGGGCCACCACTCGACCAATCAGGATAGAGGGCAGGAGAGTAGCTCTTATTGGTCCGTGATAAAGGGAAGGGGGGAATAATAACATCGCTTGATACAAAGACTTCGGAAAACACAGAGATTTTGCCATAATCTCAAATTACTTCAATTACTTATGAGTACTGATGAGTATAAATTTTCAAAAGATGAAACACTTTTACAAGGTTGGAGACAAATTTACATTTTGGAAAACAATTTTACAAACGACGGAACACTTTTACCATTAAGTCTGACTCCTTCTAGCCTGACTCCGTTTAGCCTGAGGCTATGTGGTCTGAGGCAGTTTCATCTGAATTCTGACACATGATGAAGGTTTTGCAAAGATATGACGGAGCTTTTCCGGAGACATGATGCTTTTTCATCTGAGGTCTGACACCTCACTCTGAGACCCGAGGATGTCCTAATATGTAAACCATGTCCATCTCTGTTTGGTTTCTCTCCATCAAAACAAACTAAATGACCCCTCACTCCATCACTTCCGTTTTTTGTTTCATTCCCTTTCTGTAAAAATGAAATGTTAATTTGTTTCAGAAATGGTAAAAGTGTTTCATCTTTTGTAAATTTGTTTCCTTAAATGTAAAGTTCTTTTGGCCTTGGTAAAAAAGGGTTTTGCTGATGTAATTTTGTTTTATAAAATATAAAAATGTTTTCCAAATGTAAATTTGTCTCTAACTTTGTAAAAGTGTTTCATCTTTTGTAAATTTGTTTTGTTCTTTAGGGCCACCGTGGTAAGACATTAGCATGCTATAATGCAGCTACTTAATTCTACCATAAGGTGTCCCCCTTCCTCTAAAATATCCAGTTCCAGTTTCTTCGTATGTTGGAGCACGTTTCTCTTTAGCGTCACATTTGTTAAAGGAACAGTTTGGACAGGTGCGTATTTAAAATGTGGGGATTTAAACCCAATTAGCTGGACCATCATTTGACAGTCTTTGCCATTTATTCCCACTGAGAAACACAGCTGGTGAACGAAACAGTAAACAGAGTGAGTGTCAGACAGTGAGACAGGCAGCTAGACGGGTTTGTGAGGGTTCCTCCCTCCTAAAGGTATGTGGTCCAACAGGTTTCAGGTCTGAAGCTCTTTACAGGAAAACTGCTCCAAACGTCTACTGACGGAAAACTGAGGAAAACGAGAATACTGAGCTGACTCTGGTGCCTCCATGTTTTTTTAAACTCTGTGGGAATAAGTGACTTTTTCTTCACACACACTGAGGAGCCTGCAGGTATCTCTAGAAGGACTCACCTGAGCTGGACAGGTGAGAGGTAGAGGCTCATCCCCCTCACAGTCAGGATCCACAGACGTCCTTCCTGCTTGGTTTCTGTTAACTTTTTGGTTGTAATGGCAGCTCTGTCGGCACTATGGTTCACTGTGCTGTCTCTGCTGCAGCTGATCCACTACTCAGTCTCCCTCAGACTCCAGCCAGGTAAACACACCTGTCCTCTTTGGTTAAAGACACAAGTTTCAGCCTTAACACTGAAACACAAACTCAGTTGCTCTCCTGTATTGTGTGACAGTGTATGTGTGTGGTGTGTTCTGCTGCAGGAGGTCCAGTGCAGGTGGATGAGCAGTCAGCCTCCTCGTTCCTGTCCCGCTCTCTGCTTTATAACAGCTGGGACTTTGAGCTGGTGGTGGCTGACAGTCTAGAGAGGGAGTGTGCGGAGGAGATGTGCAGCTACGAGGAGGCCAGGGAGGTGTTTGAGGACGACGTCCTGACGGTAAAACAGCTGCTGTGGATGTCCAATAACATGCACTTAAACAGAACAGGAAACTGGACTTTAGTGACTCAGCAGAAGTTTTTCTTACCCCCAAAACTAGTGTTAACTTTGTGAAGTAGTTCTGCAGTGACACAGAAATCAGACATCCCTTTAGTTGAATAATGTTTGTAAGTTTCATATGTGATGAATGGCGGAAACAATTAACACTTTAAAACAACATTACATTTTAAAAAATCAGCACAGCAAAAATTCAGAATTCTGAGATTCTGACTTTGATCTCAGAATTCTGTTTAAGTATTTTTTCAGAATTCTGACTTTTTTCTCACAATAATAAAAAAAATGTTGACCTTAATATGTTTTTTTTCCAGTGGCCCTAAGCCTCTTCTGTAGGGATTAGGGCAACTGAAAAAAAAAAATTAAGGTCCAATATATATATTTTTTTGTTTTTGTTCTAAGACAAAAGTTAATATTCTGACTTTAATCTCAGAATTCTGACTTTTTTCTAGAATTCTGACTATTTATCAGAATTTCGGACTTTTTTTTTCAGAATTCTGACTTTAATCTCAGAATTTTTTCTCAGAACAAAACGATAAAAATGATACATATTTGACCGTAATTTTTTTTTCAGTGGCCCTAATCCTCTTCTGTAGCAAAGTACAAAAATTTCTGGAAACGTCAAAACAATCAAATCACATAATTTAGGTTTGTTACATTTGCAGACACAGACTGAAGAAAGCTGCAGCTTCTGTTTCATGAAAATTTGATCACCAGAATTTTGAACTAAACCTGTTCCAGCTGTCTTATACGGGCTGCTTAATGTTTCTTTTCCATTGTTTTATGAAGCTTTCTGATTAAATTGTTGTTTCGTTTTCATTTTTAGGAAGCATTTTGGACCAAGTATGTCAACAGTCAGGGTAATGCTTTAAGATGTTATCCATTGTTATTCTCTGCTGGCTTTAGTGTTGTGTTTGTTGAGCAGAATGGGTTTTGTGATGACTGACAATTCATGCTTAACATACATTCAAGCTTTAATATATCTGTAATGCTAAAGTCAAGTCCTCAAGGTACACTTCTTCTTTTTGTTGTAATGCCTACAATCCTTATTTAAATCCTTAAATATCCTCCTGAATGTGAGTACGGCCTCAGTCCTTTCTGAATTCTCAAGTTATCAAGTTTATCTTTTGTAATCCAACCTCTGCAAACTGTAGTTAAAACCTTGAGTAACCTGAGTAAAACCTGTTGTGTGTGCATGCTTACGTACTTCAGAGTTCAGATGAGGTCACATTCAGAGCTGCATGAAGTTTAAGTTCCAATGTATATATTTATACAGCAGGAGTTATGATTTGTGACACAGGAGCTGTTTAAGGGTTAGTGGTTTGATGTTGGTGATGTTTGTGTGTGCAGAGAGTACCCCTAGAGTGGATGTATCCGGGCTGGTGGCGGGGATCGTGGCGGTGTTGGTGATTGCGCTCATTGCCACCGTGCTGGGGATCTACTGCTACAAAGCCAAGAACAAGGGGAGGCACGGAGCGTCCCAGTAAGTTCACTCTGATACACAGATAACTAAACATCAGCTTCAGGCCCCTATACAGAACCATATTCCTAGACCTCCAAAATGTATATAGATGAGAAATCTGCTGAAAATGTTTTCTGACAGGAGGATGTATTTAACACGTATACTCTTCTGCAGTGTAACATGTTACAGTCACCTGATGGCTTTGGTTGCTTTATTTTTACACTACAATATTAACTTGAGGCGTTTTTCAACAGCAGGAACTTTATCCCAGAACTAGGGACTTTACCCCTGAACTACGTGCGTTTCAACCGGAGGAACCAGGGTCTAAAGTTAGTTCAGGGTTAGATAATCTCCCCCCTGAAAAGCCCCTGCTTGGGGGGTAGTACTTTCCAAAGGTCCTGGGACTTTCTGTTGAACGTAACAGTGTTTATGGAGTTTACACAGTTGTTGAAACACAGATGGAGTTCCTGGGAATTCAAACTAGTTAAGGTTTTTTATTAAGATTTCAGAATATTATTAAAACTTTTTTTTTCTCCATACGTCACTGGCCTGATTTGCACAATCTACCCGGGACTTCAGCCTGTGGTCAAAACGCAGACAACAAAGGGGCCACAAGAACCTTTTAGTTCCGGGGAAAGTAGTTATGGGGACTAAAAGACAACGGAACTCTTGGTTGAAATACACCTTTGGTGATATTTCTTACAAGACAACTAATGAAAACTATCATAATTTAAAGAGAGCCTAAATTTGGGGCTCTTGATTCATTAGTTTTTAATTTGATTTTAGTTTTCTATTAATCGGCGCCATTCCTCATCTAGTTTGGAAGTAACCTTCTCTCATTCATTTTAATGCAATCACGCAGGTCTTTCTGTATTCAGTCATTCATACATTCCTTCAATGTGTCAAGAAAACTGTTTTTTCATGGTGTAGAGAATCTTTAGCTGCAAGGGAAAACCCAACAAACTTTTTTTATGCTTAATTAATTCTCAGGGGGGACTTCAATTTTTTCACTCTGTCATTGAACACAAGTAGTAACACATAGACCTAAAGATGTGCAGGACACTCACTTTTATTTGATTTACTTATATTACGATTGTTGGTTAACATTTATTTACATGGATTTCAAATGCAAGCCCAGACTGAGACATTATTTATAACAGCTGCTAGGGGTGATTTTGGATTTTAGTTTTTAATGTTTGAAATTCTGTACTTGACCAAACCTCCCTCTTTGATGACATTCAAGTTTTTCTATGTTGAAGTCTAACATGTTTCCTATGACAGTAGTGGGGTGGTTTAGTCACACCAACAAGTATGTGGTGGTAATGCACCTTAATACTGGCTTGAAATGACAAATTTCAGAAATCCGGGTCATAACTGCCAATAAAAATGTGCTGATTGGACCTGACGCTAGATCACCTCAGAACCACTTTCTCTGATACATTTTAGACATCCTCACAGTGAGTGAATCACCATATTTACTTCCTCTGAGTGTGACCTGTGTGTTGTTCTGTAGAGTTCCGGTGAGGCTGGCAGCAGACGGACGTCCGGCTCCAGAGACTGTGCCGTTGTCTACAATCATCGCCCCCGGTCTGCCCAGCTACAACGAGGCTCTGCACCACAGTGGGCAGCATGACGCACCCCCTCCTCCATACTCAGGGTGAGAGGCTCCAGTGTTCATATGCACAGATAAGACAGTGTGTGTAGATTCAAACAAAAGACACTACAGAATGAAGACATTCAAAAAATATCACCTACATTGTTCCCTGGCAGGGTGGTTACTGTAGCACCTGGATGGCCAACACCACACCAGTCTCACATCAGGACTCATTTAAAACAAACTTTAATACTTATATATTAAAACAAAAATACACCAAGAAGTACGAGGATGTATGAAAACCTAGTAAAGAAGTGAAATACAGAAAAACTGTTGCATTGAAATACAGAAAAAAAAATGTATATCCCCAAATTAATTAATTAAACCGAATACATACACAATCTTATAGCAGCTTAGGGGCTGGTCCAAGCCTGAGAAAGCCTAAACCTAAATGGTACATTTGTATTCTACAGAATAGTATTAGGAACAGGAATGAGAAAAACAATGAAATTGATTTTTTTTCCATCATGCACTTCAAGAAAAAAGTTTGAAATGCAATTGTGTGAATGGTCAACTCTGGTCCATGAAGTCTAGTTAGGGGAATGACTGGCAGCTATGCTAACTACCAGGGCCTCAACAATTTACTAAATTACCTCACTTAAGCTTGTGTGTTTTTTTCCTTCTGACACACAGGCAGTTGCTGCTAAATCTTTTCAAAGTCCTAATAATGACAACTAGTTTATGAGATAAAAGGATATCATTTCTTTTCTACTAAAGATGATAATGAAGTACAGTTTCACCAGTTCATCTACTCAAGGCATTTTGTAAAGGCAGTCACGTGCATTGCATGCTATGGTCTTATGAGGTCAATGTTGTTTATTCTGAATTTTTTGTAATTGACATAATATTTTTTGTTTTTTTTAAATAACTTGTATGCAATTGTGATGCTAATAGAGGATTTTTATGTTGCACTGCTCATTCACCTTCTTTTTTACATTATACTCTGGGGATTTGGGGTCCCATTTTAGCTCAGTTGGTGGAGCAGGCACCCCATGTAAAGAGGCGAGAGTCCTAGTTGCACTGGTCGCAAGATCAATTCTCTGTCCTGACATGATTCTATACATGTCATCCCCCACTCTTATCCACATTTTCAGTCTTCCTCCAGCAGTCTCATTCAATAATGGCTAAAAAAAAGCCCTAAAATAACCTTACTCTGAGGATACACAATGCCTCACGTGTCTGTTGTTATGCCCAAACATAAAATGGGCCTATGGGTTTTACAATAATCCAGAAAACACATTAGAATACCCAAATCCATGGTTTTCATTAAGACACAAAAAGAACTAAACAATTAAGGATCAACAAAATTAACAAAACACAACAAAAGAACAAAATCCTAAGGTGAGGAGCCAAACACAGTACTTCCCACTCCACAAGCCCCGTCTTTTACAGGTAGCACTTGTTTTTATAACACCTTAGACCAGGTGTTTCTGATTGCCAATCATTGATTTCACCTGTGGGGTTGAGCGACAGCAGAGGGAGGAAGGGGACAAACAGATGGAGAAAACTACAGCTGTAACGCTGGCATATGTTTATTTCATCAAATATAATAAGTGTGATTGTCCAGTGTCCTCTTACAGCAGCAGTTAATCTCACAGTGTGCTGCTGTGCCTGAAAAAAAAAAAAAAACATTGTGCAGAAAAAAAAAATCTCACAAAGGTCTCTCCTCTTGACACAGGGGGGCGCCTCAGTGATAGCTGCTCCAGAAGAGAACAACTGAGGGTCTGCTCAGCCTCCTGGTTCTGTGTGATGGGCTCTGGTGGTTTTATGAACGTTGAATATTACATGTTTGTTTTACTGATTGTATTTATAAGTGACAATAGAGGACCCAGTAGATCACGCCTACAAGGGGCTGTCCGTGCTTTAAACCGCTGCTGCGGAGGGGAGGGAGGGGAGGGGGGGGGTGGGGGAGGGGGGGGGGGGGGGGGGGGGGGGGGGGGGGGGGGGGGGGGGGGGGGGGGGGGGGGGGGGGGTGGGGGGGGAGGGGGGGCATGTTTGTGGCTTGCACTGTACAGGTAAACTGTTGTTTCTTATAATAAACCACAAAAAGGCTTATCTGCAGTCATTTTATTGCCAGAGCACAAAAAGAGAAAAACATGTTAAAGTCTGTCATCAATCTGTAACAAGGCTGCACATAATTGACATATCCTGATGACTCATTTAGCATTTTTGTCTAGCAAATACGTCACATATTTAATGTTTGAACTACTTAACTGTTAGAATTTCCCACTTTCATATTAGGAAATTATGAGTCTTGTTTTTTTCAACTATTGTTTTTGACTGAAGAAAAAAACTGGGTGTCTGCTTAGGGAAACTGATGAGCATTTTCTGAAACTTTCTTACATTTTAAAGGCTTTTAATTATATATATATAAAAACAATAATGTGCTGATAAATCAATTCTGAAATCAAAACCATGAGTTGCAACCCTGATGTGTGCGTGTTGCAACTTGTGTGTTTGTTCCAGCTGAGCTCTGTCACCACCACTGTTTCTGTTTTTACTGTGTACAGTGTCTGCACACTGCGCTGCTGCTGCTGCTGTGCATGACAAATCCTATGTGTCTGTGTGCGCGCATGTGTGTGTGTGCGTGAGGGAGGGAAGGAGAGGATGAACGCCAGCCCAGTCATTCCTCTTAAAAATGGCGTCTTGGTAACAAAATGAGAGGAATATGCTGAGAGAGAGGAGCAGCAGCAGCAGCAGCAGCAGCAGCGGTGATTACTGAGGACGGCGTCACTTTGGAGAACGCGGAGCATCTGTTGTACGGCCCCGCAGCTTTACGCACGAGACAATAGACAGTGAAATATATGGGGAGAGGAGGGAGGAGGTGCTCCTGGCTGCTGTGACCCCCTCCCCTCCTCCTCCTCCTCATCCTCTCCTCCCTCCATTCCTCCCAGTCTACAGGCTCGTCAGGCGCAGAAATAAACAGGAGCGAGCGCAGAGAAGAGAAGACGTTCCTCCCTCCCCTCCCCCTCTCCTCGCTATCTGTCCATCTTCATCCAGCCCTTTCTTTCATGGAGAGGAATTATCCCGCTGCAGGGTTCGGAGACCTGGGGGCTGGGACGGGATGGACGTACGACAGATCGGCCAAAGCAAGGTAAGACTCAGTGTGCAGAGCTCTCTGTGTGAGGGGGTTCTAACAATGCCTCAGATCTGCCTCTGCCTCTGCATTCAGAGCAAGGCTGCACGGGGGCTGTACGGGGCTGCACGGACACCGGGCTCACTCAGGTACAGCCAGCCGTATTGTCATCCAGGGGGAGGGGAGGGGAGGGGAGGGGGCTGTCTCCAAAATGCACGGAATGCAATGGAAGGTTGAGAGTGATTCTGAGACGGAGCAGAGGAGAGGAGGGGGGGATGGGTTTGTGAATGTGAAAGCACAGTGTGTTATTAAAAAAAATGTCAGATCACATGTATGATCTGGCTCTGCATTGTCTCGCTGCAGCTTTTGTCTGCTCCGGACTTCACACAGGATGACAGCAGATCCTGATTGGTACTCTGCTAATTGGCTGGAGCCTCAAATCAAAGTGATGGAGCGATGCACGCACAGTTGCTGTCAGCGCGGAGAACCAGCACTCACATACAGTACAATGTAAAGAAATATGGGCTGAAAAGATAATCAGCTTTAGAAAAATATAAATGTTCTGTTAGAATTTCAAACTGTTCCCTATAGCTGTATTTATCAAAGCAGCAGCATTGTGTGTGTGTGTGATTTACTCCTTACACTAAATCTGATGACATCCTGCCTCATTATTAGTAAACACTTCTTCATAATCATATCACGTGTCTGTCAGATGATTAATGCATGTAACTTTATTATTCCCAGCTGTGTTATTATCACTCACTTTCAGTTCAGCCAGTAATATTTACCCGACACGGTATCATTTCGTGTCAGTGAACGCATCATGTGTGTGTCAGTGAACGCATCATGTGTGCAGCTGCAGCAGCATCAGATTCACGTTAGCATCTCTGTCAGACTAGCCTTAGCAAACAGGCTAATTATCGTCTCACACTGTTTCAGCTTTTGCTTCTGCGTTTAGTGCTAACACACTCCAAACATGAATGTGTGTGTGTGTGTGAGTGTGTATTAGTGAGTGTGTCCGAGCTGCCTCTGTTCGAACACAACACACCAACATTTCTGTACTGTGTGCTGGAATGAAACGAGGCCTAAAGCTAACTAGCTACTGTTAGCTTTGCTTCACGTTAGCGGTCGCCTTGACAACCACATCAGTCTTCCACCGTGTACCCATAGCTATGACCCATACTCCACAGAGCTCCGTGCGCCCCATAGACCGTATAGGTGTAGCCATATCTATGACCCATACTCCTCCGACAGGGGAGGATTCAGGCATGGGAGGATTATTAGACCGTACAATGGAGAAGTGTAAAAGAAAAAGATATGGGAGTACATTTGCCTCCGCATACTAATTGAACAGTGTGAGATTATTCATTTCTTTATATGGGTTGTTTCATTTGCAAAAAAACGTTCTTGATTAATTTGCAGAACTAAAAAGGACTTACATTTTTTTTCAATTGCTTAAACACGATTTTAAAAACAGGGCCCATTTTGTCAAAACACTACACACAATTCGCACAACCACACACACAAGTTGCAGAACACATCAGATCCTTTGCAAATGAAACACTCTTGTAAAAACTATACTTAAATTTATCAAAACCACAATTCGTAACTATATGAACACACGTTCATATGACTTAATTCTGTTTGAACCAATTACACACTGCTGCTGCCAGCCCTAAGACACTTTTTGCACTTTCTACTCCTCATTGATAAGAGTAATGTAAGTGAAGTACACAGAGAAAGAGCAAATATACAATAAATTCACCAAACACTACACATGACCAATGCTGCAGACTGATGAAAATATCATTTATTTCTCTCTATACCCAAATCAGTCAACATGTCAAAATGGAGAATCACAATAAAACATGTCACAATTTTTATGCCACATACAGTAGCGTGCATAACACTGTAAGCTAAGCAAATATCAGACAACATGAAATACTCTATCTAGTCTCAGGTGAACTCACCTGCTGCATTTTTATAGTGCTTAAACCTGATTGGTGTGTCTACAATAAGCAATCATGTGTCTGCGCACCTGATGGCTGTGTTTAACAATCAGCTCATAGGTGTGGTGATGTGACAGTGCTTTGAATTGCAAGGAAGTGACATCATGATGTACTTCTGTGTCAAATGTATACAAATGTGGTTTAGTGTTTTGCAAATAACTATGTGCATTGTTTTGCAAAAGAATGAGGCTGACACTGTGCTTATAATGGTGCAGATCTGGGCTGATGTTTTGCTCCTTGAGTGTAAGGTTTTGATAATTGTGTAATACTTTTTTAATTTTAGTGTTTATTCAGTCGTAAAAACTGTAATGGAATAAATCACATAGTAATGTTTTACTCAGATTTACATTACAGTAATATTTATAATAAGCTTATACCGATTGATAAAAAAAAAAAAAAGGTTTGCGATGGTCCTAATGAAACAGAAGCAAACAAATTCCATTGAGTTACAAATGCTTATTTGATGCAGTGTATAGTAATTATGATAATTAGACTTATCCTACTTTATAGTAACAATCATTGGAGTAATTAGAAAGTAATTATGATATAATTAGCACCTTTCACATCAAAGGTGCAATTCAAAGTGTTTTATAAAATACAGAGTGCTTCACAAATGAGAAATCATGCATGTTAAACAGAGGGTCAGCAGCAATAAAAATACAATCCCTATTCTAAAAAAGTTGGTATTTTAAAATGTTCGTTAAAACTGAATCTGATGGTTTGCAAACTATTTAAACCCATATATGATAGAAATAGTGCTTAGACAACATACCAGAGATGCCAGCTTTTAACCCTGTGCTGATAAAAAGCTGGGTGGTGCGTCTTCTCTTAAGCGTGGAGGGCATTACATCTATGATTCCAAAAAGAATGTCAATTTTTTTATTTGTCAGACCACTGGACAGATTTCCACTTCGCCTCAGCCCAACTATAATGGGCTTGGGCCCAGATAAATTGCCAGTGTTTCTGGTTCATGGTTAGTGCTTTGCATGATACATTTTTAACTTGCATTTGGGGACACAGCAATTAACTGTGTTCACGGACAACTGCTCTTAGAAGTGATTTTAAGGCCCATGCAGCGATAGTCTATAGAGTCATGTATGTTTTAATGCAGCCCCACCTGAGGGCCCAAAGATCTTGGCCATCCAGCATTGGTAATGATATTATGTACCGTAGATTAGGGATGCACAATATTGGATTTTTTGCCGATATCCCATATGCCGATATTTTACAACTCATTTAGCCGATACCAATACCGATATTTTTTCCACACACCTAATTGAGATCATCAATTCTCTTCTGTATTGTAATTAGCATACAGTATTATGGTGATTAAAAATTTTGGCCAATTTGACATTTGACATAGTAAGTAAACCTAACCTCTGTTCACAGGGAACATGTGAAAAGTGCAACTGTACAGCAATTGAACCCAAATTAAATAAAATGGTTTACTCTTTGACAGTAAATGTGCCTAAATTAGTCAGCTACATGTACCTTACAGAATGCTGCTTAAATTCAAATTAAACTTAAAACATGAGTCCAACATGTGTGCAGCAGCCCATTATTTTATCTGTTAATTATATCGGCATATATCGGTGTGTTGGCTGATTTCTGATAGTTTATTTTTAAGCCAATATTATCTGATACCGATAATGTGCCGATAATATTGTGCGTCCCTACTGTAGATGATAAAATCCCCAGATTCTTTGAAATTTTAAATTGAGGAATATTATCGTGAAATTGTTGAACTATTTGCTAAAACAGTCTCACACAAAGTGGTGAACCTCTTCCCATTTTTATTTTCCAGAGGTTCGTCCAGAACAATGCAATGCCCTATTTGTACCCAGACGTGTTACTAACCTGTTTTTTTTTTTTGCATTACACAACTTTTTCCAGTGATTTGTCCCTGTTCCAACTTTTTTGAAATGTGTTGCTGGCATCAAAATCAAAATGTATTTATATTATTATAAAACTATACAAAATGTCAGTTTCAATGCTTGATGTGTTTGCTCTATCTTTAATTGAATATAGGTTTTAAACATGTTCAAACCATCCAAATCAGTTTTTGTCAACATTTTACACAGTGTCCCACATTTTTTGGAGGGGGGGGGGCGTGAGGGTTAGGTTGTAGTCAAAGGTAAGTATTATAATAATATAGAATAAGTTAAACATAAATATTAGATACATTTTATAATGACTGCCTGTGGTGTTTTCCACATCGGTTGATTTATAAATTCCAGTCTGAGCATCCTTCAAATCTTTAGGGATTTTTATGTTTTTCATTCTGACTTAAGTTGTGAGGCTCAGACGCAACAGTTGCATAATGTCCACACATACTGTACAAATACAGTATCTAATTTCTTGTTGTCTGTTGGAGTAGGTGGACGATGATGTGTCCTGTTGTCTGTGCTTCCATAAGAGAAGAGTTGAGCAGCAGGAGATGACACACTGAGAGCTGCCTGCAGCAGGAAATGAATGGATGAGGTTGACAGTACTGTAGTAGGACAGAAGATCAGAGGAAACAGGAGTGAGAGAAGCTGAGGAATGACGAGAGAGAGACTGAGTCACCAAGAGAAGAAGAGAAAGTTCAACTACATTTAATAACTAACATAAAAAAGATAAATGACTGCTGCTGATATGTAAGCATTTTGTTCATTTGTATATAAGTCTAATACATAAATGGAGACTTGGCTTTTGCTGGTTTAAGACTGAACTGAAACATGTAACAGGCTCAATATGAACACCTTTTAATTAGGGTATAAACATTTATCTGAGAGATTTATTTTGAAGGAATTAAATAAGGTGTATCAAGTTAAACCATCTTAATGTTTGAAGTCAATATTTTTCGGTTAAGGACCACCTCAAGAAAATTGATTTCAGGCTGAGGAACGAGCTGTAGAAACCAAGCCAGAACAGTTTGATAAACTAGAAGCTACTAGTTCTATTATGTTATAATTCTGCTTCCATTTGTATCATAGAAGGATAATATAGAAGTTCTGTTTATATAACAGAGCCTTCATGCCTTGTCAGAACATGAGAGGAGGAACAAGATCGAACTGGAATGAAACTGGGTTCTTGCAGCAGCAAATAATGAAGACGGAGAGAAACACTAACTGTTAGAGTAGCTGCAAGTCTCAAAATATGGCTGCTATGCAGCTCATTTATCTTGTGCTTTTAATTACTGAAGAAAATATGCAATTATTTAGTAAAAGTCTGTGTTTAATTTGATACCACAGAGAATTTGAATCTTGCAAAAAACATTGGAATTATACAAATATTGGTTCAGTGCTGCTGTTGTAGTGCTCTTCACTAATCCCTCCAAAAAATCCTGCAAGTCACAGGTTTTCACTATATTTCCTGCCGCTCTAACTATAAATTAAAGTTTTATTTTTTTAAATGCAAATGCACAGAAACAGGAAAGTGTTGTTTTAATGATCCCATTTAAATGATACCTTTAAAATAAAAACTGTAACAGCTAAAGCCTTCATACTTTTTGCCTCAGAAAGGTAAATGTTGCCGATGTCAATTATTATCACCTGGTTTGTATCTGAATATTGGATATATTCTTTCAACAGGAACAGATGTGTGAAAAACCCCATTTATTTAGGTACAGTTTTATTTGTTTCCTTGTCCCCATCAGCTTGATTGTGCTCCTGGTCAGAAGCACTGACTTGATGCATCCATGTTGTATTCAGTTTGTTTTATCAGTATCCCTTTACAAGAGCTTTTCTGTCAATTCTTAGAAAACGTCCATCTGGCCTTTCATATTGAGAACTCCCTGCAAAAATCACACTGTCAGACAGATTTATTTTTGATTGTCTGAATGAACAACAAGTTCTTGTTTGACATATTTGCAGAACTCTGTGTGTGATCCTCAGCCAGCAGACCATGGAAATATTTTTTTCTCTGAAAATCAGGAATGCACATATATGTTTACATTTCTAATGTTGTTATATAGACTTCCTAAGAAGTTTCAAGATGTATGGAAATTGGTGTCACCCAAAGAAAGGCAACATGCATGATGTGCAACCGAACAAACACTCCTACGAACAGCAGCTTCTTTGCCTGTATGTCTCAGCCTGCAGAACATCTCCACCCAAGCTGCTTTAGAAACACAACAAATCAGAATAATGCAACCAAACTATATAAAAGAAATATATTCAAAATTCATACAGCGTCAAAACGTTTTAACTATTAGAAAATGTATATACCTAAATATTTCTGCAGTGAAGTAGTTTTCAGAAAAACAACCATAATACCTAGTTTTTGCCAAAGTAAATCTTTTAGGCTGCTAAACTGGGTTTTAATATTAGCAGTAATGATAATAACATGGATAGAATAAGGATAGAATTAGCTTAACAGGCAATCATAAATAATATACAGAGGACCATTGGCCCTAAAAGTGATTGAAGTTATATTGAAACAGCACAGATAAACTAAGTCTGGGGGAATGAATTCCAGTCATTTTCAAGGGTGATATCACGAGGAGGTTTTGGTTGGGGGACCTAAGAGGTTGTACTGCGGTGCAGGAGGTTAAAAGCTCTGAAATTAGAGTAGTGGCTAAGCCATGAAAGTAATTGAAAGCATCTTAAAATCGATTCTAAATTTAATTGGCAGAGGCTATGGACTGAGGCTAAAACTGGTGTATTGTGGGAACTGCAATTTGTCCAAGCTTGACTGCTACATCTTGTACAAGTTGAAGACATGTCCAAGTGTAAAAAAAAATTAAACAGTAAATTATATTTGCTGCACAGAGGCTGAATTAGTTATTTTGCATTTATTATTTATGAAACATTAAATAATGGGTAATCAAGATAACATACATGATAGACGTTAGATTAAAAAAATAAAATCTACAGAGAAGTCTGGAGGTTTGAGTCCAATATATATTCAATAATATTAAAATGGAGATGATGTAACAACTCTGGCTGTAGTCTGAGCCTGTAAACTGACTATTATTAAAGAGAAGACATATCAGGGCTTGTTAGATGAACTCTTCAATACGGAACGTCAAACATTCTGAATGGACTCCTGAACTGCCGAGTGTGACCCTTGCTGTTGTTGTAATTAAGGGTCCATATTTAAGTCTAACCATACCTCAATGTGGTCCTCAGCCTCATGTATGGAAGCTCCAGGTCAGCACACCCGGACTCGGAGCTGCTCCACCGGCAGGCGTATGGCACCCCACACCCTCTACAGGGCTATGCAACCAACCACCACCCAGGAGGCAGTAGACAGGCTGGAGCATGGGGTGCACCTGGACGCACGCTGGGTAAGATTCACTCAATGGTGTATCTGTAAGATTACAATTTGTTGGAGGTACACCACAGTTTGTATTTAGATGGTGATATCTGTTGCATTCTTCGAAACTTGTCTATTCATATTCGTACTGACTATTAAACACATTTCATTATTACAGTCTGCATGCAGCAAAGAGGCAGAATGTAAAAGCATGGGGGCAATTTAAGGCAAAAGTATGTATTAGACGGGGTCTGTGTTTTGTTGCCAGGGCTGTCGGGGCTTTTTGATGCCAGCCTCCACCATGCCAGCCCCTCGGGTCCAGACCCCTCCGTCATGAATCTGATTTCAGCCCTGGAGTCCCGAGGTCCACAGCCCCCACCCTCGGCTTCCTCCCTCCTCTCGCAATTTCGCTCTCCCTCTTGGCAGACTGGTGAGTGTCAGCCTGTTATTGCAATGCTACTGTTGAAACAAAAACAAATCGAGTCCTATCAGTATGATATATACTATTGTTTAATAATTGACAATTTGCATTGATTGTATTTGCATAAACATCCCCAAATTTTTTTTTATTTTTATTCTAAAACTGTAAGCATGACAAAATGTTAAATTGATTGGTGACTTACCTTGACCAACACTGTCTGTGTAATGTTGTGTCCTGTAGCAATGCATACTCCTGGCCCGGCGGAGCTCTTTATATCAGGAGCACTTCCGGGTTCCAGCTCCTTCCCCTCCTCCTCAGCCCTTTCTGCATACCAGCATCCTGGTTCCTTCTCTGGAAGATCTTTCACTCCCTCACTATCCCTGCAGGACACACCTACATTTAGCCCCACCTCCAATGGTTTACTCTCCCCCCATGACCCCCTGCTGCACATCAAAGCACCCTCTCAGTCCAGCTTAGGCTTTGACCGTTTGCTGTCCTCCCAGAGCGTCGCCTACCGAGGCTCCCAGGAGCCTGTTACCCCAACCCAAGCCCCCCCCTCCTCCACTAGTTGCCACCTGCCCCCTCCCCAGTTCAATCTGCTGTCCTCTCAGCTTCACAACCAGTCCCAGCTCTATAACGCCTCAATGTTCTCCTCCACACCAGCCTTGACACCTACGGCCCCACCTTCAAGCCAGCCTCCTCCGGAGAGGGCAGTTTCCCGACAGGACAGTGTGATAAAGCATTACCAGCGAACATCCCCAGCCCAGTCCTCAACACTTCCCCTACAGCAATATGTCAGCTGTGGTGGGTCATCAGGCTACCAGCAGATAGCGAGCCACCACCGGCACCCTGGATTGTCCTGCAGTCCCCTTGGGGAGCAAAGCCCATCCTCTGACCCTAAGCCCTCACCAAGGATGGAGCCCAAAGGATATCGACCTATCATCCAGACTCCCTACACCTCCTCATCCTCCAGCTCAACAGCCTCCTCCACACCTGGCACTAAGGGATCCAAATGTTCCAGTTCTAGTAGTGGCTACTCCTCGTCTGGCTCAGCTTCATCCTCTTCCCGTACCCCACACACTCCACCATCAGCCTCCTCAGCTTCCTCTTCATCTTCTTCTAGTTCCAAGACAAGCAGTGGCTCCATGTCTGCTTCCTCTCGTCCCCAACCCCCACCTCAGACAGCACCTACACGTGCACCCCTGCAAGTGGTATCATCTAACCTTGCTCAACAGCCAGCACCAGAACATAGCCTCACTTCATATGGCTCTCCATCAGTGGCCAAATCTAACTTACCAGACCACACCTCTCCACAGCAACATACCCAGTCCTGCTCCCCAAACCAGCAACCACCAACACATATGGCCCAGTCGTATGGGGGCTTCAACTCACCTCATGCCCAGGACTTGAGCAGTGGAGCAGGGGGCAATGGAGGGAAAAACTTCACTGGTATTGGTTCAGGCGGGCGTTCATTTTCTGCTGAGATAGTCTTTGGTGACTCAAGCTATAGCTCAAGAAGAGCAGGTAGTCCCGTCCTAGGGTATGGGAGTTCAGGAGGATCATCAGTAGGTGGACCCATGTCAGGGCTTGGAAGTGGAGTTGGATCATCTGGGAGCGGGGCTTCAAGTGGAGGTACTGGAGGCAGCAGCTCTTACCACATGCCTGAGTCAAGTCCTTCACCCTCTATTGGTTCCTCTATCAGCCGCCCTGGATTGCACTCCCCTGCTTCTGCTCGCCCTGCACAGTCCCCTGGAGGCTCAGGGGCCAACAAATACTTTCCCCCCATTCTCTCTCCTGCCTTCATGTCCTCACCACAAGGATTCCCTGATTCAAGGCAAACACAGAGCCAGTCCTACCACTCAACACCACCTAAGTCAAAATCAGAGGCCAACATGCTTGGAGTTGAGCGACCCCAGGATGCAGAAGAAGATGAGGATGATTTCCTCATAAGCCACTTACTACATTCCCAGAGCTCAGCTCCCCACCCATCCCAGCTTCACCAACCTCCTCAGCAGGCTGGAGATGAAGAAGGAAAGGGACTTACCTACGACATTAACAAGATCTCAGAAGAACGCTACCACCTTCAGAGTGTAATCCGCACCAATAATGCCAATAGTGGGTCAGGTTCTGGGACGGCAATCGGTGATTCAGCTAGTGGCTTAAACAGTCATTTGGAAATATCATCAAAGAAAAATCAGCAGAAGTCAGACTTAACGATATCAAAGTCCTCTGCTGGAGGGCTAGGAGGGGTCACTGACTCTTTTTCTCACTCGCATCAACAACAGCATGACTCCCTGAGCTCTGTGGTCCACTATGAAAGAGGGGACCCCTACACCCAACACCCGCACTCCCAACATTCTCATCACACCTCACATTTGTCCTCACACTCTCAGCACTCCCAAATCTCCCAGCACTCTCAGTCTGCCCAACACACACAACACCCTCAACATTCTCAGCACAGTCATCCCCATTCACACTCACACAGCCACCCTCACATGGACCTGAAGAAGCCCTCAGATACAAATGAAAACACCTACTTGTGTAATACACCGGATGTGCAGCAGGGTTCACAAAGCCGGGTCCCCCTGTCTCTGATGGATTCCCCACCAGACCCTACCCAGCAAGCTCACATGCTGCATTCTGTCCTGTCCCATACTACCCGCACCAAAATGGACCCCCAGCTACCCCCTCCACAACAACAGCAGCTCACTCTGAGCCAGCAGGCGATGATGGGTTCAGCTGGAGGTGCAGGGCCTGCTGGGGTGGAATCCAACCCACAGAGCCAGTCCTCTCAGTTACAACTCCAGCTCCACTCCCAGGGCTTAGATACACACTACAGCCTTGGAACCCAGCAAAGGGACCAAACCCGTCCCAGTCAGAATCCAGTGTCCCCGTTGGACTTGCTTGAGCAAACCCTTAGCCGGGCAAATAGCAGAGACAGTGGAGGAACTCTGGACAGAATTGGGGTTGGGGTGACAGGAAGGGAGACAGGTGGCGGAGACAGACAAAGACAGCAGCACAGACTTACACCTCACCACCATTCCCAACAAACAGCCTCAGACCTTCATGATTTCCTCTCTGAACCGGATTTGGGCTTGTCCACCCCCTCACACCTGCACCACCTCAGTCAGTCGGCACATGCCCTTCCTCATGCCCATCACCAACAGCAAGCACACTCTCACCATCCGCTGTCACACTCTCAGTTAGCCCACCCACACTCCCACCAGATGGCAGCAGACATGGGAACTCCCCAACAACAGCAACAGACCCAACAAAGAGAGCCTGAAACCCAGCTGTCCCACCCCCAGTTAGACCAGCTCAAGCAGCCCCAGTTTGACCCAGTGAGCCCAGTGGGTAAAATAGGACACAATCAAGCTCAGCAACAGCGGTTTGCGCCTCTTTCATCAATCTGCTTCCCAGAGTCTCTCTTACATGATGAAGACCGCTCATTCTTTCCTGAGATGGATGACATGTTTTGTTCAGCTGATTACAAATCAAGCTGTGCTGGGGACTCTGGGGCAGGACAGGCTGCTCAGGAGAGCCTTACCCAGGGTCATGGACCAGGGCAAGAGGGTATGGAGGTGTTAAAAAGAGGAGGTGCTGGAGAAGGCTATGATATGGTTGGACACCACAGTGATCAAGGCTATGGACAGTACTGCCATGGCCTTTCAGGAACAGGAAATGGTAATCTCCACTTAGATCTTGACTCTATAAAGACCCATGAACTTCCATCCACTGTGAACACTGACCAGCTTGGACTCATCCAGTCCCAAACCCCAAATATGGGTTTGACATCAGCAATTCAAGGGGATGGCTCAGTCAACAAGATGATGGGAGCTGTGGGAGTGGGTGGAAGTTCAAGCTCCACAGGTCTTACCTCACCAATATTTTGTTCCTCTCGACCCAAAAAGCTGCTGAAGACCAGCTCATTCCACCTGCTCAAACAACGCAGGGAGCCGCAACCTCAAACAAAGAAAAACTATGCGCAGGAGTATGAATTTGAGGATGATGAGGATAAAGCTGATGTTCCAGCTGATATTCGCCTCAACAGTCGACGCCTTCCTGACCTGCTCCCAGACTTGGTGTCTAGTTGTAGGAAGGGTGGTGGGGCAATGGGAGTAAGTGGGCTCAGTCCACTGATGGGTGACATTGACTTTTGCCAGCCTGGATACTCTCCCTTTGGACAGCCTCCACAACATGCTCCCTTGGAAGGCCCAAAGAAAAGAGGCAGGAAACCAACTAAACCAAAACGTGAAGGTCCACCTCGGCCACGAGGTAGACCACGAATACGTCCCCTTCCAGAACCGCCTCACTGCAGGGGGCTGATGGGATCAATGCCTGGAGAAAGCAAAAGGGGTCGGGGGAGGGGTCGAGGGAGAGGCAGGAAGGACGAAGGACTTGTGGAAATGCATCAAGACATGAATAAAGCACAAAGCCTTCCATATCATCATCAGCAGCAGCAACAGTTGAGCCAACAGCAGCATCTTCAACAGCTTCCACACCAACAACACAGACCACCGGCAGACCACCACCAAACACCCCAACAGCAGCACCACCTGCACCATCAGCAGCAGCATGTTTCCTGTTCTCAGCACCAACCGCTTCATCAACAGCAGCAACATCAGCAACACCATCTTCAACAACAAGAACAGCTACCATCCCTGCAGCTGCAACAAGATCCAATCCGACCAATCAAGGTAATGGTGGACAAAAGCATCAAGGTCTTACTCACCAAGGGTTTTAGATTTATACTTAGAATGGTTGGAAAGTTTGGGTGATAATAAGGGATGTGTGTGTTGAGTCAACCAAGCAGTTAAACATTACCACCCTCTCTGGTCGGCACCAGAATTACTAGGTGGTCGAACTAATTAGTGAGATTTGTATTATTGTAGATCCGAAATGTGTGTCATATATATTATGTTTAATCCCTCCACTGGCCAGGGCTGTAGCTCCAGTTAAGAACTGCTGCTGTACTACTACTCCTATAACGCTCTGCTTCCTGGATGTAAACAAGCACATATGACAGATAGCATCTCATAGTACAGCACAGTGTTGCAGTATTTTGATATAGAAAATGGAGGTAAAGTGGTATGAAGGCAGCATCTGTTTATACCATAGACTGTATATATAATGGACAGCGTCGCTCCGCCTTTTCCCATTGTATGGTTTTGAAGCCAAAATATCCCGTTCCAGAACGCAGACATCTTTTAAATTTTCTGCAGCCAGAGTCTGCGCAGTAGGGAATTTGTGTGTTTTCGCGATAACGAGCTCCGCCCTACAGCGTACCGTCCCGATGTCCTACGGAGTTTCTCTCTACAGCACCTGTCAATCAAAGAAAATCTGGATGTAAAACCCCATTTTTTAACCTCTAAAACTAACGAAAAAGAAACTTTTCAGAAGAAAGAGGCCTTGAACACAAAACAGTCAAATAATAAATACGTATCACCACAGCATACGGATGTGAGAAACGTTCATACGACGTGTATTTATTTTTTAAATTTTGATCGCAGCCCCATTCAAATGAATGGGAGAGACAGAGTTTTTGACCTATACTGCAGCCAGCCACTAGGGGAAGCAACCTAGAGAGGGGGGTTATGGAAGAGAAAGCCTGAATAAATATATCACTGGTACTTTCAGTAATGTAACGTTTTGAGATAACCTCAGTTTGAACATTAGTGTTCACAGATAAATCACTTTCAAAGAAAACACAGCAGTGATCAGAGAGAGCAACATCAGATATCAGAACCTTGGAAATGTTTAGACCCTTGGAGATAACCAAGTCTAGACAGATAGACAGATAGATAGACAGATGTATCTGTTGCAGAGGGAATGAATGATTTCTTTAAGATGTATTTTCAGGCCAGTGGGACTTCATACCGTCTGCCTAATGGCAGTAATTGGAAGGAGTGGAGTAGGGGACGAGAGGGATCCTCTGTGATCAGGGTGGCTCTCCTGATCACAGAGCGGTAGTACAGTTCAGAGAGAGGAGGTTGGGAAGAGCCAATTATTTTACTGGCCTGATTAGTTATGTGGGAGAGTTTTATTATGTGTATAGTGGTGAGAGAGTTGCACCAGAATGAAATGTTGAAGGTGAGAATGGACGGAGAACAGTATTTTAAACCTGGGCAAAGTTAGAATAGATGTTGTTCTGAATGGCCTCCACAAGTTAAGGTAAAACAAACACATAGTTATATGTAATGTCGTGGTATTTCTGTTGGTCTTGTCTTTTATTAATTTAATGTTGTATGCATCAACATAGACCTGAATGTGTCATATTTCTATACAGTATATGTGTGTTTGTGTAAGAACTCCTGCTGCTAATGCTTAGGAGTCTGCCCACGCTGCGTCTCGATGTTTGTGGCCACAGTGTGAGATACATTTCTCTCTGCCAGCTCTGGCGTGACCACAAATTAGATCAGTCTCAGAGCAAAACTGAACCAAATATTCAGGCTTAGCATTGTGGACATTGCTGTAATATATCTCTGCGAAACTACCCCTGAGCCTGAGGGAGTTTGATACAACGAGCATTATTTCCTTAGAGAGTCAGTAACTTGTATATGTTTTTCTATTTTAATGCTCAATTTCTTAATCCATCAACCTTGTCCTTCTCTCAGATCAAACTGCCAGTTCCCTCCATGCTTCCATCAGAGTCCTTATTGAGGACAGACTCACTGTCCAGCACAGATCCAGTTCTGTCTGATGGTTCTGTGGGATCAGCACCAACTCTGGGCCTGAGTCCTGGACCCAGTACAGCCATGGATATCAGCAGAACAGATCTGAACCAGACTCAAGACAAGATGATGAAGCTTCAGCAGAAAGCTGGAGAGGTAAGAGCTTTTTCCCCCATGACTCATCATACAGGAGTGTTGGTTTTAGCCTTTTCTGTTCATCGCTATCTGTGTTTTTCCTGCACTGACAAAGACCCTTTATGGGGCTTCTTCCTGACAATTACTGAACTTGTCAAACTTATTCCCAGTGTGGATGTATTTGTAATAATTTCAAAGGTTTGAAAAGTTTGGCAGGATGGAGAGTACCTTCTTTGAATTCTTGCAGATTTTACCCTGCAGACTTGAATGGACTGGCACTGTGGGATGTGTGACCAAAGCTGAGAGCTTTCTCATCTTCACAGTCACATTATACACAACAGCTTGAGGGGGAGTCGCTTTTTTTACAGAGGGGAGGGCAAAATGACAAATATCAGAGAACAGGAACCCTTGGTCAAAGTCAAGTTATCATTATAGCTGACTTATTTACCCCAAAAAGCACCAAGGCCAAAACCTGTGTACATGATAACCACCTTAAAGTGGTGTAGATCATTTTGTCTAAGTCATTGTATCAATAAAGAAAAAGACAGTTATTTATATTATGTATATACAGTATATAAACTTGATATACATTTTTTATTCAGAGTGACCAGTGTATTTATTTACTGCAACTGCAGAGAACCAGGCTTAAATTTGAAACAGCCTTGTATTAGAGACAAATCTTATATTCTAGTCTGCTTCATTTAGTATTAATATAAACCTCCTAGTACATATAAGTACTCTCTGGTCCAAAGTTATTTCCCTGTAAAAGTTACTCCATCAATTCAAACTCAACACTCCCTGTATGTGTTTCAAATGTGTCTAGAGTTTCAGAAGACAGCATTCCGTCACATTTTTACAAGTCTTTTATCATGAAAAATGTTCGGTAACATGAAATCAAACAAAAGTGGTTGGAAATTCTCCCCGATTTATGTGTAGCAGTGCCATTTGAGTGGATGTTCAGAGCATCAACTTTTTTTTGTCCTTCATTATGTCAAAATGATCCATTGAAAATGAAGCTGAGATATCCTACTCTTGAAAAATAGGGATGTTGCGAAGTTACTGATTTGGTAGTCGTTTCATCCATTTACCCATTAGTCTTAATCTACTCTTAAAGTAAGGAAACAATCTGAGCACAATTTATGAAAAACGTCTAAACATGCAATCACAATCTCAAACTGGTTTGCCAAGTGTGGCTTAAGTAAGCAGAGCTAGCACCACCAGCCTTCAGTCCACATGCCTGTGCTGGTTAGTCACGTGTTGTTGGGTTATATTCCAGTTTAAGCAGACACAGCCTTCTTACAGCTGACAGAAAGTTCAGGAAACAATAATATAGATTTTAATAATTAATTTAACCGACTAGAAATTCTGGTGCTGACATGCTGGGTGGGTGATGAAGTCCAATCAGTTTCCTAGCTATATTAGCACACCTCTTGTGTAAAAAAAAAAAGCCTTGTGAGGAGCTGTTTGGTTGGATTTTTAAATTTAAGACAACTATGCACTAGTGGAGGTGGGAGGTGAAAGTTAAAGTATATTAGTTGATTTCACTGGGCAAATAGAATAGGTGCTGCCCACAGACTGTATAAAATATGGACGTAGTATCTGTGACACCACCCACCTGTTTCTGAATCGCTGTTTTGAGGCCAATTGGCAGCGGCAGCCATATTGCTGCTGTCGAGTGATTGTGACGAAAAGAGGCGGGCTATGAGACTCCTAGCCAACAGCTACAGTGTTCCCGCCTGTCAATCAAGTCAGCTGTGCCTATCATTGGAAGACTCATAATCTAAATATCTTCGAAATTGCAGCATTTGAAAAAAATTCACCCCCCGTACAGTGTGCCGATCAAGAAATTAGCTATCCAGACTACACTCGTCTTTTGTACCAGGCTGTAAACGTGTTTTTTCTGCTGTAAAGATCAGCTCTTTTGAATTGTTGTGTATGTGGTCTCCGGGATTTCCGGAGCCAGCCTCAAGCAGATCCTCAATGAACTGCAGTTTTTAGCACTTCCACATTGGACTCTTTTAGACTGGAGGTTGCCGCTAGGTGCTGCCACCTAGTGACACATGTATGTTATTACAAAATACAGTAAGATATGTACTTCACATACAGGCAGCTGCATATTACTACAATCAAACAGTTACACTTGAGATGAATCATACAGAACTCAGAGAGGGAAATCCTGATTTTTATAAAAATCAAAGTGACGGTCATGTACATATTAGCATTCGTCTTTTTTAGCACCAGCCTTTATTGGTTTGTATTCGAGACCTGATTTTTTCTGTAGTCATTATTTAAGGATGTACGTACATATAGGTATGACTTTGTGATTTATTAGAAGGTCAACTCTGAATAGCCGCTACCTTTGTTATCAGAAATAATCATATGCTTTTAATCATCCTGCATTCTGCTTACCTTTACCTGTTTGTTAAAGTCAGTTTGTATGGGAGATCAGCCAGGTGTTCTTCTTCATTGTGTCACTCTGTGTTCCAGCACATTGTCCTCTTCATTAACCAGGGACTGATGTTAAAGTGCTGATTCAGCTGTAAGGATGGTGAATGGTGTTCACATCTGTACGACTCAGCCCTTTGTAGAACTGCAATTTAGAACAATGCAGCAGGGCAGTGACCCTCAGAGCAGCGAAAGGATTTGCGTCAGTGTATGTGTGTAGAACCAGATATGTCACAAAGACCCCACCAAGAGTCTGCTGTGGTCTGTGGGTGCAAAGGATCTGTAACTAGCCTAAATATTAGATATAATGATATTCTCCAAGTTTATGCTACCTCTGCACTACTTTTTGTTTCTGAAAATGTGGAAACAGTTTGGACACCATACTTACCGCAAGAAAATTCCAGATATTTTGAGAATCAGGCTCAAAATTGTCCTTTTACAGAGCAATAAGAAAGGAGGCAGGAGCAATTTTGGGACAATGGCATACATTCTAATCATTGTGCTGCCAAAAATCTACATTTGTGGCTCCTTGTTCAGATATAAAATGACTTAATATGCATGTTTTCTCTAATATACTGTATTTAATGTAGCAGATGAATGTGTTCCTGATTTAATCTCCATGGTGACTAGCTTCTGTGAACATTACAAAGGAAAAAAAACACAATTATGGATGTTAATAAGAATCAAGCTTTAAACCTGACTGTCTCTCTGAAAAGCTTGATTTTACTGAGGAGAATTTTCTCTGATGTTCACACAGATGACGTGGAAAAAAGAAATGGACGACCCTCTGAATCCTGAAGCCTGGGCTGCTGTGCAGAAACTCTCCAGTTCGGTAAGTTGGTACAAAAATGAGCAAAGCCAGGAGCTTCATATATAATTCATCCCCCATCCATTCAAACTGCAGCCAGTGGTGGAGAGAGCAACACATCCTCCACCTTCTTCACCTCACTCACCTCGGCTGCCTGTACACACTCCTGCCTGTGTACCTGTGTGAAAGGTGGTGTTTTTACCTGTTGTCTGCTCAGATTTAATGATAAATACAAAGTGACTCATCTGTCTGTCGTCGAACAGAAACATAAATTGTAAATTCCACTCGTGTTTTGTGATGTGAGGTTTGGAGAAAGGAGGTTATAGTTGACTGACAGCCAGCTTTTTCTGACTGACAAAAGAGAGAGGAGAGAGATGGCTGTTACCAGGGCAGCTGTTGCCACGGTTACTACATTTTTTTTTCAGAGCAGGACCAGTGCTGCCACCTGTTGTCTGCTCAAGTGTACTTCACACAAATAAAATCAGTGTTCTTTTCTCTCTGGTCTTGCCTCTGGAGGTGTTAATAATGGGTGAAAAAAATCAGAGTAAAAATCCACCTTTTTTATTCATTCCCTGAAATTAAAAACTAAAGAGACTTTGGGGTTTAATAAGTCAGCTTAATCAATATGTCCTTTTTAAAGGTGCAAAGAAAAATAATAAAGCTATAATTAGTTTTGTCTTAATTGATTTGCATGTCTTTGGCATCTATATTTTGTGGGTTACGTGTTGAGAAGTTTGGGACCCCTGATCTAAATAATTAGTGATTAATCATCTTCAGATTTTTTGTCATTGCAGTTCAGTGATTAGTTTCTCCTCTCTTCCAGGCTGATGATAAATCTTTCGACTTTAAACCCGGTTTCATGGCATCTTTCCTGGACTTCCTGAAAACTGGAAAGAAAACGTCTGGTCTCGACCTGGGACCTGACGATGGTCCTGTGGAGGACCCCCTGAACCCTTGCTCCTCTTTGAAGAGCTCCTCTCTCAGACCCTTATCCCCGCCTCCTCCTCCCCTCTCAACCTCTCCTCCTCAGCAGCCCTCATCCTTCAGGGAACGGGCACAGGGTGACGGGGACCTGAACCTCAGTGGCTGCTCCAGCCCCTGCAAGCCTCTGGACGAGGAGCTCAAGAGGAACCTGGAGACGCTACCGTCCTTCTCCTCTGATGAAGAGGATTCAGTCAGTAAGAACCAGGACCTTCAGAAGAGCATCTCCTCCGCTATCTCCGCCCTCTATGACACTCCTCACTCACTAGCTGCAGCCATGGCATCTGCCATGGCCAAAGCTTCGCCAACTCCATCCCCACCTTCCCCTCAGGAGCCGCCCCTCAGCCCTCCCCTCCCTGCCCTGCCCCCTCTCATCCCCAGCATAGAGGTTGACGATGAGGAGAAAGGGGAGGCGCTCACATACACTCAACAGCACTCCCAGGACAAGGAGGAGCTGAAAGAAGTGTCCCTACAGCTGGAGAGAGAAGTGGAGGAGGCGAGAGAGATGGTGCAGGGAGGAGAGGGGGAGGAGGAAGAGGTGGAGCAAGCAATGAAGATAGCTGTTGATGATGATCTAATTGGGGCTCAACAAAATCTGCAGCAGGGATCCCTGGAGGAGGAGCAGGAGGCGGAGAGGTCCTCTGAACTCCAGTTCCTGGAGGTTTCTAAGGTTCAAGGTAACACATATCTGTCACTAGAGTAAATGCACATTAACATGGCACAATACAAGCTTCTGATACATCTGTGTATGTTAAAGATATGAACACTACAGGCAAGTTTATAGACATGATCTTTGAGGATTTATATCTGAAATGAGGTAGGATTCTGAAAATTCTTGAAAAAGAGGAAGATCCAAGAGAAAGGAGGGAGGGCTGAAGAAGGTCGGCCCAGGTATCCCCTGAAAAAAAGAAAGGGACCTGGTGGCCAGTAGGGTTGCTGCATCACTGGTTGCAGAAACAGACACTGCTCTGAGGGGCTCTGCAGAAGGTGTAAGGTGACTCAGAAAGAGAAAACCTGGCATGGCTCAGGCTCTCGTGTTGCTAAGTGGCATACAGAACGCTTTTGAGGATCTTCTAATCCAAACTTAAATTAATTATCCTCTGATGAGGAAACAGGATTTGAAGATCCAGGGAAAGAGTTGTTAATCCTTGGCAGAGGTTGCTGAGATACAAGAAGCTCTACAGATGCAGGGCAGCAGCTGAAGATGAGACGCCTACTATGATGCTGAAGACAAGCTGTCTCTACTGACACACATCTTAATTGTTGCATGTAGGTACAGTGGAAGGGCTTTGATTAATGAGGTAATGTCAATTCTGTTTGTCATTTGCACAGTCAGGAGTTTACGAGTGACTGGTGGTTTGGTGGCTTTTTGCAAATGATGTGGTTCTGCTGGCCTCATTAGGTTTGGACACATGGAGGGTTTACTGCTTAGTGTGAGGGTCAGCACCTCCGAGTCTGAGGTCACAGTTCTCTCCGCTGCAAAACAGTGGATCGCTTTCTCCATGAGAGCTCTTGAGGAAGAAACTCCTTCACAGTGAGGGTAAAGGGGATAGTGAGATTGACTAGAGCTCAAGGCCAACAGGTGGAAAGAGACAGCTGGAGGATATATTTTTCGTGATTTGTCTTTGCAACTTCAGAAAAAAGGGTTAAAATAATCATGTTTCCTATGTATCGGACATATTTTTTGGGTGTAGCATCTTGTCTGACCCAGATTCATCAGATTGGGGAATGAAAATATGATCTCAGTTGTTGCATTCATCCATCTAATCCCTGCCTCACCTTATTTTTCAGATTCTCCGTTACAACCTGTGCAAGCTCCTGCACCTCCATCCCCATCACCTTCCATTTCCCCCTCACCTCCCACCTACTCCTCCCCCTCCCCCCTTCCTCCCATGTGTCACTCTGTCCCCTCCCCTCTGCCGATCCAGCAGGAGGAGGAAGAGGTGACTCAAACACATCCACCGTCTGAGCAGCAGAAGCTGCAGCTGACCTCTTACCAACCAGCTCCAACTGCAGGCACCTCTCCTCCCCCCTCCACCTCCCCACCAGCCATCCTGTCTTCACCCCTCTCCAACCTCCCCTTGGCCCAGTCTGTCCCCCCTCCGTCTACCACACCTCCCCCTTCGTCCTCTGATCAGGACCAGGAGCCTGAAGCCGGACAGCTCTCCCCCTCCTCACCGTCTTCATCCTCACCCTCTTCATCATCCTCACCGCCACCTTCACCTCCAACTCCGGAGGAGGCCCCGGCATCCCAGCGCCTCACCTCCCTCCACTTGGCAAAGAAGCAGGCTGATGCTGCTATCGCTGGGGAGAGCGAGGAGGAGGACAGCGAGAGCGGAGGCGAAGGGATCTTCCGTGAACGTGACGAGTTCGTGGTTCGGACTGAAGACATTGGGACTCTGAAGGTGAGTAAATGGAAGCAGGTATGTGAGGTGAATAAAAGTATTTCCCTTCATAACTTACACTGTTGTTTTTTGTGCTAACAGATGGCCTTGCAGACGGGCCGGGAGCCCCCGCCCATCTGGAGGGTGCAGAAGGCTTTACTCCAGAAGTTCAGCCCAGAGATCAAAGATGGTCAGAGGCAGTTCTGTGCAACCAGTAATGTGAGTTTAACAGCAGACACATGTTCAAGTGAGGAATCCCACAAGTTCACTCAATACCGAACCCTAATCCTAGCCCCAAAATTACACGGGGCAGTGAGCTGTAAAGCTGTTATCACATGCATAAAACTCCTAAAATATCAGAGTGGCTGCATCTGTGAGCCAGGACAGATTAAATCGTCAGCCAACGTTACCCAGAGTTTTTCTTACAGAAAGTTGAGCAGAGCCGATGTGCAAACACAGCAGGAAATATGGAGAAAACTCAATGCAAGAGAGTGGATGGTCGTATATTTTATGTGATCATTACAAACCTAAAAGACCTTTGCAGCATTAATAAACATGTTTACAGCCTGGTACAAAAAACGGCTTGGCTCTACGTAGCTAATTTCTCTATTGGGACACACTGTACGGGAGGGGTGAATTTTTTTCTAACGAGACAGTTCAGAAGATGTTAAGATTAAGAGTTTTTGCCCAAATAAGGACATGACTGACTTGACTCCCGGACGGGAACACATAGCTGTTGGCTAGGAGGCTCAAACCCCGCCTCTTTATGTCACACTCTGCCTGGTTGAGTATTACCTTTCCAATATGGCTGCCTCGGACAATTTGCTTCAAAACAGCGCTCAGTAACAGATGGGTGACGTCACGGATACTACGTCCATATTTTATACAGTCTATGGATTGTACCAAATAATTTTGAAAATGTTACACCTTACCTTTCCTTCCCTTAAGATATAACATGCCTCCCTTGATGAAAATCACAGCCGGGGTTTTTTGGGTCAAGGGTCAAGTCTCTAGTATCGATTCCTAGAATCCACGAACATTCTATCTCAAGCTAAAAACAAATCAGTTATATCAGACCTTAGGCAGCATGAGCAGGGTCTCAGTCGTAAAAGATTGATGGAAAACAAAATAATTCATCTTGTTGGAGCCATGAAGGATTCAAGTGTTTATTGTATCTTAATTTTGAGGTTTAGGGTAGTTTATTGTTTGTATATTTTTTGTGGTGTTATTTTTGTTGTTTGTAACGTCAGCCTCTCAGCGGCTTTTGGCTCTTGGTAGTCGCTACACATCTTATAAAGCTTTTTATGCTTACACAAGGTCCCCCTCTGATTGAAAAGCTCTGGACTTTCTGCTCAGACAAACTTGGTTGTCTGTATGTGAACTAAATTGATCTGATCTTATGTCACACATATATCAATAATGAGGTCAGTACAGGGTATATTTTGTCGAACATGAATTTGCTGTGAAGCAGGCTGATTGGCTGTGAAAGCATCACTGGTTAGTGTTTAAGTTATGTGAGTACAGAGATTGATTGATCCTCACAGAGCAGATGTTTTTCTCCTTAGAAGAGAAACTCTTTTTATGACTTAAGTTTTTTTTAAGACATTTTGGGCGTGTTAACAAGATGTCCATTGTACCACTGTCAGATTCCCTCTACCCATACTTCACATAAAGATATTTAATCAATGTCCATCGAACAGTATCCACACTGCTTCCTTTCCCTGCGCCATCGCCACACCTCCTGCATTCAGTTCAGAGTCCCAACAACCACACCGCAAAGAAAATGTCTCTATATGTTTACAAATACAAACCACTTGTTGTACAATGTATACATTATATATTCTGGCATTCAACAAAAACAGTCAGCTAGTGCCCAGAAGGTTCCCTTGTGCTGAGTGAAACTGCAGAAACTTTCCCAATTTATCATTATATTTTCCTACCTCATTTATAAGGCTGTAGGATATTCTCTCAAAAGCTGCCACCTTGCCCAGTTCTGAGATCCATTCCTGAAATGATGGACCTTCTACCGCTTTCCATTTTCTCATTATCATCTGTTTACCAATCATGATACTCATTTTAATCCAGCTTGCTAGTGGTTTAACAACATGGACAGTATGCTGAGGGTTTCCGAGTATGTAAACACCAGGACAGAAGAGAAACCCTTGACTTTATTTTCATTCTCCATGTCTCTTTTCAGTACCTGGGTTACTTTGGTGACGCAAAGATGCGTTACCAGCGGCTGTACGTGAAGTTCTTGGAGAACGTCAACAAGAAGGATTATGTGAGGGTGTGTTCTCGAAAGCCCTGGCACAGAGCCGGTCTCACCCTGAGGTAAGTTTGATCTGTTAGTGTTTTTCAGCCTCAGTTTAGAGCTGAAGATAAAACATATTCAGTGAAATCAAAAGTCAAGATTTCTTTATCTTTTATCTTCTTCACACATGAGTTTCATGCTCTCTTCTTCTTCCTGGTCGACAGGCGACAGTCTCTGCCCAAACAGCTCCCCAACATCCACAACCAGACTCCTCCTCGACTGGAGAGAGACGACAGAGACAAGGATAGGCAGAAAGAGAGGGAGCTGAAAGAGCAGAGAGACAGAGAGAAAGAACAGAGGGAGAGGGAGCACCGTGAGAAAGTGGAGAAAGACAACAAGGAGAGAGACCGGAGAGAGAAAGATGAGCGGGAGAGGAGAGAGATGGAGGAGAGGGAACAGAAAGAGAGGGAGAGGAGAGACAAAGAGGAGAAGGAGCAGAAAGAGTGGGAGAGGAGAGAGATGGAAGAGAGGGAAAGGAGAGAAAAAGAGGACAGGGAGCAGAAGGAGAGGGAGAGAGGAGAGAAAGAGGAGCGAGAGCAGAGGGAGAGGAGAGAGATGGAGGAGAGAGAGCAGAGAGAGATGGAGAGAAGAGTGATAGAGGAGCAAGAGCAGATGGACAGGAGAGACAAGGAGGAGAGGGAGAGGAGAGAGAAAGAGGAGCGAGAGCAAAGAGAAAGAGAGAGGAGAGAGAAAGAAAAGGCAGAGAGGGAGAAAGAGGACAGAGAGCAAAAGGAGAGGGAGTGTAGAGAAAAGGAGAAAGACCTCGAAAGAGAGAAAGAGAGGGATCGGAGAGAAAAGGAGCAGAAGGAAAGGGAGAAAAGAGAAAAAGAGCAGAAAGAGAGGGAGAGAAGGGAATTCAAGAGGGAACAAAGAGAGAGGGAGCAAAAAGAGAAGGATAGAAGGAACAGGGAGCAGAAAGAGAAACACGAGAGAGAACATAAAGAAAGGGAAAGACAGGAGAGTGAACAAAAACAGAGGGAGCAGAAACAGAGGGAGAAAGAGCGCAAAGAGAGGGAGCAAACTGAGAGGGAGAGGCAGGAGAGAGAGCAACGAGAGAGGGATAGACGAGAGAAGGACAGAGATAAGAGAGAACGGGGAGCGTAGAGAAAAGGAGAAACAGGAGAGGGAGTGGAGAGAAAAGGAGCGAGACCACAGAGACAGGGAACGAAAGGAGCGGGAAAGAGACAGGGAGAGGGAGAGGAGGGAGAGAGAGAGGAGAGACGGAACGGTGGAGCTTGCAAGGCTGAAGGAGGAGAAGAGAGGAGGAGAAGAGAAGAGGATTGAGCGTCAGCCTCGAGCTAAGACGTCAAAGGACAAGGCAGAGCCTCCTCCAAAGAAGAGGAAGAAGTGGCTGAAGGAGGTGCCCTCCTCCTCCTCAGAGTCTGACTCCTCCCCTCCAAGTGAGGACGAAGGTCAGCTCCTCTTCCTCTTCGTGTGTGTGTGATGATAACATGAATAAATATGTGTGTATCCAGGTGTTGAGTGCAGGTCCTCTGTGTGTTTCAGGTCCTGTGAGGGGTGGAATAAACAGCCGAGCCATGCGTGAGATGTTCAGGAGCTACGTGGAAATGTTGGTCAGCACAGCGCTTGACCCTGACATGATCCAAGCTCTGCAGGACACTGACGGTGAGCATGACTTCCTGTTGTTGCAAGATCACCACAATGGTTGGTTGAGCTCAGCATCACACATATGTTCTGACTAACAGGCAACCGGGGCATCCTCTGTATGTGGACAGGGACTCAAATGTAAGACGTAATTATAAATATATCTCTTTATGTGTACCTCCCCAGATGAGTTGTACCTCCCGCCCATGAGGAAGATTGACAGCTTGCTCAGCAACCAGAAGAAGAGGTTGCTGAGGAGAGTCAGCATGAACGCCCAGCACCAGGTAAACCTGTTCATCCTTCTACTTTCACCTCTCAATCTACTGTCACAACGCAGGTGATCATTTCCAATAGATTTAGATTAAAATAGAGCTTTCCCCTGCTTTTACTTCTCTCCTCTCTCTCTACAGGAGGCTCTTCATATCTTCCCCAAAATGACGGCCGACCAGCTGGAATCCGGCGGGGTCAAAGTTCACTTGGGTGGAGAGGGTTACAACCGAAAAACCCTCAACAGGGTCAAGAAGAGCATTCCTAAACAACAGGTCAGAAACAGCATGGATCTAACATCACACTCTCTGCTGACAGGGTTTACTGATCAGGACTCTAGACCAACAATATGTCTTTCATGCATAGACACACAGTTTTTTTTGTCTCGATTTTATTATTTTCCGTGTGTAAAAACTGTTTCTGACAAAGACAGAGCAATAAAAGCAAAGACACCATCATCAGCCCTTGCATCGTACAAACTGATCATAAAAATGATGATCAAAACTCTTGTTTTAATTTATTACACTGATGAAAGAGAATGAATGAATGAATTAGCTCCTTAATATCAATTTGTACTCAGTATATACTCTCAAATATATTTTTGCTGTCACTGTACAATAAGAAGTCTCATCACTAAGTGTACTTATCTTTGAATTTAGGTCAACCTGTACCCGACCAAGTGTTTTCTTTAATGCTGTAAGGGAATGTCTAAAGAGGAGAGAAACTTCTGCCATTAAATGTTAGAAAATAATCCAGGATCTAAAGTCTCTCACTGATGTTTTCAGGATCTGAAGCTGTCCATAGAAACATGCCGGATCTACAGTCTGTACCACTCCCTCCATCACTACAAGTACCACACCTTCCTGCACTGCAAGAAGGAGGTAAGTTATTGGTCATATTTCACTGCATTTTACCATCTGTGTGGTTAGTTATTACATTATGACTTTCAATAGATGTTAAAGATGGGATTATTTGAGATGAGATGAGATAACAAGAGAAGACATGAGATGAGATGACGTGAGACGGCATGAGATGACATGAGATGACAGGAGATGGCATGAGATGAGATGACATGAGATGACAGGAGATGGCATGAGATGAGATGACATGAAATGAGATGACATGAAATGGCACAAGATGACACGAGATGCATGAGATGACATGAGATGAGATGACAGGAGATGGCATGAGATGAGACGACAGGAGATGGCATGAGATGAGAAGTCATGACATGAGGTAAGGTGAGATGAGATAACATGAGATGGCATGAGATGAGATGACGTGAGATGGCATGAGATGACATCACATGAGATGACATCACATGAGGTGGCATGAGATGAGATGAGATCACATGAGATGGCATGAGATGAGATCCCATCAGATGACATGAAATGGGATTACAGGAGATGACATGAGATGACATGAGAAGTTATGACATGAGGTAAGGTGAGATGAGATGACATGAGTTGACATGAGGTAAGGTGAGATGAGATAACATGAGATGAGATGACATGAGATAACGTGAAATGAGTTCATATGAGATGAGATGACATGAGATGAGATGACAGGAGATAACGTGAGATGACATGAGATAACATGAGATGAGATGAGACAACATGAGATGCTATGACATAAGATAAGGTTAGGTGAGATGACATGATATGATATGACATGAGATTGAACTTTTGACTGATGGAAATTCTAGAAAAATCTGGACCTGGTCACAAGATCATGTGCCTCTGTGTGCCTCCGACTTTCTTAAATCAAGTCATGAGGTTTGGTGTTGATTTTAAACTGGACATTCAGAGAACTTCCAACTTTAAAACCAGCTTTTAGTCAGCACCAAGTCATCCGAAATGCATGTTAAAAACATCAAAGTTCCCACATATGTGTCCAAAAATACTTTGTACTGGCAGGGATGACAGTTTAAACAAATCCACATACGATATTTGATATCTTTCATTCAAACATATGACTAGATTGTGAGCAAAATGCTTTGTCATACATGAATGGAGTAACACCTGCGAGCCAGCTTAGGCAGGCAACTCAAGCTGCACTGATTTCAGACTTTTCATGCGTCATTCCCACAATCACATGACAAACATATCCTCCCTATTGGCAGTCTATTTAAGCTGCAAGATCATTGGTATCTGCCTATGCTTTACTATTGCCAGCACTGACATGCATAAGTGCTGCACTTAAATTTTCAGCCAAACCACCACCCTAGAATCCACCTGCAGGCTCTGACTAGTGTAAGATATTGTCTCATGACTGCTCAGTTTCTTCACGTAAGAGTAAAAATGCAAGGCATGATGAGGTCAGAGCCTAAAAGCCAAACATAGATGATGTTCTTCTTCTGCTGCAAACAGTTCAAAGCATTAAAACATGAGTTGTCTGACTGAAATATGTTTGTATCCAGGGGTTTAATGAAGCTGAGAATGATAAACCTGTATGAACATGCACGTAACAGCCGTGTTGTCTCATGCAGACGGACAGCATCGAGCAGGCGGCGGAGGACCCGGGTCAGGAGGAGGTGGTGCAGCAGTGCATGGCCAACCAGAGCTGGCTGGAGAGTCTGTTTAACTCCTTCATGGAGCTGCTGAGCCTCAGTACAAAGGCCTGAAGACTGAGCCAGGATACACACCCAGCCGCAGGGGTGACGGGGACCTTCCGAGGCCTCAGAGACAAATATGCTGCTGGTTCCTTTCCTGGACATTTAACGTTTAAAGTATTTGTTTTATTACTGAGTCCATTTTAAAGACGCTGTTGATTTGAACAAACTGAGGGGCAGGGCGTAGTGAAACTATGTGAATGTGATAGAGACAAAGAAAGGGACCACAAACACTGACAGACACACAGAGGCTGTCTAGTATGTAATAAACTCTGGTTTGTATAATTTATATACGAGGACCTTTCTAAAGAGGACCGTCCTCAGACCGATTCTTTGCTCCTATTTTATTTAAAGCAGTGTTCATTAAATGCCAACCTGCAGACTTTCTTCTATCAGACGAAGGTCAGAGTGAGACAGACTATGTGATAGTTTGCGTTCTGCCTCAGTCTGCAGCAGGTAAGAGGAGCTGAAATGTATTTAAACTAAACTGTGTTCTTTCTGTTTGTTCTTCTGAAGACGATGAGAGACAGAGAGAGCGTTTAAAGAAAAAAATAAAGCTCCACTTCCTTAAAAGGAAGTGTGAGGAATGACGATCTGAAAGCATCCATGTCAGTGTTAATGTCATTTTTATCTGTTAGCTGTTGATGATATTTGCGATTATTCGACCTCTCAGAGGAGATTTCTTTGACGTGTAAATACTGTACAGTTATTTCATTCTCTAGTCCCCCGTTGCTCTTCTGTACATGAAATTCCTGTATTTGACATAATGAAATAAAACTGTTCAAAGGACAAATGTGATAATAAAAATTAACCGACTCTGATGAAGTTATTTCTCTCACATTTGATTGATATAGGAGCAGAGGAGATCTGCTAGTTCAGCTTTACCGTCATCAGACAAAACAAGTCTGTACTTTGAAATTCTACACGCTTATCGGGTTGAATTTCAATTTCTTTTGTGCAAACATGCTTGAATCTTCCTGAAAAGACAAAAAAATGTTGTACTCTTACATACATTAAGATCTTAGTGTGGAAACGCTGGGCTAAAAAGAAAAGGGTAAATGGGATTATTGAAATTTTGCATCCAATAATTTGACATCTCACACAATTTCTGGAATTCAAATACTAAAAAGCTTAAAGTCCAACAAAATGATCAACTTTTGTATCTCTAATGTTTGCATCAGTCAAAGACATGTAAAGGAAAACAAGATGCTTAAAAGTCAAAGTCTACTTCTCTGTTGTCCTAAAATTGAAGTCTGCAAAATTTAGGAGGATCGGTTTGCAGATAGAATTTGTTTCTTAAATTATTTTGAAAATTAGAAGGTCCAAAAAATTAGAAGTTCCTTTCAAGATAAGATAAGAGATATCTTTATTGTCATTGTTACGGTGTAACAGTGAAATTTGTAAGGAGCAGTCCTCCATAATAAACTGTATAAAATGTACAATAGAATAAATTATAAAGTTATATAAGAATAGAAAAAAATTATATACATAACAGTTTAAACAGTATAAACATCGACATTAGACTATGTACAGTGTGCAGGTATGTCCACAAAGTTAGCAGGTGATACAATGTCTTCTTCTGTTCACATTTCCTGAAGCCCTCTCATCCCCAGCTTCGCAGCTCAGTCTCTTCCCCCTCCTCTAATCTCCCAGCTCATACTCAGACTGCTCTTCTCCTCCTCTCCACCAGATGTCCTCACACTTTCCCTCCTTTTCCCACACTTATCCCCGTTTGTAGTCAGCCCGCCAATTACCTAACCTCCCCAGCAACCTGCTTACTCATCTACTTAGGCTTTCTTCAAACCACTCCCCTCCTCCTGTCCCTACACACTTCCACCCTGTGATGCAACCTACAGAGGGGTCCTTAAACCAGTCTTATTTTTATGTCTTTGTAAAAACTGAGTTTGAATGTGAACCTGATGACTGCTTCATTCCACCTCCTCATGTCTCTCTTTTCATGTTTTTCCTTTAGATAGAAGCAACACATCATGGTCTGACAAATCAGGGTTTTTGTGTTCTTGGAAAATATTTTGGAGTTGCTGTTGCTGAGCTTCTGCCTGACATGAAGGTGCTCATTCTTCTTCAGGTTTTATTTCTAGAGAGCAGCTGAAGTTCCTCCATGATCCTCTGAGAGCTAAACACTGAGCGGTTTAAAGTTGAGTCTCATGAATATCAAAATGTGCTTAAAATAGAGCCAGATACCTTCATTGCATGATGTTTAATCATGCAGAATAATGATCTGTAGATTTTATAAATCAATCTACAATTGTGCATTGCTGGGAATGCAAACTTTACTTTAAAATCAGAGACTGAGGTTGTGGTTAAATCTCTGCAGGTAGCTGATCATATCATAATCATGTTATCAATGTGCTCTGAATGTGGAAATGGTCAGCAGTAACTCGAGGTCAGGACAGGAAGTGTGAGTGTAGAACTGTTGAAGAACGTAACACTCACACACACACAGAGGAAACAGAGGAAACAGAGGAGTGGAACAAAGAAGAGAGAGAGACAGGCTCAGGAGGAGGGACGTGAAACAACACACATACACACATCTGGAAACCATTGAGGACAGAGAGACAGAGAGGGAGAGAGAGAGAGGGTGGGTTCACAGTATGTAGGGTAAAACCTCCTGAACAGAAAATTACATGAATCAGAGATAAAGTTCAGACTTGGAGGAGAAGACGAGAGATTTTGGAGGTAGGAGGATTAGCCAGTGAGGAACAAAAACAGAGCAAGAGAAGAAGAAAAAACTGAAGCAGATTCAAGAAGAGATCGAAAGGAGTTCTGAGGACTGGAAAAACTGAGTCAAGATCAAATCCAGGAGCTGACGGAGCCAAGAGTTACAGAGAGGAGTGAGACCAAGACAAGACGTCAGGTAAACTTTGATTTACATCTTTAAATGCATGGATTAAAAACAGTAGAACTCGAAAAGTCCTCTTTCTTAAGTTCTGATCAGACGATGATTGACTGGCTGGAACCAGGACTTTAGCTAAACATGATCTTTAAATCAGAGTATGGTGATTGTCTCTGGACTCAGAAGCAGATTTCCCCTCAGCCTCTGTCTGTAAGAATCAGAGTAACTTTTATTATAAAGCACTAAACCAGTGTTACAAAGTGCTTTTACAAAACATTCAATCCCAACAATAACATACACAACAATGTAGAAATAAAACAGTAAGACATACAACTATAGTGCTGTATTCAGCCCTCATTGGATACGGGGTAATTCAAAGTGCATGTAGGTTGATTCTATGTTCCTCAAATAAACAGATGTGTCTGTCAGCTCAGACTAAATACTATTTATGACATCTGGAAACAGGAAGTTGTATGTTTTCCTCTGACACTGTCCTGTAATAAAAAAAAGTCAACCTTTACGGAAACGATGGATATCATCCGTTTATCCAATAACAGCGTATTGGCAAATCATTTAACATTAGCTGATTGAGATAGGCAATCACATAGATTAGTTATAAAGTTATGACCACCTGCTAAATATTGTGTAGGCCCAATACATCCTTTCAGCAGCAGATCCTTTAAGTTCTGGAAGTTGTTAGGGAGAGCCTCCATGAATCAGACCCAAGTGGCAACCTCCGGTCTCACACTATGAAGCCCACGGGGAAGTGTTATAAACTACAATACATCGAGAATCCGATTGAGGCTGGCTGCAGAAACACCGGAGACCACATACACACCAATTCAAAAAAGACGATCTTGCAGGATTAATAAACATGTTTACAGCCTGGTTCAAAAAGCGGCTTGGCTCTACGTAGCTAATTTCTCTATCGGCACACACTGTATGGGGGGTGAATTTTTTCTGACGCAACGGTTCAGAAGATATTAAGATTATGAGTTTTTGCCCAAATAAGGACATGACTGATATGACTCCCGGTCAGGAACACATAACTGTTGGCTATGAGGCTCAAACTCCGCCTCTTTACGTCACACTTTGCCTGGTTGAGTTCCGCATTTCCAATATGGCTGCCTCCGATTATTGGCTTCAAAACAGCGTTCAGGAACAGATGGGTGACGTCACGGATACTACTTCCATTATTTATACAGTCGATGATCAGACCAAATGCTTGATTAGATTGAGATCATAGACTGTGTATCAAAATGGACAAAACCAAAAGATTTAGAGCTCCCTCTGCAGACTGGCTGCATTGTAGTTCATAAGCCCCACCTGAAGCGTACCTCAAAACTTCAATACACGTCAAATACACTATTCTCAAACATGGTTTCTGTCATCGTAGTTTGTTCTTATCTTGCTGATTTATGTCCAAGTGTTCATTTTTCTGTCAAGTTTGGTTATTTGATTTGAAAAAGATTGATTGAGAGCTCTGTTGACAAATGTGGGTGCCAGCCGAGTATGTTCAAGGTTCAAGGTTCAAGGTTTCTTTATTATTCCCGGGGGGCAATTAGTTTTTCAGTCAGCGGTGACATAAACAAAACAGTACAACAAATTACACCAACATTAAAATATTTAAAACAATAACAACATAAAAACAATAGTTATGTGGCATCATTAAGCAGGCCAGTTACTACCGAGACAAAAGAGTTTCTTTTTCTATTTGTCCTGCTTTTTGGCATCGCAAATCTGCGGCCTGAGGGAAGTCAGCGAAACTCACAAAAAAAAGGATAGCACGGGTCACCCACGATGGACCAGGTTTTGCTGAGGGTCTTGGCTCGATGAAGGCTTGACATGTCCGGCAGGGATGTGCCCGCAACCCTACTGCATATCTTCACAATAGCCTGAAGTCTCTTTTTATTTTTCAGACTAGTCGACCCCTACAAGCACACCATTGAAAAGTTCAAAGTGATTAAATAAAACATCTGCATAAAAGTCTTGTCGACATTAAAACCCCCTGAGCTTACAATAAAAGTACATTCTTTGATGAGCCTTTTTGCAGACAGCGTCAACCTGATGCTCGAATGTAAGTTTATCATTGATAGAGGTGCATCTACAACTCCTTGTAGGGGAGGAACAACAAGAAGAAATGTAATAATACTGACAATAATCAACTTATTTATATAGCACCTTTTAAAAACAGGTTTACATAGTGAGTGAAAACACAAAAGCACATGACAATGGTTAGGAGAACTAAAATGAGTTGAGTAAAGACAATAATAAAAACCATGCAGAAATTAAAAGTCAGTGATAAGTTAAGAAGTAAAAGCACATTTAAAAAAGTGTGCTTTTAAAAGAGGTTACAATGTTACAATGTTACAATGTCATTTAGCAGACGCTTTTATCCAAAGCGACGTACATACGAGAACAAGAGCAACACAAGCAAAGATCTAGACAAGAGGAATCAAGATCAGTACGGGTAACAAAGTGCTTCAAGTCAATTTGGGTAATGAAAACTTAAACAAGAGTCATTGAACTTTCCAACTCTACCCACCTGAGGGATCTTGGATGTTTGAGCTGTACCAGAGTAATATGTCAGCTCCTGTGGAGGTTGTCTTTTGGCTTCAAAGTTCATGACGGACAGAAATGAAGGCACGCTGTCCATAACCGTAACCCATCTGTAAACATTCAATGATTGAGATCTAGAGAATTTGGAGGCCAAGTCAGCACATTGAACTCTTCATGGTCCTCCAGGCCACCTTCTTTATTGCTCCTTGATCCAGTATGGACAGAAGTCATCATGGGCACCCCGACTGGTTTGTAGACAGTGATGCACAGTATGTTCAGACACCTTTCTTTCAGAAGCAGTATTCACTTTTTCAACTGTTTGAGCTCCATTAGCTCTTCTGTTGGATCAGACCACGCAGGCCAACCTTTGCTCCCCACTCACATCAGTGAGCCTTGGCTGCCACTGACCCTGTCACTGGTTTACCAGTTTTCCTTCCTTGGGCCATGTGACTCTGAACACAGGTCAAGAAAGAGCTGCAGTTTTGGAGATGCTCTGACCCAGTCATCTTATCATCGGTTGGCCTTGATTGGTCTATGTCACTCACATCCTGACACTCTGTTTGTCTTGCTCCCCACACATCAACTTAAAGGACAAAATGTTTACTTGTGGCCTCAGATACCCCACCCACTGACAGGTACCATTGTAACAAGAAGATGAATGTTATTTACTTTACCTGTCAGTGGTCAGAATGTTATGGTTGATCCGAGTTGCATTGCATTTATTTGATGGTGGTTGCCTCATACTTTGGCCTTCTGCAGGGTTTTTGCTATCTGAATGTAGCTCTATTTGTGTTTTTAACAATTCATAATTCATATTTCTAGGATTGTTTTTATTTGGCTGTTTAGCTTATGAGTAGTGCATTAAATATGTAGCGCTTACATTGTAACATAAAAGTATTTGTATTATGTTGAACACTAAAAGGACTGAAAATTAGTTATTTATTGACTTTATAAATTAGATTTATTGGTAACAGATTTGCGCTCAGAGCTCTCCTGCTATGAATCATGGGAAATGCCTTCAGGGGTATAATTAGGTCCACTGAGGAGGGAGGGAGCTTCCTTCCTGTCAGCAGCCTGACTTCCTGTGTGAGGTCAGCAGTAAGTGTGAGGACAAATCACACAACAGCTCTGCTGGGAATGGAGTCTGCATTTACATGTTAAAGTCCTCAGATCTGTCTTAACACAGTGGACTCCTGGACATTTTCATTTAAAAGTAATGCCGTCTTGACACCAAACCTCTCTTAAAGCTCCTCCTCCTGGAGAAAGACTCAGCAAAGACTGTTTTGTCCACAGGGGGCGACAAATCATCAAAAACGAAAGTTTTTCACAGGAGCTATAAACATGGAGGATTCTTAAATTTCTCATGTACACATCTCGGTCAGCTCCATTGATAAAAGAAAGAAAGAAAGAAAGAAAGAAAGAAAGAAAGAAAGAAAGAAAATTTTTTTTTTAAAGGGTGGGTTACAGTTTTCAGGCACTGTTTCTACTAAATCAGATAAAAATATACATCCTCAAACTACATGCACGCAATGAAACACCGACTATTAGGCATAGCTGGCTTATCCTAAAAGACAACATGACTGAATATTAGTATATCCAGCTCACTATGAGAAGACAATATATCTCAAAATGCTCAAATTAAACTTTGAAATCTTATTTCAAGTCCAAGATGGTCTTAAACCATCTTAAAGAGAAGTGCTGCTTTAATACAACTCAAATTAAGGTCAATATATCTTAAATAAAGAAGTTGACATGAAATGTCTTAGTGCAAAAATCTTTTTATGAGTGAAAAAAATACTAATTGTTAGCATTCCTGTCTTATTCTGAGACACTAAGCTTTAAAATACTGGTAAAATATTGCTTAAAATAAGTTTTCCCTGCTAATTTTGAGATCACAGTTTTCTAAATAGAACGTCTTATTTTAAGAAATCTTACCAAGCAAATTTTTGCTTGGTCTATTGGCAGATATTTTTGCCTATTTCAAGGTAATACTATATTGAAATACGTTTTTTTTTTTTTTTGTTTTTTTTGGGGGGGGGGGGGGGGGGGGGGGGGGGGGGGGGGGGGGGGGGGGGGGGGGGGGGGGGGGGGGGGGGGGGGGGGGGGGGGGGGGGGGGGGGGGGGGGGGGGGGGGGGGGGGGGGGGGCATTTTCTCCAGTGTATGAGCCTGAATTCTTCACCAGACTTCTAGCTTTTCCCCACTAATGACTATAACAGCCGCCAGAGGATGCTGCTATTAAAAAAAAACACAGCTACCATTCTTCTCCCTGTCCTCTATGATTATGAAGGTTTTACTTCTTTACATGAGGCCAACGAGAAAATATCAAGTTGGCATGTTGATTTATTTCAAAAGCTGTGTCACATATAAGCACAAACCTGAATTAGTCTGCCACATGGCACAGCAAGGAAACACCAAGAACAGAAAGTGCTGCATGATGTTCAAACCTTACCTCTCTCTGAGACTAATGTATGATTTTTGTCTGTATGTGTGATTTATTAACATGCTCTATAAAACATTTTCTCCATCTCATCCTCACACAGCAGCTCTTGCGCAGTTATTGACCGCACCAACACACATGAAAGCACAAAAACACAACAGATGTTTCACACCCTCTGACTAAAACCAGAAAACTTCCTTATTATGTGAAGCTGTATTTAAACTCGCCTCTTTCTGTTCTCTCTTTCTCTCTGTTGCAGGATGTCGGTGTCTAGGAAGTGTCTGTGCTGCGTTAAATATCTCATGTTTGTCTTTAACCTCATCTTCTGGGTCAGTATTTAAACACTGAAGAACACGCATAGATAAAACCTCCACTTTGTAACAGAGGGCTGGCTTTAGACTAGATTACAGGAACTAAATATGATAAAACTTTCCAGTCAGTTTCACAATGATGTTGATGATGTTTACTAATTTTAAAATAGCCTATATTTTGCTTTTGAATAACTAGTTGTCTACTATATCAAGCATGAACTATTTAGTTAACAGAAGTTGTGAGGATCTCTCAGTGTGTGTGGATCTTGGACAAACCATGTCTCATCTAGCTGAATGTAGAGCTCTGGTAATCCAGATTTGCTGTATCTAGTTATGATTGACTCAATAGCAGTTTCACTTTCAAGGATCTAGCTTTTTAATGTTTCAAAATACAAAAAGAGTTTCTCTGAAGATACCTTATAAAGTATTCTTTATCAAGGCGTACTAGTGTAAAGTCACGTCTGCATGCTTCAGAAATGATCTGACCACAAAACCTTGACTCACAATTTTGGATTATCTTCTCTTTACTTTTTCTGACCTCTGACCTTTCCTTCCCGTCCTCTCTGTCTCTGTGTTTCCTGATCAGCTGGGGGGATGCGGTTTGTTCGGGGTTGGCGTGTGGCTTTCCTTCACGCAGGCCGAGTTTTCCTCTCTTCCTCTCTCCTTCCCGTCTCTATCCGCCGCCAATCTGCTGCTGGTCGCAGGGGGCATCACCATGGTGACAGGCTTCCTGGGGTGTCTGGGAGTGTTGAAGGAGCAGCGCTGCCTGCTGGTCATGGTGAGAGGTCAAGTTACGGGAAGCTGTTGTAACCTGTCATTTTTAAACTGTAGTTTTAACCCCTGTTCTCCTGTGTCCTGCAGTTCTTTGTGATCCTGCTGCTGCTCGTCCTCACTGAGGTCACTCTGGTGCTGGTCATACACGTGTTTCATGACAAGGTGAGCTCACCTGACACTTATACAGCAGACAGGAAGAGTTACTTCGCTGCATTGAGAATGAAATGTAAAGCAGTGGAAACAAAACCATCACTTCTAAGCATCAAATCGAGTCTGCAGAGCCCTTAGATGAGATAAATCAGATATTACTGAGTTTACTAAAGGTGCATTTCGACAACAAGCAGCAGAACTTTTTGATTTGCAAGCAAAAATCTTGCTTTTGCATTAAACAAATATATATTCCACCCAAAGTGAAACATCTTTTGGTTGCAGCATGAAAAATTTTGCTCTTAAATCTAGTGTTTTAATTGCAGTATGTAAAGTCTTGCTTTTAATTCCACTCCATTTAAATACACGGTGAAGAAACAAAGGTATCCTCATACACTTTGAGATATATTGTGCACATCTCTGCTTTGTACAGTGCATTAGAACTTATCATGTTAAAAGGTGTTCTGAACACATCACGACCAGATGTTCAATGTGTGTTCATGCCACTGATGTGAAATCCTGCAGCAAAATGAAAGGCAGATGTATTTTCTAGGTAAAGCTAGAATGTTGCAGCCTAACTTTTCTGTCCAAGGTTCAGACCTGAGTGTAAAGAATCTTTCATTTATATACTGACAGACTATAGGAAAGTATCTGTTCACTGTCATCTTAATATCTCCAGGTATTTGACTGTAATCTTAAAAAAAACACCTTAAATGGTTCTGTCTTCTCTCTGTGTGTCAGCTGGACGCCAATGCACAAAATGAACTGAAGGAAGGAATGAAGATTTACGAAACAGAACCAGGACTGAAGAAATCCTGGGACAACGTTCAGAAAATGGTGAGCAGAGCCTGCAAACAGAAATATCTTCTTCTGTCACATGTATACAGAACAGTAGGATTCGAATATATATGAGCAGGAGATCACCTGAAGCCACATCTGTTATACTGAACACGTCACTGACTCGATACTGTCACAATCCTCTTCATATTTCTACAGCCAGATGTTTTCTTCCTCAATGTAGCAGAGATTTCACATTGTACCCTCATGGTCTGACTGTCCTCCCTGTCTCCTCCCTGTCTCCTCTCTGTCTCCTCTCTGTTTCTTCCTGTCGCCTCTTGTCTCTGCTCCCAGTTTAAATGCTGTGGAGTGACCAATAAAACAGACTGGTTTGATGTTCTGAATGGGACGCTGCCCTCGTCGTGCTGCTCTGTGGGGACCGATCAGTGCACGGACGGCTGGAGCGAGGTGGGTTTCATGCTCAGATAGACATTCATGTTGGTGGAGCCTGCAGGGTAAAATGAAAACTAACAAGCTGTATTTATGTTACCTAACTCTTAAGACAGGCAACTCAAGTTTGTAATGTTTCTTGCAGCAGCAGAACAATATTTGATATCTAGGCTCCAACTTAAACCCTCCTTGTAGATATTTTTAGATGCCCAAATTTGAGGACTTTGAACTATAATAACCCCTAGCAGGAGCCTGCAGGAGGATGTTGGAGCTCAGAGTTTGAGCACAGCACTGATGCAGGATAGTGCTGATAGTTACAGAGAAGTGGGAGAAACTGGAAATCTTGCAGCTTTAACAGATTGCTAGATTGGTAGAATATGTTTTCATATATCAATTTATCTTTATTGGTATAGCGGCAAATCACAACAAACGTTATCTCAAGATGCTTTTACAAACATAGCAGGTCTAGATCATACTCTATGTTGAATTATTAAAATACCCAACATCAAGACAGGATAAGACTCAGTCGGATCTCATCTTAATCCACCATGAGTAGAGCCCTTTTCGGTATTTAGCTAGTTACATCGGCAAGGACAAACTTCTTTTCACAGGCAGAAAGCTCCAACAGAACCAGATTCAAGTTAGACAGCCATCTGCCTCGACCGAGTTGGGTTGGAAAGAGGGATAGAGGAGATTAAGAGAGAGATGATAGTGATGAGACAGATAGTAGTAGTCGTGGCCGCTGGAGTCTGCCACGTCCACAGCAGCAGCAGGCCATCTATGGCAGCTACTCAGAGGAACCTACGAGACAAGGGAGCTTAGGGACTCCAGAAAGGTCTCTGGGTAGTAACTTTAATGGGACAGGGAGAGTTAAAGTAAGTGATAGATAGAGAGAAGGAGAGATAGGATCCCAGTGTATCAGTTCCCCAGGCAGTCTAAGCCCATAGCAGCATAACTAAGAGCTGGTCCAGACCTGAGCCAGCCCTAACTATAAGCTTTAAATATGTGTTCATCAGTCTTTGTTTCTTAATGTGGAGTAGTTGCATGTGCACAGAGTAGACAAACTTCCTGGAGCTCAAAGGATCGTGCTGCTAGTGGAGCCTTGAGTTTTGGCATTTTTAGGGATGGCATCTTTTGCTCGTTTTTTTGGATACAGAAGTGACCATGTTTAGAAAAGAGAGCAGCTTGAATATTTTATCTCGACCACTTAATGCTTTTGGGGGCTGGAGTAAATCCCAGCTGTCATTGAGACAGGTCATTGGTCTTTCAGAGGGCTACCACATAGAAAGAGACAACCAGTCACGCACACATTACGAGTCATTAATTAATTAAACAAGCATGACTTTAAACTGTGGGGTGGTACTCCGGTACTTCTGAGAACTATCAAAGGAACCAACAAATGCACGGGTTGAACATGCAAACTCTTCACACAGAGAGGCTCCTGTCTAATTATAAAGACTGAACTAGCAGCCTTCTAGCTGTGAGGTGACAGGGCTAACCACTAAAGTACCTACAATGTGATAAATGAAACAATCTAAAGTCTCTGCAGTTTTATATTCAAAGAGAGCTTCAACATACTGAGACCCCTGACTGTCTATGGAGTTTCAAAATCTGCAGCATGAAGAGCGATGAGGAGCAGACTGACTAAAGTATGTGATTTATTATAAGTGTGTTCAGATCTGCAGAAACACCAGCATCAATCCAGTATGTAGACTAAAGTTTAAAAAGTACTGTACTCACAGAGCTGAATGAAACATTCCTGGCATTCATGTGTAACACGATCACACACACACACACACACACACACACACACGCACACACACACACACACACACACACACACACACACACACACACACACACGCACATCTGGAAAACATCAGATACGCTCTGAGAGAACAGGGCACATTTAAATATTTTGTATGTTTGCAGCAAACTTCTCGGAAACTTCTGCTGGAAGAAAAGTTTCTGCTTCTCCACATTCAGACTTTAAACCAAATGTCTACAGTTAGATTCATGTTTTCAAAGATTTATCTGATCTTTCATTGTGATATCTTTGGACTAAATCACTTTAATATCACAACAGTGACCTCAATAAGTCAGATGATAATCTCAGAGGGTTTACCTGGAGTCACTCTGACTTTCTGGCTGTCAGATCTATCTAAAATCTTTAACCTGTTGACCTCTACTGATACCCCAGGTCAGATTTTTTAATCCCTGTTCATTCCTCTCTCTCTCTGCAGCCGTGTTATCAGAAGGCCCGTCAGTGGTTGTTGGATAACATCCCATCAGTCCTGGTGTTTGGAGTGTGTATCGGTGTTGTGCAGGTACTCCCCTCATGAATTTACCTGATCAGTTCTCTAAACATGAATTCCTCCAGTTTGAAAGCTGACCTCAGGGATTTTCTCTGTAGTTGTTTTCACATCTTAAAGGTACAGTTCAGGTTTTTTGAAGTGGAGTTGTTTGACAAGTACCTCATACAATCCTTCAAAAAAGCTGAACTGTACCTTTAAATGAGGGGATTTTTCACAGCACAGGCAAATGTTTGAAGTGCTAAGCTTTCTATTTATGGTCTTGGAATGTCACACTGTAAGGACAGAGATATGGGAACTACACAAAACTTTGCAGAAGTGTCACCAGAACGAGTGTTTTTCATGTCCTGAACATGTGGCATGTTGTTCAGCCTGTTCTCTGAACACAGATCAGATCCGGATGTCTTCATTAAGAAATGAAGTTTCCCCCGCTTGTTTGATGTCTCTGAAAATGATGTCAAAAGAAAACACAAACTCATGATGTTTACAGATCTCATCATGTAAATGTTTCTGTTAAACATGATTGATTTATTGATTTGTTTATTCATTGATGAGCGCTTTTTCTGTTCTAATCTTGTTATACTTGTTACCCTCTCATCCTTCTCCTCTCCTCCCTTCTTCCTCTTCTCCTCTTTCTATTCTTCTACCCCTGCCCCATTGTCCTCCTTCTTATCCCTCTCCTCTTTCCTCTTCCTTCTTCTTCTTCTCTCCCTCATCCTTCTCCTTCTCCACATCTCTGCCTCTTCTTACTCTCCTTCTCATCCTTCTTCTCCTTGTTTTTTCCCTCCTTTTCCTCTTCCTCCCTCTCCTTCCCCTCTTTTTTTCTCTCTCTCCTTCTTTCTTCTACTCTCCTTTTATCCCTTCCTTCCCCATAATCTCACAACCCTTAATTATCCTTCTCATAACCCCCATCTCCTCGTCTCCCTCTCCTCCTCCCCCTCCCACTCAGATCCTGGCTCTGGTCTTCTCCATGCTGATGTACTGTCAGATTCTGTGTGCAGAGAAACATCTGGACTGACCTTAGACCAGCTGATCGATCTCACCACTGACTCCTCTGGGATCTGGAATCGACGTTTACCTGATCCAATAACCTCCGGCACAGACTGAGCTGCTTCAGTCTTTCTGGATTCACTTTTAGTTTCAGTCTTTGAAATAATCCTGTGAAGCGTTTTTTGTTCAACAAACTCACTAATGACGGTATCAGGGCTACACAACAAAGTCAGGACTAACAGACTGAGTGGGGCGGATGTCTTTGAACCATATTAATGTAGATGAATCATATTTTAATATTGCTTTATGACATATGAGTGAGGTGTCCTTTGACCACTATGAGACAAGTTAAAATGAGCTTGTTGACTCACTCCTGCAGAGTGAGCTGAGGGGAAAATGACTCCAATGTCATCTAACATGTCAGGAATATCACAGTTACAGTTAGTCTTTGAAATGTCTCCCATGCAACCTAAAATTGTGCACCTTTGATCAGAGTGGATTCTGGTAAACATATGCATCTACTACCATTTTATTAGCCCTCCAATTTAGCCACCAAAATTAGCTAAGCATGTTTTGGAAGGGATTCCTTCACTACAAACAACAAACAGAGGAGTTACATCACAGCTATACAGGGGTTAGCACTACATATGTGTAAAAGATAAAGTTATATGATGATTTTTTTCATCGCTCTTTAATTGAGAAGGTAATCTGCATCAGTCAATACTCAGTTTGGTCAAAAGAAGGGGGGAAAAAGGTTTCATGACATCTCCCCTGAACTGTTTGTGTTGATTTTGGCGCCCCCTGTGGACAAAACAGTCTCTGCTGATCTCTTACATCTCTGATGATTTGTCCTGGGTGTGTATTTCCCAGGCCTTTCCCCTTAGAGTGCTAAAGACATTAAAAATCACAGTGTAGACTGTTGATGATAGTCAAGGTCATAAAGAGACGTCACTATTGATTCGAGTCTGTTCCATAATCAGGTATTACTCACAGGGGCTTTGTTTTTAAGACTCCAAAAAAGTCACTTTAATTCACTAGTCATAAATGTAATTTTTAGGATTTATTTTCCTTCAAAAATAAACAAAAAGTGAACAGGAGAGAATAATCTCTGTAACCTGCTGGCTCAGTTTGAATATGAGGTTAGACTCAATCTCTCCCCCATTCTGCCTCTGTTACTACCTCCAAGGGATGATCAGAGGCGGGATGACTATGCCCCACCATTAGTAAAAAGTAAAGTTAATCTCTGTCACAGTGCAGCTAGCCTTAGGACACAACAACGACTGAAGAAGGCCTCACCTGAACCTGCAGAGATTCTCACGGAGCAAACATTTCTCTAAATAAACATCTGCTTGTGAACCCCCGCAGGCATTTATCTTTTATGTGAAAACAAAACACGAGTCAGATACGGTCATTTGTCAGCATGTTTATAAAAAAAACACATTTACAGATCTTTAAAATCCGTCTTTAAAACAAACAAACTACACAGACTTTACGTTTTCAGTGAGTAATGTCAGGCTCTGCTCGCCAGTTCTTTCAAACTGTTCAGTGTTCAGTATCTCACCAAATGATCAGATGTTCCTATGTAATAAATAAAATGTAAATACGCATTAGACCTGCATGTACAGACACTACAATCTTAGTATATTCTGTTTCTCATGTGCTGTAAATAAATAGATATCACCATCGTGAGTTGTTGCTTTGCTTTTCTTCTCACGTGTGGAAGTGAAACAGTCAGTTCAGTACATAAAATAAAATATCTACCACTGAATAAAAGGTCACATTTAATCTTATAGTGTAATGTGCCTCTGTGGAGTTTCCCTTCTATACATCATGGTACAAACACATCACATCTCCCACATGATAACACATTTTTTAACTTGTACCAAACAAAAAGTATAAAAAAGTACAACATAACATTAAAACCATGGTCACTTATTTGTTTTCTTTAAAAAATTCAATTCTTTCCTTCATAAAAGTCGTAAACAATAAAGAAAATTTGTCTGAGTCAGTGCTTTGTGACCCGATGGTGAGGTTAGTTACATAGTTAGGTTTCTGTTTCAGAGCTTCTCTTTTTAAAACAGACTGGCCCTTTAAGAAATGACAGCATGAACCTAAATCTGTTGACGTCATGTCTCCACGCGACAACCTCCAGGCTTGAAAAATGAAGCCATCAGGAAGCGCACACAAGTGCAGTTCCTCAAGTATCCACTTGAGGGTGGCTCTGGGAGTCAGTACAACACAGATTATGTTCAATTTTAAAAGCCCATTTTTAAAGTAGAAAACGTTTACAGCCTGACATAAAAAAGGCTTCTGGTGTCAACACCTCATTTCTATATTCGTACCCGCTGTATGGTTTGGTAAACTTTTTTAAACTCATCCACTTTCCTGGCACTAAGGCAAAGAGGTCTGCCTAAGGTTGCATATTTTATAGCGTGGCGTATTTCCAGCTATTTGTCAGGAAGCTTAAAGCCTGCCTCAGCTCCACCTCTCAAAGTTGGGTTAAGTCAGTATTCATAATTTGGCACCAGCCATCACTGGGCTTCACAAAGTCCTGTCATAGAGACTATGTCCACGCGTAATGTTCCGTCACCCAACCAGTTCCTCCAGCTGGCTCATCCTGAGGATTGCAGGAGGTATCAAACCTCAGGGAGAGTCACAAACTCTGAGTCAGGTCTCCTGATAGCAGGCTCCAGATAAGATCCTTCATGTAAGAAAACAGGCCGTCCGTGCCGCTTCACTCCGTATCACTCCGTTTCACTCTCCTCCTCCAGATCAACGATATTCTCCTGAGGATGAAAGAAAGCTCGGTGAGTATGAACACATCAAGAAAATAAAAATCCAAGTATACTTTAAACCCCCAGACAGGTGTGAGGGTCCAAAGTGTCACTATTTGGCTCTGAGATCCTGTTACACCAGGGTTATTATCAATACATAAATACCATTATACCTCGATACAAAATGCTGCACCATAGAGGGAAACTTAGGGAATAGACTGTTATATTTGTGAATTCCCCTCTTTAACGGCTTTTTATTTATTATTATAATTTATTATTATTTTATTTTTATTTTTATTTAGATAATTAATTTGAATTTATTTATTTGGCTATTTAATTTTTTATTATTTCCTTTTCCATTTATTACTTTATTTTATTTACTTTATTTATTTTTCTTCTTAAAACATTTCATTGTCCTTTAATGCCATTATTTTTTATTTTTAAAAATCATTATTACTATTATTTTTAAACTATAACAATGATTTATTGGACTTCTGTCCTACTGACTATATTCTAATTTTGCTTTTCTTTTTTGTTTTATTATATTTTTAATTTTAATTGTGCTCTTTTATGCTTGTATGTAGTAGGAGGAAGAGGGAAGAAAAGCAATAGATAGGACGGTTTCAGTAAACCCTGTCTTGGTTTAATAATGAAGGTTTGAAATGTTTCAAGCTCTCACCCATCCTCCGTGACTCTTGACCCAGGGAGCAAACGTCTCCATGTAGCACTCAGCGTATCCCTGCATGCGCTGAGTTCCCGTAGCTGTAACGATCCTGCGGGACACCTCCATGGTCACCGCCATCCGTCTGAGTGTCGGGCTTGAGGACGGGGCTTCGGGCAGAGCCGGGGCTTCAGTCACCTCAGTCCTGCTGAATGTGTCCAGAAGTTTGGCAAAGGATGGGTACGAGAGCCGATTAAGGCTGGAGCGCAGGAATGGGTCCGACTGGATCTGAAGGAACACAAGTATTTATTAGGTTGAAGGTAGTGACAGCTTAGAGGTTAATGACAGGTAAGGATTACAATATGACATGTGTGATAACACGTATTTACACCTGTTCGGATGTGACAGCACTCACCTTATTGTTGATAGCGTCTCCCTCCAGAGACAGAACCTGAACCAGCCTCTGGACCACGACCTCTTTCTCACACACTGCTGACAGAGAGACAGGGACACAAGGTCAGACTGAAACTACTTTATATGTGAGGCTACTTTCAGACTCAAAAATACCTGTGGTCAGGTTGCAGCTTTACGTAACCATCAGAAGACAGAATACAAACCAGGAAAATAATTCTTATATTTCCTACTTTGAATGATTCTGATCATATTTCTGCACGCTCAAGATTCATCAGCAGGATGAGGCACATGTTAAAAGCCTGGTGAGCCTTGTGTGAAAATCAAGAGCAGCAGTCTTTGAGAGACCTGCTCTGACTACACATTTTCACTCATTCACACCCTTCACCACTTACTTTAAGGATTCTCCATATCTAATCTTTTTTCGTTAGCTTTTATTAGCTCGCATTATAAATGAATTACTTTCTTAATCAATACACTCGTCTTTGTCAGGTGGGGTGTCTTATGCTTAAGCTTCAGAACCAGATTGTGTTAGAGTTACATGAATGAATGCCTGACAATATCCCCCACAGGCAAAATAAATCTTCAGACGGACGTCATGTTTTTAATTACACAGAATGAAGACGTCAACTACAGTAACATAAAGTGTTTGCATCACATCACAGGAGCCTAATTGCATCTAACTCTTCCAAATCCAATCCCCTTAGTCATGATTATAATCCACCCCCTGTGGTTTCTCTCTTCTTATTTTCCTGTTTGCCTCAGGTCAAACTCACACTCTAATTATAGCAGATCATGTGTTCAGTAAAAGAACCATAGAACAGCTTCTATGAATAAGTTAGATTACACTGTTATACTTGTAATAGCTGTTGAATGAAACGCCTGAGGAAATTAGGTTGGCTGATTCTGTGCTCTTATTTAAATCAATACTTAAAACATACTTTATCAGAGAGCATTTCCTGACTTTATTTGATCAAAGTGTCTTGCACAGGGTCCTGTTTTTATGTTTACTTTTAGTAGTAATAGTACACAATAGTACACCGCAGCCAATATAGCCTGCGCTCTCAGGACATCATACAGTTGCAGGTCCCGAGAGTCAGAACTGAACTGGGCAAAAAGGCTTTTAAATTTACCTGGTTAAATAAAGAAAGAAGACATGCACTAACTGGATGGTCCTTTAAAATGTTCATGATTTTGCACTTGTCCTTTTGATGCATTGTAAAGCACTTTGTAATGCAGATTTTGAAAGTGCTCTACAAATAAAGATCATTATTATCATTATTATTAAAACATTCCTTGTTTGTTTAACACAGCTAGTTTGCAGCAAAAACGCAGAGAATAAAACTGATAAGTCTTTAGCATAGATTGAGAGTTGTACTTTCTGCAGTTGTCACAGGAATAAAAAGGAGGTACTTCACATGTATCAATTTACAATTTACAAACGAACACAGCATTTTCTGCAGGATTCCTCTTTTTTTTGTGTCGATTTCTCCCTAAACATTTCAGTCTATCGGTCTGATTGGAGTAGACTGCCGGTCATAGTTCTTTTTTGTCCAGAAGAAGGGTTAAATGATGCACAAAACATCCCCTTTAATGTAAACGCTTGACAGAAAGTTAGTTTGAGCCAGTATTTACAAAATTGCGACATCCAGCCAAAGGCTTCAAAACACTGCTTCAGAAACCACTAAGTTCATGTTTCATACAGTCTATGGTGCGTGTGTGTGTGTGTGTGTGTGTGTGTGTGTGTGTGTGTGTGTGTGTGTGTGTGTGTGTGTGTGTGGGTGTTTCTTACTTGGTGGATTCTGGGCGATAGGACTGCGTTTCTTTATGCTGGTGGACTGCTGAGCGATCTGTTCCAGTTTCTCTGCAACTTCCTCATAAAACTCAGGAGGATGATCTAAAGCAACAAAAACAACACAAAGAATATGAGATACAAACCTTTGTTTTGTGTTCAGTTTCACTTCTAACTCTGTGCTGTGGTCACATCAATGAGAAAAACAGAGGTTTAAACACTTGGGGGGGGGGGGGGGGGGGGGTAAGAGTAAAACAGACAGACTGGTTTGGAGGCTCAAACTACTACTGTGTGCAGATTCAAAGCAAAGTTAAACAGCTCATTTATATTTGAACTTAAGGCAAAGATGCAAATAAATCCTCAATCAGCTGTTCTGTGTGTTCATGAAGGGTAATGTAGGGTCATATAGAAGGCTCTTACTGGGAGAGACGAGGGTGGGTGAAGGTACTGGTCCTTTCTCTTTGATGGACAGGTCGTCGGTCTGTGAGGTTGGCTGCATCTTTCTCCTTCTCCTTCTCCTTCTCCGTCCTCCCTTTGAATAACTTGGACAGTCTCTCTTTGATCTTCTTTGGGTTCAGCTTGTTCTTCTGCTTCTTTTCACTTTCATCTTCCTCTGATGAAGAGTTGAGGGACAAAACATCACCCTGTGGTAGGGAGAGAGGAGATGGGTTATAAGACGCATGGCGTAAAGCAGGTGGTGTGCTTAGTTCATGAGCATCATGGGGAGGAAAAATCAGATTCTGATGTGAAGGTTTCGTTCATCCTGAGACATGTTAAATACATTCTTAAATATCTGTTTATTTTAAGACACCTTAAAAAATAAAGTTTCCTCACCTCTGACTGTTCTCTGCTCTGCACTAGTTTGATCCTGTTGTCTCGTTCCAGTGAGTTTTTCGTAGACTTGCGTGATGTATTTCTACGAGGAATCTTCATAAAACTTTTTAATCCAGATTTTTTTCTCATCCGTCGAGCTGACGTCCTCCGCCTGAGAGTCCCAGCTATCTTTTGATTTAGGCAGTGGTAAACAGCTAAAGTGAGACCAGAAAGCAGGGGAAGAATTAGAGCATGTCTGCATAGGAGTAACAAGACGCTGCCATGAAACCTTAAAAATGTCCTGTTTAGAGTTTAGTAATAAAAGACGCTCTGAGAGGGTATTTATTTTGTTTCTGGTGTATTGAGGTGTTTTACCTGTATTTGTTGTGGTCTGTGTAGCCTCCGCCCACTCTGCCAGGCCGCTGATCCAGTGGGAGTGCGAGGGTTCGATGGAGGAAGGCTTTGAGGACCAGGTGAGTCTCGGCTTTGATCTCCACCAGGGAGATGGAGGAGACAGAGGAGACAGAGGAGACGGAGGGGAGGCGATCTGCAGGGGACGTCATCTCTGATCCAAGGAGAAGCACAAAGGTGAAATTAATTTTGCTTTTCTGTTATTAAAGTTAGAACTATCATCTCAGTTTACACCTGATAAAACAGAAAGGGGAGAAGAGGTGAAACCTAAATGTAGGTCAGCGTCTAATTTATGTCAGTTACTACGGTGGCCCTGAAGGATAAAACTTATTTTAAAAAGATGAGACACTTTTACAAAGTTGGAGACAAATTTACATTTTGGAAAACATTTTTACGTTTTATAAACAAAATTTCATCAGCGAAACACTTTTACCAAGGCCAAAACAAATTTACATTTAAGGAAACAAATTTACAAAAGATGAAACACTTTTACAAAGTTGGAGACAATTTTACAAACGACGGAACACTTTTACCATTTCTGAAACAAATTAACATTTCATTTTTACGGAAAGGGAATGTACCAAATACCGGAAGTGATCCGGAAGTGATCGAGTGAGGGGTCATTTAGTTTGCTTGGATGGAGAGAAACCAAACAGAGATAGACATGATTTACTTATTAGGACATCCTCGGGTCTCAGAGAAAGGTGTTGGAAAAAAGCAGAGGCTCGACCTGTCAAAGTATGGTTAGAGTGAGGTGTCAGACCTCAGATGAAAAAGCATCATGTCTCCAGGAAAAGCTCCATCATATCTCCGCAAAACCTTCATCATGTGTCAGAATTCAGATGAAACAGCCTCAGAGCACATAGCCTCAGGCTACATGGAGTCAGGCTAAAAGGAGTCAGACTTAATGGTAAATGTGTTCCGTCGTTTGTAAATTTGTCTCCAACTTTGTAAAAGTGTTTCATCTTTTGTAAAATTTGTTTTCTTAAATGTAAATTTGTTTTGACTTTGGTAAAAGTGTTTTGCTGATGAAATTTTGTTTTATAAAATGTAAAAATGTTTTCCAAATGTAAATTTGTCTCCAACTATGTAAAAGTGTTTCATCTTTTGTAAATTTGTTTTGTCATTCAGGGCCATGGTAAGTGACTCTTCCTGTTTTTTATAAATCACAGAAAGTTGAGTACTTAACCAATTATTTCAACTCAATGTGGGCCACTAAAGTTACCTTTGTTTATGAATCACTGTGATTTAAAGTAAAGACGTACGCAGGAGTATTAACCTGACTGAGTCAACAATATGTGACGTCTACTCAGGTAAAGCGTCAGTCTGGAGTCAACGGGGAGTGTTCAAGACTTTATGAGGTCACCAGACAGTGTTAAAGCTAAAGTTTACTGACTCCAGACGATGGCAGTAAACGCACCACTGGTGATTTCAGCTGTAGTTAAAGCTGAGAGAAGAAAAAAAAAAAAAAAGGCGGAGATAGAGGAGAGGGTGAAACCCGCACCGGCAAGACAGGACGAGGAACATTCCACCAAAACTCTCAGTTTCCAGGAAATAATTACACATTAAAATTAAACATTATATAATAAAACACAAACCGATACAAGCAGATGTGCTTTAAAACACTTTAAAAAGTGCTAAAGAGTTTAATAAGTTCACAACATGCTGAGAACACTACGGAAAACCTCCAGAGAGAGAAACTTTCAAATACTGAACTTTAACTGAGCTCTTAGATACCTTTTATATTAACTTCACTGTAGATACAGCACAAACAGAAACAATCAAAGTGGAATAGAGCTTCTCTTACCTCTGTTTTGTTTCGGACAAATCCACGCAGCTTGTGTGAGTGTCTCCTTCCAGTGTGTATGTGTGTGTGCGAGCTGCTGTGTGCCTGCGCTGTGTTTATCAGGGGAGGAGCCTGTAAGAGGCTGGATGGTGTTTATGATCAGAGAGTCAGTTCTGGTTTCTTGTTTGTACCTGTGATATCTGCATTTTTATCTAACAGGTGTACAAGAGGACGTCACTGTAAACAATCAAAAAGTGTTTGTAACTATGGCACACCGAAACCTGCACTTACTTACTTACAAATAACATTTTAACACTCTAAAGTTCATTGTAAATGTTGAACATACAAATAGCATGTTCTGTAGGGGAGACCAGGTATGAATGCAACACTTTTGCACAGAATTTTTCAGCTTGAGTTCTCGACTTTTTAACCATCCTATTATGTTGCGGGTCAAATTGACCCCTGTAAAAGTTTATTTTAGGCAATATATGCCTTCCAAACCTGCTAAATGCAGCATAAAAATCTGGGCAGCATGTGACAGAAGAGGTGTCGTGTTCATTTATCAACATCACTGCATAAAAAAAAAAAAAAACTAAATCTAAAATAAAGTAAACAAAAATCAATGTCATGTAAAACTATTGTATTCATATTTAGGGCTTTCCAATGTACATTTAAAAAGTGTTAACATGAATTTCAATGAAAATCGAGTGAGTTATCCTCATTGAACCATGATCTGTGAGGATTAAAGAACACCAATGGACTACATCTTGATTTAAATGGTTCAGAATGAGATTTTAAAAAAATGTGTTTTGGGATTTTTTGGGGTTCTGATACTTTTGGATAATTGAATATGTCCTGGGTCAAATTGACACTAGGGGGGAGTATTGCCAAGAACTCCACGATATGAAACGCATCACGATACTTGGGTCACGATACGATAGTATCACAATATATCACGACATTACAATATTGTGATATATTGCAATATTCTATACAGTAAACTCAGAAAAAATAGGGATGGTGTTTATTTAAATGACACAATATTACTCAAACTTGAAAGGACAATTTAAGTCAAAACTATTTGATTGAAAACAACTTTTCCACTTTATTGTTTTTGAAATACTGAAGTTGTATTTTAGTTCTAACTCAGCTAAAATGTGAATTTTTATTATAACAAAAATATCGATATTAGGAGTTGAAATATCGATATCATATTGGAGGTATAAGTATTGCGATATATTGCTGTATCGATATTTTTTCACACCTCTAATTGACCCAGGAACATTATTGCTGTCCCAGAAAAAAGAACATAACAGGATGGTTAAACAAAGTATCAAAATGTGTTTACTGCAAATTGAATCAATTTAAATCTCTGCGAGAACCATGATTAGGGGTAGGCATTAATATCATGTAGTTGATCAGTGGTGCTATCTTATAAATGTTTACATTCTATTTAATATGCACCCTGTTTTTGGACACAATTTTTCTTCATTGGTTTAGTTTTGTCATAATTTCTTTTTCCCTAAAAAAGTAATTTAATTTCTTGAGAGAATCGTTAGTAAAGCTGATTGTAATCATATTAATAATCTACATCATGAGTCCAATTTTATTGACCAACTTTTCAGCTTTCTCAGATAGATAATATTCAGTTTGATTGTTGATAAAAGTACATTAGCACATTACAAACCCAGAAAATGAATTTAATAATTGTTACTTTTATTAATATGTCTTGGCAAAATCCTTTGGAAACTTTGTTTTCCGTAACACAAGTCCTGAAAGTCTTTATTCATTTAAAGAAAATTATTTTTAGTCTGTCTTAAAAGCACCTGGTTGAATTCTTAGGTGAACGTACTAAATAGCACAACACAAAGTACATAACATCAAATAATTTCAGTTAAAACACAAGAAGTTTAAAAAAGAAATCTCTAAACACTCCTCTCTTTGAATTCCCACTCTGTTTCTGTGATAAATGTGTCGCTGTCTGCTGCAGTTTGTACTCCGCTCCACCAGATGTCAGTCTTGCTTTATTTGTCCACTCTGCTGTCGCTGTCTGACGGCCTCAGGTGTGAAACAGAAGTACTGCTGATTTTGTGCATGTTAAAAGAAGAGCTCAACTGTTTTTTCTCTGATTATTGCTTCGAGCTCAGGTGGACCTGAGCTGATCCTGATCCAGCTAATTGAGACTTTCTGAGCACTTAAATATCCTAAAACATGTATTTTAAACGACTGAAAAGTAATTTACTGCTACTAAAGAGCAAGCCCCGTGTCTGACCTCAGATCAGCCTGTTAATATGCAGGTATGTTTCAGGGCATGTCTACCTCAGGAGTCAAAGTCCAGCTTCTTTAGAACAGGGCTTGTTTAGACCTAGTGTTGCCATGGATATCAAATCACAGGCGCTCACACGTTGCATTAGAACACATCTGCCAATATGCCTCAAGTGACATGTGATCAGATCTCACCTTCCTGCTATGAATGCAAATAAACACAGAGCCTGATTCACCTTCATTAGATAAACAAAAACATCAAATCACACACACACACACACACACACACACAGGAGGGTGGATCAGGAGGGACAGAGCTGATCATAGATGGTGTGAAAAACGGGCAACATGATCAGTGTGACCTGTATCATCCCTGTGATTCATTACAAATTAAGTGCATTCCCTCCAATTGAATTAATATGGACAGTTATTTCTGTATTTTCATCAATATAGCGCAACAAATCACAACAAATGTTATCTTAAGCCGTTTTTACAAACAGAGCAGGTCTAGACCGTATTCCATGTTCAATTATTAACAAAGACCCAACACCAAGACAGGATAAGATCCAGTCTCATATTTCAGAAAGGACTCAGTCTGATCTCAGCATAATCCACCATGAGGAGAGCACTTTGCAGGATTAAGCAAGTTACAGCGGCAAGGACAAACTTCCTTTAACAGGCAGAAACCTCGAGCAGAACCAGACTCATGTTAGACACACATCTGCCTCGACCGGACATGTACACTCTACTTTTATTCATGAATAAGAATAACTAAATGGGCCCTGGTAAAGAATCGAGTGTAGTGTTGTAGTCAAGACCACATTAACCAAGACCAAGACATGACAGAGTCCAGAGTGCACTGAGACAAGACCAAGACCATATACTGTATATCAATGAAAAATTGCATGAGAGTTAACAAAATAAAAGACTTCTGTTTATTTAATTTAAGTTTTCTTTAAATACAATTAACAGCAACAAACAAGATTTGGTTTTCGCCATTGTTAGTTTAACCTTCCCTTTTGATTCAAGTTTTCTGTTTTGAGAAATGTGGGGGGGTCTCTCTTGTCACAGTAATGACAGGGCGAGACAGAGACCTTAAATAAGTAGTCTCGAGACCGGTCTCGAGACCAAGACCAATCTCGAGCAGTACAACACTAAGTGAGTGGTTTGTAATGTGGCCCGGGACTCATGAGTGTCCACACTGCCTGACGGATGTGGATTAATGCATCCCAGATCACCTCCTTAAGTGGTCTGAGAGACTTGATCTCAATCAGTCCTGAACAGTTGAGGTGTGTTTACCTGCAGTTAAGGCTGTCCACATGCGTCCAGATCACCCAGGAGGACGGTTGTTGTCACCAGTTGTAAAGCATGAAAACACTCACAGAGCATGTTTCCTGCACAAATACAGAGATGAATTTCCTCTTTAACTTGCAGAGTTCTTTGTTTATAGGATTCTGCTGCGAAAAATAAAAGCTGGATCTTCCTCTAAAAATGAGATTAACATGCAGAATGGAGATACATTTTTTAAATATTTGGAAAGATCAGTTTGGGGAAATACTTAATAATCTGGATTAGGACTTTGTATCCTAAATATATTGCTTGATTTCTGCCACACAGACTCATGTCTTATTTGCTCCAGTTACAAAGACTCTAAGTAAAAGGTTGCCCCTAGAAAGCCTCAAATGCAGACAGTATTTTAATGATGGTTCAGATCTTCGCTTTGATTCATTCACATCTATAGAAACACCCAACATGATTCACACATTAAAGCCTGTGAGAATTCATCAATCAGATACTTGGCTTTGACATTAATACAAATGTTCTGTCAACCTCAGAGGAGTTAAAAGTGTGCAGTCTTCACATTGTTCTGCTGTGGGAAACACCCCAGAAACAAACAAGTGAGTAAAACGTGATTACGACTGTTTGGCTAAACCACATCTGATCAAATCTGATCACACACGTCAGGAGAGTGTTACACTCTCAGAAATAACAGTCAATGTGATTTTTGTTGAATGAGGACGAGTGTGCACTTTATCAGATCTATTTTTCTGCCACTTTTGGGTGTTATCAGCCACTTTTGGTTGTTCCCAAACGTTTGGTGACAGGTGTGGACTTCTTACTTTGTGATCTTACTTTTATGTTCCTTAGATCAGTGATTCTCAAAGTGGGGTCCTAGGACCCCTGGGGGTCCGCGAACCTTAGCGTGGGGGTCCATGAAATAATTATATCTCTCCGGTCACAACTGTTCCTGCTACTACTTAGCTTTGCTTACTACCTCGCAAGCATGGAGCCATTTCTAAATCAGTTCACATCGTCAAGTGATGCTAAGCCCAAGCTAGCTAAATTAAGACAATATGACGACAGGTATATAGAGTTTGGTTTTATTGAGAACAGTAATGGGAGACCAAAATGCGTCATGTGTCTTCAGGTGCCAGCGAACAAAGCTATGAAGCCAGCCAAGCTAAAGCGACATCTGATCGACCGGAATATAAGAACAAAATTAAAGACTTTTTCCAGCGAAAGAGAGAGGAACACATCCGCCAGAAAACACAGATGGAGAAGTGTTATCTGTCTATCACTGTGGAACAGGTCTGAAGTATTTAGATTACTAAGTTTTACAAGACAAATATTTCAAAATGCATATAAGAGTGCAAATGGTAGCAAGCATGTGCTTAAGCGATGTTAAAATTATGAGGGTGTCCTTGGAAAATGTTCCCACCTGTAAGGGGTCCCTGGCCCCAAAAAGTTTGAGAACCCCTGCCCTAGATAAAGAAAGAGAGAGACTATCGGCTTCATTTCAACTTTGAACGAAACTTTATTGTCCTGATGGGAAATTTGTAAAGACAAGAAACATAAAAACATCAGCACACAGATTCCATACAAAGCCGATGGTAAAATATATGACCGTATGAAGGTACACCTAAAGATAGGGGAGCTGTTTAACTGTCATTAAAATAATAATCAGCCTCCAGGAGGAACTTCTCATCAGAGATAAAAAACAAAGTCCTCAACCTGTTAGACCTCGGACCTGGGTTTCTAAATCTGCATCTGAAGGGGATACCCTCAAATATTCAAAACAGAAAATACAAATGAGGTCATGCATAGCTAATTTCTGTCATTTCTGAGCATGCACACATGTTATCACAAATTCAGAAATCAAACTGAACAAATAATGGAGCTCATAGCAGTAGCAGACCTCAGCACAGCCCCCCCCAACCCTGCACAGCGTCTCTGAGGATCAGACACTGGTACAAGGATTGGGAGTGACCGGCCCGAGACAGACAGGAACATGGACTGAGAACAGGAGAACAATATCAGTGTGTAATAACACTGCAGGAACAAAAGATTGGGTCCGTCAGCAGATCGTATTCTCTACAAACTGAAGATCAAATCGTGCCGAGCTCAAAACAAAATACTTTAAAGTTCAGAGAGTTCTTGCAACAAGCAGAAGCAGCAACAGAGTGAATTTAAGTGGATATTTTCTTGTTATTAAAAAAAAAAAAACAGGAGAGAATACAAAGTGAAACCTCAAACATGCAGTTTTATAAAGTGTGTATTTCTGTGTGTGGAATTCACACTTACCTCCTGCAGCACACACTCGCCCCCCTCACACACAAACTCAGACCTCTCCTGCTCTCTCTCTCTCACTCATACTTCTGTGGATCTCTGTCCGTCCGTCCGTCCGTCCGTCCGTCCTCTGCAGCGTCTCGTCCACTTGTCCTCCCCTGTCCACACTCTGCTCCCTCTTTCTATTCTCCCCCTCTCCGTCTCCCCCCTCCTAAATTAATTCAGTGTTCATCACGGGCCAATGGGGAGGCAGGCGGCAGGGTGAGGCACTTCCTGTGTGACAGGAAACTAACAACAAACACCCAGAAACCACCGGAGGGGGTAGATGAGAGAAGAGAAGGGGGAATAAAGAGATGCAGATGTGAGAGAGGAGGTCAGGAGAGGGTCAACAACAAAATACTCACTGATGATTGTGTTGAATTCTGAAATATATGTGCCTCTGTTATATTGTTCTTATTATAAAATCTATCATATTCACACACTCTGTCCTCAAACGCCTGAGGACTGCAGGTAAAGAACACATGGATGAGTCCTGCAGTGAAACTTCAGTGAACAAAACCCTGTGGTGTGGTTAGATGATGATTTTGCATTGAGGATGGTGGAGCAGATCAACATTTAGACTTTGATTTGCATGAAAAACCACACAAGACACAAGGTGTTAATCTTGCAGAAGACAATGTGTTTCGGGGTATGTGCATGATTTGATAAAAGGAGCTAATAAATATCATCATACTTTAAGAATTAAAAGATAACAAAGATAATCTTTATGGATAAATACATCAAAAGCTAAAACATATCCTGGTTTGAATGCAGACTGGACTTCTCGCCTTTTCTTGAATTGTCTTGGTTTATGGATCTCAACGTTTTTTTGAACACTTTCCCATGTAGTCCTGCTTGTGTATTCTGCGAAATGTCAGCACATTCATTTTTCATTTTTAACATATCTGCCTTAGTATTTTTTTAAATGTTACGTTTCATCTGCTTAAATGTCTTTATCCTAACTGGGCAAGCGTTTTGATGAAGGCCTGCTGCCATGTGTTACTGTGAAGGCTTTCAGTTGAACGCCCCTCTGCATGATCATTGAAAAACATCAATGATCAACTCTTGCATTTTTTTTCAAACATGTCGTTAAAAGCTTTATTGTAACAGAACGATATCGACACGCTTTCAACCAATAATCAATCAGAGATTCATCCCTCCAGCACTCAGGATCTCTGCTCTACAGCCTGAGCTTCAAAGCTGCAGTAAGGAACTGGTTTGTGCTGATTTTTGGTGTCCCCTGTGGGCAAAGATTTCCTTCTTATCTCTACGTTGATCTGAACCTGAACATGGTTGTTTTTTTGACAAAAAGTCATATCCTGCTTTCTTTTGACAGTTAAATGTGTCTGAATGTGATTATTTCCTGTTGAAATGTTAAGAAAGGCGGTTTCTCCAGCATGCTGTCGATTGTCTGTCCTCCTCGCAGCAGTTCCAGGTCATAGAGTTGATAGAAATAGTCAATCTGGTTGCTGATAGTCTTGTTTGTTTTGTACGTCTAAAAACTCCTCACAGGAGCTTTTGAAGTATCTGATATTTAACCACATAAGATTAAGTATATGTTGTTAGTCTGTGTTGTTTAAAATAACTTCAGGTGGCTTCAATAATTTGTTATTGTAGAATGGCTCCAGAAGTCTCTAGGAAGGTATAAAAGAAGATCACCTTCACCTAGACAATAAATTTGATTGACAGTGACAGTTGACATCTCTGACATGTTCAAAACAAGGTTTTCAGAAATGGAGTCAAATAGCAGCTAATGTTGTACTGGTATTGAGATGTCCATATATGTGTGTGTTGTGACGACACCTACACCCTTGATAAGACGAACTTTGGAGACAGAGGACAAGCGACTTCATCTGGCCCGGTCGTCCTCCAAGCAGTCGTGATGCTTGTTACTGATGCTGATGCTGTTTGATTGTAATAAATCTAATTACTATCCAAGCTGGCCAGTGTCACAAAGTTAATTCTACATGTACACATCACGGGCTGTTAAGACACGACACTTTAACTTGAATTGCACCTTATTCAGATTAACTGTACTTTATGCAAAGAGAGCACAAATTCACCGGCATCAGATGAGAGGAGTCACAATTAGAGTATATTATTTTAAGAGTCTAAAGAAATGAGAGTTTGATTTTCCAAGTGTTTCTCCCCACAATAATCTACTCGACAGCATGAACACACCGGACACTGGAATAAAAAATTGTCTTCCCTTTTTTATACTTGTACTGCTAAACTTTGCCATCCAATCATCATGCACCTTCCTGCACAAATGCAGAGCTCTCCATTGCATATATCTTATGCTCTGTTTATACAGTTTTCATAGTAAAATCTTGATCTAGTTCTATTTAAGGTTTTTAACAGACATATTATTTGTATTCAAAATATTTTTAATTTTATACATTTCTATTTTTATTCCATGTGCTTTGATGTTCATCATTTTTTCACTTAAACATCATGGTACCTTCCTCGTACGTGTCAAGCCTACATGACAATAAACTGCATTCTGATTCTGATTCTGTGGAACACAAAAGACAACAGTGATTGCATTTAAAACATTTTTTTAAAAATGTATAAATGCAAATAAAAATATTCTTTTTGAAGTAAAAAAATCTTGAATGATTGAAACATTTTTGGCGAAGAACAGAAAAGTTACAAAGCCAAACTTTTGATGCCTGTGAATCTGATTTCTGTTCAACGTGCAGCAGGACGCTAAGCGCTGGAGGTCTCAGAGGGGCTTAGCTGGGTGTAGAGTGTTTGTGTGTGTGTGTGCGTGCGTGTGTGTGTGTGTGTGTGTGTGTTTGTTTGTTTGTGTGTGTGTGTGTGTGTGTGTGTGTGTGTGTGCTTGTGTGTGTGTGTGTGTGTGTGTGTGTGTGTGTGTGTGTGTGTGTGTGTGCGTGTGTGTGTGTGTGTGTGTGTGTTGGGGGGTGATGCTGATGGAGTGATAATGATGGAGGGATGAGGAGGAGTGCTCTGATAAACGCAGGGTGGGGGTCTCTATGGGGGATAGATGTTTATAAAGGAGGTCCAGTCCCACATTTTTATCTCTTCTACCATCCTTTACCCACCACCACCACCACCACCCCTCAAACCACATCATTAACTCCACACTCTATAGCTGTGTTGCCATGGTAACCCCCGACCCCGGCATATCTGACCTTATATGGTCTGCAGCAAGGTTTTTTATCAGAGCAGGAAAATCGGACTCCTCCCTGATTATCATGATTCCTGATTTCTCCTGTCTCCATCCTGGGATCAGATCACCCCACAGTTAGATAACAGAGCTCTCTGAGTGTTGAGGCAGAAACAATTAAACAGTTGAATCTTAAAGGAAGTTAGATTTTCTGGCCTTGAAGCAGCCTCATTTTCACATAGACAGACTCAAAAAGAAAAGTTTTTCTCCTCTCAAAGCGGTAAAAAAAGTTCACTCATTTGTGATAGTTGTTTCTTTTATTCCAGCTCCAGGTCACTGTGTGCAGCAGACAGTCAAAGTTGTGTGTTGTTGTGTGTGCAGAGCAGGGTGTAGTGATCTGCTGACAGGAAATCCATGGTCACATAGGCAGGAAATGCTGCTCACACAGAAACAAACTGTGCTAACATCAGAGCAGTCTGACAGTCTGAGAGTCTGAGTCCAATCTACAAACTTTATCATATCACCATTTCTGGTGTCTCTGATGTACCTGCAACAAAACCACACCAACATATTTATATTTGATCTGATTGTGATTTATGCTGGGAGGAAAGTTCAGTCAAAGGAGCAGCTTTGTGTCCAAACACAATAAATCTCAGGCTGAACTTTTGATTTTTGATCGTCTCACAACAGAAATGATTACATGTGATTAACAAACATGCCAGAGTCTTAAGTTTGTAAAAATATCTCAAAACTCTTTCTGTCAACTTCAGATGCAGAAAAACTAACACATGCTTTTATAACAAGTAGACAAGACTACTGAATGGTCACTGGCCTCCCAAAAGGAATTGTATTCTTATAGCACCTTTCTAGCATTTCTGACCTCTCAAAGTGGTTTTACACGCCTCCTCACATTCTTACACTGATGGCAAAGGATGCTACAGTATTTAATAATCCCATTCATAAGCATTCACACACCACTGATTGTATCTCCAGGAGCAATCTGGGGTTCAGTGTCTTGCCCAAGCTCACTTTGGCATGTGACTGTGGGAGCTGGAATTACCCTTCTGATTGAGAGATGACCCACTCTACCACTGAGCCACAGCCACCCACAAAAAAATCTGCAACAACTCATTCAAAATGCAGCTTCAAGGATTCTCACCAGGACTAAACAACTTGAAAGCATTACACTACATCTTAGACTCCTAAATTATCTAAATATCTGAAGGCTCATGGTGAGACAGGATGGGATATTCCAGACTCAGGGTCCAGGTAATCAAGCAAAAAGTAAATAAACATGTAAGATTTATTGAAAACGAGTTTGGAAAAATATTTACACCTGCAACTGCAACACAACCCTATTGTCAGAATATTGCCAACTCATGATAATAAAACATTTGAAGTCTTTGCATGATCTGTTCTCGTTGTTTGACCACACCTGATGTGTACCGAGGAGCAGACAATCATAGACAATAAATGGAAAATTAGTTGAAAATTATTAACACATAAAACATTATCGTGCCTGCTAAGTGTCTCAACATAGCAGATAGAAAAAGCATACAAATTTGGTGAACTATTGAAACTAGAAGTTTTTTTTGCTGCTTACACTGCTCAATAATTGATGCAAACCCATTTTTAAACTTTAGTTTTTATTTCTGTAACTACAAACTTTTAAGTTATTTTAACAAACTGAGTTTTAATGAAGTTTTGTAACTGAACTTACTTTCTTTCGTGATCTTAGATTTTAAAATATTTTATGTTTTCATGCCTATGTTTGTTTAAAGGTGACATACCATGCAAAATCGACTTTTTAATGGTTCTCTACCTGAAATATGTTTCCCTGGCATGTCTTCAAACCCCCCGAAAGTGAAAAAATCCATTCTGCCCCTGTTCTGATTTCTACACCTTTCTGTAAATGTGTGCTGAAACGAGCCGTTTCAATTTTCAGTGTTTTTCATACGTCACAATGCCATCCGGTCTGTAACGGAAGTCAGAGCTCGGAGCTTGTTCAGCCCATAGACTGTATAAAATACAACTCAACTCCTCCTCCGTTTTTCATTACCTGCACAAAAGTGTGCTAACAAGGAGCTTAGGAGGGAGGCATGCTAGTGGTAGGCTGTCTTAATAAACACAAAGGTCGGTTTTACTCCCCACGTCTGCAGATTTGAAGATCTAGTGGATGAATTTTTATTTTTCATTGAAAAGGGCTAGCGCTAGTTAGCATAGCCACATAGCTACATGTTAGTAGCTGTGTACCAAGACACACGTCGACATACTGACAAATAAAACAACAAGAAACACTAAATCTGTGTGACCAATCGTTCAGAAAGGTCCTGCAGCAGGTGTCTCTCAGTCAGGATAAGATTCTGGATCAGATTCAGAGCGTTGAAGTAAAGCGGGTCTGTGAGCAGCCGTGTATATTCAGCCAACAGGTAAACATCGGATTAACGTGCTGGAGAGCCGAGGCCACATCCACTTCCTGAGGGGGCGTGGTGAGAGAGGAAACGGAGTGTTCTGAGCAGGGCTGTAAAAGAGGGTTTACAGGCATGCCAAAATCTGATTTCAAAGTGTTTTTTTGAGCATAAACTTTAAAGACATGTTTTGGGGACCTCTTAGACCAATATATTTTGATGAAAAAGAGCGTAATATGTCACCTTTAATGTCATATTTTAAATTGGATATTTTCTGACAAGGTATGGCGTTATGGAATTAACCAGATATTGGATCTACAATTAAACGTTGGGCATAAGGGCATCCTGCAGGGGTGTCAAGAGGTCTGAGCCAGCTTCGGGCTGCAACTCGACACAGACAAGATTCAATGTGTGAGTCTTAATCCTTGGGAAGGATGGGCGGGACAGTAAGACTCTGCAAGTTACAGACTCCAGAGCAGTGATTATTTAGAATAATCCCTCCTAATTTTAATGAATAATAAGACCCAACACTATTTGCTGTGTATGTTAAGTTACATAAGTTGACAGAGAGAGGAAGAGTAGATCAAACATAAGTGGCCACATATAAAATTGTAATGTTTGAAGTGTTTTCTGTATGTTTTTGTTGATTGTTAATGTTCTGTTTGTTTTTTTTAACTGTGTAAAGCACTTGCTCTTTGTATAAATGGTGCTTTACAAATAAACTTGCCTTGCCCTTCAAACCGTCAATACCGAGGAGAACCACCAGGCGGCAGTGATGTGAGAACGGACAAAGAATAAAACGAAGAAGAAGAAGGAGGTAGAAGCGGAAGCAGGAGAAGTATTTGTTGTTTGGCTATTTGGTCCTTTTAAACACATTTGTTTCTACAGATTTAACAGCACCGGTAATTATAACTTTGGTATTGAAGTATTCTTTGTACATTACTTTTTTTATACGTCTACACTCAATTTGTGTGTTATTATATTTGTGATTACGAGCTTATGTTAGCATCCGAGCTAATAGTCACATTCTCCTCGTTCTTCCAGATCAGCTGATTAAACTCAAATAAAATGACTCGACACGGAAAAAACTGCACTGCTGGAGCTGTGTACACCTACCACGAGAAGAAGAAAGACACAGGTGAGGATGGTCTGAAGGCGGAGAACTCAGGCAGTGTTTTAATCATTGTTAAGATAGTTTGCCTCCACATTCAAAGCACATCGATATATAGATATACTTTATTTCAGACCCATAGGTCCATATCAGCACAACAGTAATATAAAAGACAAAAAATCATTAAAATACATGTCCAGCAAGAAATAAAGGGATCATATGACAACCATTTACACATTAATTATGATTAAAGCATAACAAGGCATTTTTTCCAATGTTTCCAAAAGCAAGACAAATACCTTGTGTCACTTAATGTGGGCTGAGTGAGCTCCCTTAAAATTTCATTTTCTGAATCAGCGAAGCGACACATACATTTATACATCAAATTTTTCAGTACAGCATGAAATGTAGGATACAAACATAAAACTTGCACTGGTCCATCTTGGTAGTTTAGAGAAAATTCTATATGTGTCATTATACGCTACCTGAAGCGTTTTCATTTTAGCTCTACTGTAACTGCACCACAGATGGGCAGTATAAAGATGAGTACAGTAAGCTCTAAAAAGCTCTGTTTTAACATTATCTGTGCACATTGGAAACTTTTGTGCCAGCATATTAGCCTGTGCATAGTTTACAGCACTGTCGCTGCAGATCATCATCATCACGTAAGTCATTTCTGATAATATGACCCAGATATTTGACTTTGTCCACCACAGTAAGCACTTGATCAGATATACAGAAAGAAGGAAAGTTTTTCTTCTCATCATCCTTGGCTTTCACAATCATTCTAACACTCTTTTTTCTGTTGAACTTGATGTCATGCTGCACATCATAGCTAGAGCATATTCTGAGCAGTTGCTGTAAGCAGGCACTGTAAGGGGACAGGATGACTAAGTCATCAGCATACATCAGATGATTAACAAGTCTATTCCCCACCATACACCCAGTCTTATGAGCTTTGAGCTGTTCAGATTGTCCATGTACAAGTTCAAAAGGATAGGTGACATAATTCCACCTTGTCTGACCCCATTAGTCACTGAAAAGGCTGCTTATAGACTCCTACCCCATCGGACTTGCATTGTTTGATGCAGATACCAAAAGTGAAGAATTCTGATCAGATAAGGAGGAACCCCTCTCTTTGTATTTTTTTGAATAATTTACCATGATTTATTCAATCAAAAGAAAAAGAGAAAGCCATCCCCACATTGGGACTATGAAGTAAAGTAAAACATAAACTAAAGTCTGTTTTAAAGTGTGCTGAAACTAATATCTACTTTAATGCTATTTAATGAGTTTACTGCTCTCTGGATTACTGATTATTGATATTTTGGTCTCTAAATGCCAGAAAATGCGAAATATATATATATATATATATATATATATATATTAGTGTCTCCTTGAGTCCAAGCTGACATCCTCAGATGTCTCATCAATATTTAACTTCTCTTCCCCCAAGCGTCATCTGGTTATGGCACTCAGAGCATCAGACTGGGAAAAGATGCCATTAAAGACTTTGACTGCTGCTGTCTGTCTCTGCAGCCCTGCAAGGACCCTGTGCTGACGTACGTATCTCGCACACACCCACACGCACACACACACACACACACACACACACACACACACACACACACACACACACACACACACACACACACACACACAAAGACATGGCATGTTCTATAAACCCTGTTTGTGTCGTTTCTGTCTCAGTCAGGATGGATTCTTGTACGAGAAGCAGGCGATCCTTGAGTACATCCTGCACCAGAAGACAGAAATCGCCAAGAAGATGAAGGTAAGCTGAACAGGAAGTCTCACACTGCATCCACTCTGCACCGTCTCATGGTCTGACTCTACACCCGTCAAGTTGTGTTAGTAGAGATGCCACGACAAGAAAAAGTTGATGCTGCATTGACATGGATTCAGACGGACATAAGGGATCTGGAGTAAGTCGATGAGAATAGTTGTGTTAGGATGAAGTAATGTTTTATGAAGATTGTGTCAATTTTGTCAACTAAAAGTGAGTCTGCTTAACATTCTCATGCCATCAATGCGACTCAAACATATTTATTTTGAACATGAAGAAGTCTGTATTAAACTTAACTCACTGTTTCTGCAGATTCACTTTCTTCCATGCTTCTTCTTACTGCTGAATACAGATGATTTAAAGTAAAGAATCTATGTGCTCATGTATGTTTTTTTTTCTTTTTCAGGCGTATGAGAAGCAGAAAAAGGCTCAGAAGAGCAGCAGTCAGCTGGAGTCAAAGTCAGAGGAGAGAGAGAGGATGGAGAGGTTCAAGAGCAGAGAGAACAGCATCGTGTCCAAACCCATCAACCCCTTCACATCAGGTATCTGCATGTTCTTATCATATCCACAAACTCTAGTGACCCATTTGTTCACTGAAAACACTTCAGGTTATATTGTTGAACTATTCCTTTATGGAGCTGAAATCAGAACATGTTTAGTCCAGCTCGTCATAAAGATTCCAAACCTTCAAAATCACACCAGCCAAGACCTTTAAATGCCATAGTTTGTTGTCTGCACTCTTCTTCTTGTGTGTAAAGGACAGGAGTAAGGGAACAGTCTCCACCTCCTCTGCTGTGTGTAATGAAACTCTATAAATCCTCCTCGCCTCTACTCGTAATCCAAACAATTATCCGCGAGGTAAAGACAATAAAAATGTGATTTAAGAGCTGACTTTCTCTTTTAGGACAGACCTCCGGAGGTGAGAAGAGCCAGACAGACTCTGCCTCCGCATCCTCATCTTCATCAGCGCCCTCTACCTCCTCCTCCTCCTCCGCCTCCACCTCCTCCTCCTCCTCCTCCTCCTTATCCAGTCTGCCCAGTTTCTGGGTCCCCTGTCTGACTCCAGTGGCCAAACCCACCCAGCTCAAGAAACCAGTGAGTGTCCTCTACAAAAAATATGATCATTTGAATATGATAATGTGAAATCCATAATCCATTGAACTTTGGGATACATCTTATTAACAGGTGCAAGAGTTTTCTACCACTTAAGCTATATTTTGAACCTTTTACACCTTTTATTTATAGAGGAGAGAACAGTGGATAGCTAGGAAACCAGGAGAATGATATGCGGAAAGGGGCGGCAGGCTGGAATTGAACCCAGGTCGATACATGGGAATGCAATTTAACCATTAGGCTGAATCCAAACCCTTAGGTTTAAGAGTGTCGTCTTCTTCTTCTTCTTCTTCTTCTTCTTCTTCTTCTTCGTTTTTGAAAGTAAACTTAAGACTTACCTTTTTAATTTGGAGTAATTTATTTTTAGCCCTGGACTGCATTATTTTTATTATTTGTATTAGTATTTTAACCATTATTATTTGAATCATTGCTTTAACATTTATTGATCTTATTTAGTTATTTATTTATGTATTTATTTCTTGTAATCACCTGATCTTGCTAATGCTACCTTATTTCTAACTTTTTCCTTCCACTATTACTTATTTTATTAATTTTACTGTATTGATTTTATTTTATTTTCAAGTATTTCATTTATAATCATGCCTTTTTATAATTTTATCATTGCTGTTGTTTTCCGTCTCTCTGTTATTCTGTGAAGCACTTTTTTTATGTATGAAAGGTGCTATATAAATAAAGTTGAGTTGAGAGTTGAGTTTAACCTGAAAATAAATTAAAGACATGATAACATTGAACAAAGGCAGGCTCATGCTAAAAATTGTTTAGCCTCTCTGACACAGCAGGCCCAAGATGTCAGGAGGGGCTGCTAGCTGAGCTGTTGATGAAAAAGTTTGCAGTGATTCAAACCAGTTAAAACATGAAAAAAGCAGCTTCATGTTAGTAAAAGTGTTCCTTTTTATCTTTTATTTTCAAGAGCTGCGACCCGAGCTGCTGCTAAATTCAGCTCAACTGTTTCCCTCAATCTCTACAATCCTTTATCCTCTCAAATGAGAAACTTTAAACTACCAGGATCTTAAAAGTGATGGTGATATTCTTGAAATAGTCAAAACGTTAGTTGGAGAAAGGCTTCTTCTGTTTGTCAAAACATTTCAAGTATTACCTGATAGCTCAGAGAAACTGTACAGCACCTCTCAGGAGCATTAAGCCACACCAGCTTCTGAACCTCTGATCTCATAAGATCAACATCAGATTAGGGATGTTCACAATTAATTGACTATTGATTAATTGATTGTTAAGAACTAACTCGAACACATTTTTTTGTTTCGGTTTGATATTACGTGGAACACACATCATGTGTCTCATATTTAATTCAGCGATCAGGGAGGTGTTTTAAGTTTAAAGCATGTTTCGATGTGAATCAGCTGACTGCACACAACAGAGACACTGCGGCTGAGTGACACGTCTCCACGAGCGCTTTTTTCCTCCGCCACCGGACTGATTGCGACCCGCTTGGGCTCCCGGCTTACACCTGACCACGTTCACATGCTTATTTTTCTCAATAAGAATGAGTAGACAGAAAACTGGACTCCACATGTTGTAGTCTGAGCCTTCACTTTAATTGACCCGCTCTTTAATTGACCCTGCTCCACACGTTGATATTCAGCGTGTTTAACATTTTGAACACCTCAATAAGATCCTAGCTATTCCATACTGTCAATTATATACATTGTGTCGTGAAGAAAAATTAGATTCGGGGGAAAACACATTTTATTTTTTATTTCTTATTTATTTTTTTTATTTTTAAATTTTTAGATTTAAATTTTTTTTATAATTCACCAATTAGTGTATATACATGTAGTCGATACAGACATACTAACAAGTACAAACATTACAAAACATGGAAGGACACATTTATACACTTGTGAAGAGAGAGAAAACAAGAGAAGAGAGGGGGAACAAATGAACCCAAAACAAAATAAAAACAAAAAAATAGAATAAAACAACAAAACAACCCAAAAAAAAAACAGATAACAAAAAAAAAGAAAGATAATAATAATAATATTAGCAATCACTAAGAGTAGTAATGTGGCAATATATTATAATAAGAGTAATCAATAAGTAAAATACTTCTAAGACCAAAGGGGATGAAAAAAAATAAAAATAAGAATAATACGCATTTAATTTAATCGATAATTGACTTTTAACGTTTCCATAGATCGATCTCGGAAAATACTTGAAATGTACATCCCTACATCATATTGTTCTCTGTTTAAAGTTAAGCTGCTGTAATACTCCTCTCTACCTATAGAGAGCATCAGACTGACAGAACACACTGTCTGTATGGTGTTTTTGTCCGGTGTTTGATGTCAGTAAATCATCTCTCTGATTATCTTGTGTCTCTTTGTTTGATGTTGACTCAGATAAAGACAGCACACATGCTGGCACCTGGATCTGAACACTGAGCCCTCTGATTGGCTGTGGCTAACTGACCCCTACCTCTCTTTCTGTGTCTGTGTGTCAGAGTAAAGTGGTGCTGTGTCCGATGTCAGGGCGACCTTTAAAGATGAACGAGCTGATTACAGTCAGATTCACTCGGCTGGACCCCAGCCTGGAACGAGTCGCTCTGCTCACACGACAGGTCAGTGCGAGTCAGTGAGAAGCTATTTTAAACCACGACATCCTGATGGTCATGTGACGGTAACCTGCTGAATTAAGAGGAAAAGCCTGATTATTTACTGACACACTTCTTCTTCAGGTAGAGCTGTATGTGCTGTTAGATGTTGTTCACTGAGTCTCAGGTGTGTGTGTGCTCTCTCCTCAGGACAGGTATGTGTGCGCAGTAACCAGAGATGTGCTGGGTAACAGTGTCCCCTGTGCTGTCCTCAGAAACTCGTAAGTACTGACATGACGTCCTCCTCCTCTCTCATATGTTCACACTCGGCCTGTCATGATTACATTTGGATAACACATTCTCTGTGCTGTGTGTGTTTAGGGGATGCGTGGTGACTCTGGAGTGTGTTGAGAAGCTGATAAAGAAGGACATGATCGATCCTGTGAGCGGAGACAAGATGAGTGAGAGAGACATCGTTCCTCTGCAGAGGGTACGTGTTGGAGGGAAATTTAAAGACACATTACACACAGTTTTCTTTAACTCTGGATTAGATAATCCCCTGAGTAAAGATTCTTCCTCCTGGATCTTACAGACGGTGTGTTTCATTAACTGTTTTCGTCCTCACATGTGTCAGATAACCTCTGTGTTCTGTTTGTACTCTGCAGGGTGGAACCGGCTTCGCTGCATCTGGAGTTGACCTCAGCGCTAAAGAGGCTCGTCCTGTGATGATGGTCTGAGAGGATCTTATTCATGTCCTCCATTACAGTTCCTCTCAGGACTCTGAGAGGAGGGGTTTATTTTTGTTTGAAACTTGCTGACTTAATGTTTTTTTGTTTTTTTTTTGCCTGATGATTTCTCCTTTTAGGTAACATTTTTGTTGGTGTCAGTGTAAAATACATTTTACCTTTAAAACTCGTATTGTCTTCTTTGTCTGTAAAAGACAGAACACAAGTACAGAACACAACATTGTGCTGTGTCAGTATTTTGCTCACAGCCTTCCTTCCCTTTGTACGGTGGCCCTGAAGGGAAAAACAACATTTCAGAAAACACGACATTAAAGAAAACATGATGACATTTCATGAAATGAAGACGTTGCAGAAAACATGACAACATTAAAGAAAACACGACAACATTTCATGAAACAAGAAGACGTTGCAGAAAACACAACAGCATTTCAGGAAACACGACAACATTAAAGAAAACAGGACAACATTAAAGAAAACACGACAACATTTCATGAAATGAAGACGTTGCAGAAAACACGACAACATTAAAGAAAAACACGACAACATTAAAGAAAAACACGACAACATTTCATGAAACAAGAGGACGTTGCAGAAAACACAACATTTCAGGAAACACAACATTTAAGAGAACACGTCAACATTAAATAAACCACGACAATATTTCATGAAACAAGAAGACGTTGCAGAAAACACAACAACATTTCAGGAAACACCCGACAACATTTCATAAAACGAAGACGTTGCAGAAAACACGACAACATTAAAGAAAACACGACAACATTAAAGAAAACACGACAACATTAAAGAAAACACGACAACATTTCATGAAATGAAGACGTTGCAGAAAACACGACAACATTAAAGAAAAACACGACAACATTAAAGAAAAACACGACAACATTAAAGAAAAACACGACAACATTTCATGAAACAAGAGGACGTTGCAGAAAACACAACATTTCAGGAAACACAACATTTAAGAGAACACGTCAACATTAAATAAACCACGACAATATTTCATGAAACAAGAAGACGTTGCAGAAAACACAACAACATTTCAGGAAACACCACAACATCAAAGAATACATGTCAACATTAAAGAAAACACGACAACATTTCAGGAAACACCACAACGTTAAAGAAAACACGTCAATGTTAAAGAAAACAACATTTCTTGAAACAAGTACGAAAAAGAAAACTTTTCAGAAACAAGATGTTAAAAACAACATTTCAGGAAACATTAAAGAAAACACATCAACATTAAAGAAAACACAACAACATTTCAGAAACAAGACGTTACAGAGACAACATTTCAGAAAACACAACAACGTTAAAGAAAACAACATTTCAGAAACAAGATGTTGCAGAAAACACAACATTTCAGAAAACACAACATTTCAGAAACAAGAAGACGTTACAGAAAACACGACAACATTTTAGAAAAAAGACGACGTTAAAGAAAACACGACAACATTTTAGAAACAAGACGACGTTAAAGAAAACACAACAACATTTCAGAAACAAGACGACGTTAAAGAAAACACGACAACATTTTAGAAAAAAGACGACGTTAAAGAAAACACGACATTTTAGAAACAAGACTACGTTAAAGAAAACATGACAGCATTTCAGAAACAAGACGACGTTAAAGAAAACACGACAACATTTTAGAAAAAAGACGACGTTAAAGAAAACAACATTTCAGAAACAAGACGACGTTAAAGAAAACATGACAACATTTCATGAAACAAGAAGATGCTACAGAATACACAGCAACATTTCAGAAAAAACAACATTAAAGAAAAGACAACATTTCATGAAACAAGAAGACGTTACAGAAAACACAACATTAAAAAAAAGACGACAACATTTCTTGAAACAAGAGGACATTACAGAAAACACAACATTTCACAAAACAGAAAGGGTAGGGACATGTCTTGTTTCTGATTGGACAGAAACCGACAGCTCAACGTCATTTCCTGTTTCTGTAAATACTACTCAGCTGAGTCCCTGCACAAATTTTAAACTGAGAAGGAAGGAATGGAAGAGGAGATGGAAATAATATTATTTTGACAAAGGATACATATGTAATGTGGCCTGATACTCAGGTCTTTTTTGAAGTCACTGAAGTCTTCATCATAAATGGGAAAAGTGATCTGATGACATGTAATTTGACTACTCTTTGAGAGAGTACTCTGATAACATGTACTCTGATAACTTTAGGAACAGTAACAGGATGGTATGCTTTCATATTAGAACTCTGATCATTATGCCAATTGTGCGGTGGTTAGCACTGACAATCTTCAATGAAATAATTGTTGGTTCGTATCTTGGACTGTGGCTTTCAATGTGGGGAAAAAAAATTTCACACTGTCTAATATGCTTTTAAAGTATCTCAATAAAATGTTTAAATAAAAAACACCTTAATCTCAGTTAGATAAACACTGCCAGGCAGGCTTATGGTGACGTGGCAGGTAATGCGTTCTTTCAGTGATATAGTTTAATGTTCAAATCCTGGACAGACCTATTTGGTGGTGACCATGAAATGTTTCCATCACAAAAGAGACACATTGTGCTTTTGAAGTCCCATTAAGATATAAATGAAAAGACCTAGAGAGGCAAAGTTGTTCAATGCAAGGGTCCTGGGTTCAAATTCCAGCGGGGAAAAACTTTCCTCACATTATATCCAAAATCCAATATCCAAATCGTAGAATCAAAAGACCAAAAAAAAGCAGGCTTTTCCAAGCAGCCCTGTGGTGTTGAGGATAGGCCTGCTACCTTTCAATCTGATGGTTCTGGGTTCAAATACCACTAAGGGCTTCAAATGTGAGATGGCAAAGTAACACTTCCCTCGCAATGTGGTTGAGCTTTCAAACTACGTCAACAAAATTATGGAATGAAAATATTTAAAAAAAAGCATGCATTGCCAGGCAGCACTGAGGTGGTGTGGATAGGGCTGATGCCTTACAGTCTGATGGTTCTGGGTTTACCTCCCACTAAAGTCTTCAAATGTGAGATGGAAAAGAAACAGTTTCTTCACAATGTGGTTGAGCTTTGCTTTTAAACAATTCCAACAAATTGGTGGAATGAAAAGGCTGAAAAAGGCATATATGTGGATTTGCATGAGATGTGTGGGATGATGTTCATAAATTGTTGTGAGGTTAGGTTGGTGTTTATTATCTATGTTTATGCTTGTCCACACTGGGGCAACAAATTTCCTTGCTAAGGACAATAAAGATATATCTCTCTATAAATGGACATGATTGCTCGTGTTGTGTTCACTGTAAGTCAGGTACATCAAACACATGTAGACCAACATACGACTGTTTTTATTAGCTGTAGTTTCACACAGAGAATCCTGCTACCTGTGTCACTGTAGTCCTTAGCTGCTTCATGTTGTAGCTGAGACATCAACCTCACATCTGAACTGAGATCAAACACATTTAAAGCCATTCCTACTCCTCCTGCCCTGTGAAGAATCAGTCACAGTTCGTCATGTTCGTCCACCTTCATGCCTCCGAAGTCGACGATGGTGCTGATTTTGATGAAGTCCATATTGTCGAGCAGCTCAGACAGAGTTAGGCGCCCGTCCTGACGTTAAAAACGTAGAGATACAGATATAACCAGATACAGTTTATAGACATGGAGCTTATTCTACAAGTCATTATTATATACGTTGACAGCGGAGGATACAGACACTCCTAGAATTCACATTTAGTTTAGTCTGTTTCTTATTTGTAAATGCAGTGGCTCACCACTCTTTAGTTTGCATACATTTAAATGACAAATATTTCATTTGGGGATCCAGAGTTAACAAATAAACTCAAAGAGGAGGTATTATGTCCATTATTACGCTTTAAATTGTCCCTCTGATAGCTGTGTACTAGCTTTACATGACTTACAGCTCAAACAATTCTTAACTTATCTCAGGCTCAACATGACATGTAGGACGTGATGGGGTGGTCTCTGTTTCGGACTCACCTGTTCACTCATTTTTCAGTGTTCACTCCACACTTTCTCACATTCACATTCACAGACACAGCACAAACACTCTTAGAAAAAAAAAACTTTTATTCAGAATCAAACCCAAGGAGCCAGAAACACAGCTCAACCTCCAAGACTGAGTGACAGAAACTTTTCTAACTTCTCACAAATGTTCAAAAATCAATCATTAATGATCCTCAACTCTCACCTGCTCTCTGTCACACAGTATGCAAGCACGTACCTCTCTGTTAAAAAAAACCTCTGTACTTCCACTTTGCGCTGAAGAACACTTTCTGTGTCAGCTGCATGTCAGTGCATGAGGGATTTAATCCACAGTTCATCTGGAGTTGCAGTTTATACCTCACATAAAACTGTCAAATAGAAATGTAAAGAACACAAGCAGAGGAGTGTGTGTGTGTGGGGGACCATCAGTTCACCTGTAACCACATACACAGTATGTGAGTGTCCACCAGACTTGAGTGGATTAGTAATCATGCAGGCTCCAGGATTTATTCCCTGGATTACAGAGTAACACAGAACCAGGACTCTCTAAAAACTCAGTGTTTCCTTTGAGGCGGAGCTTCGGTCCAAAAAGTGTATCTGTTGTGCGTTCCTGTTATCTTGTCACTTTCTGTATGATCAAACTATGATCTAAAGTATGTAACTGTCAAGTTTGATTTGTGATATGTCTCCTGGTTTGTTCTAAACGAACACATCACGGCTTCAATTTCAGGTTCAAAGTGTGCACTGCTCCTTTCTGCAGCTTCACACCCATCCACATTAAAAGCTGTGTTTGTAGAGAGTCCCGGTTTAAACCTGACTTTACTGACTTTACTGAGCACCCCCCCCCCCCCGCCCCAAACCCAACCCCAAACCCCTGTAACTATCCCTCCATAGCTTTTGAAATATTTAAACCCCTGTGAGCTTCATCAAAGCTCGTCGTGTCTCTTGGTTAAATCTTCTCCGTAGTTGGTGGCCTGGCTACCCACAAACATGTTCCAGTTAGCCAGAATCTCCTTCTTCGACATTTTCTCATCCTGATGATCGATAACCAGAGACGATTATTCATTATGATTGACAGGAAGAGGAGAGAGAGAGGAAGAGGAGAAGACAGAGAGAGAGGAGAGTGTTAATAATTAAGTCACAATTATTCTGATTATTCCCACATTAGTCCTGCTTTGGCCCTCACAAAGTGCTATATGTGTGTGTCTGTGTACTGTAACAATAACACATTTTATTTATAGTGCACTCTAAATTGAAAGGAAATCTCAAAGTGCTACAAGACAAAGCATAAAAAGTAAAGAGCAACATTAAAACTATATGAGCAACAAATAAGAGCAAGCTGGTTTTAGAACTGTAAAATACTTGTTGAACTTTGAACTTCTTCCCCATACATCTTTCACACCACAAAAGACATGGCATAAGAACAAAGTGTGTGTAGAGTGTGTGTTGAGGTGTACCTTGTTTGTGTCAGTCTCGTGGATGAGGTGTTTGGCCTCATTGTCAGCATGATCCACCTCACCAGGTAAAACCCACTGAGCAACTTCATTACCATCCATGAAACCATCCTGTCACACACCAAAACACACAAACTTACATCAATCTTTATTTGAGATTGTTAATGTATGTTCCTGTGGGCTTAAAGACGTTGAATCTGCTTTGATCTTTTATTTTATTTATTTTTTCTATGTCTTTTTAAAGAATGTTTTTATTCTAAATTCTTCAATCAGTTTTTACCTTGTTGACATCTCTGAACTCTGAGAAGTGTTTCTTCTCTGTCTGGACCCACTCAGGCTCAGACTCCCCGTTCTCAGGAGTGAACATGTCCCCTGTGAAGCAGCACACACACACACATCAGGACAGGTGACCTCCAGGTGTGGACAATCTTAATTGTCCCCAAGGGGCAATTTAGGTCACAACAGCAGTCCACACATCCTATACATACAAGCAATAGATACAACAACAAACACAAGTTCACAAATCAGTTCAATTACACATCCATATAACTTAACTCCCGTGGATGACATCATTCTTCCTGTGCATGAGACCAAGGTAAGGTCCTACAGCTAGTTTAAAAACCCAACATCTGAGGGCACAAATGATCTAAGATGTCGGTTTGATCTTGCCCTCCTAGTATAAGTGAACCTCCTCCCTGTTGGCAAAAGTCTAAACTCTGAAAAAAGGGGGTGGTGAGGGTCTTCAAGGACGGCCTTTGCCTTCTGAGTGGCTCTCACTTGATAGAGATGGCCAAGATTATTAAGATCAGTGCCAACGATCTTTCGGCAGACTTTGACAATGTAATCTAACCTGTTTTTGTTAAAAAAGCTGGAGGTTACCAAACCAAGAGGTCATTGTAAATAGAATACTATAGAACACTTACCAATATATTCATTCAAGTTTATCTTTCCGTCTCCGTCCTTATCGATGTCTTCAATTGTTTCCTTCAAAAGAAAATATTTGATAGGTTCTCACAGAAACAGATAGCATTGAACAGTTTATTATAAATCTAGCTTTTACGATAAAAAATTGTCATCACCATTTGTCATTTGTCATATATAGCTGAGGGGTCCCTTAAGTGTTGGGTGCATCATCAGGGGATCATGAATGTGGGAACCCCAGTGTGTGACAGGGTTCTCTATCATTCAGTTTAAAAAGCAGTCTGTACCTGCACCACCACGTCTTTCATGTAGTCGAATTCCTCCGGGTGGAGGAAGGCAGTGAACTCCTCGCGTGTGGCAATGCCGTCTCTGTCTTTGTCAGCATTCTTGAATCGTCTCTCATCCCGGTTCTGCATGGACTTATAGGTGGCTTTGTCTTCAATATCATCAAACTCCTCATCTAGAAAAAAAAGACCGTCATGTTTCACAGAAGCACTCACACACTCATTGATAGGTGGATTTATTCTTGCATCTGTAGTTCTGTGGTCGGCTTGCTGTAAATAACTTTGTCATAAAAAGTCATCAGTGTTAAATTCAGACTGTCTTAAAAATAGTAAAACTCTTAAAAGGATAATTTAGGTGAGAAAAACAGGGAAATAAAAATATTACTCAGGTAGAATCCATATGTGGTGTTCTTGTACTCCTCCCAGCTGATCTTTCCATCCTGGTTTTGGTCGTAGTCGTTCCAGTGTTTGTTCACGTTCTCCTCGATGTACCTCCTCTGTCGGTGTTTGATCCAGTAGTGCAGCTCTGAGTGTGTCACAAAGCCGTCCTTGTCTAGGTCAATGCGATCCACGATCTTCCTGCAAGGAGAAAGAAGGTCAAGGTTAAAGACAAGAGTGGAATCATCCATTTACACCAGAGAACATCAAATTCTGCACACCCTGAGACAGATATGATAACAGAAGTGATTAGTCATGATTAAGCAGAGTTAGCCCGACCACACTGAGGGTCAGGAAGTGATGGTGATGGTGAGGGTAAGTAAGACCTACCCCAGCTTCTCTTTGCTCTCCTCAGGGGTCAGCTGGTCAAATGTCTTGGCATCCTCTTTCCCCAGGAAGGCCTCATGGTCATACTGGAAGCCGTGGGCGTCGTCATGAGCGTGGTCACTCAGGTCGGCATGGTGATGGACGCGTTTCTCCTGAGCAGGTACAGCGAAGGCCACAGCAGCCAGGAGGCAGAGGGACGCTAACGATGTGAGCAGCATCTTTTTGAGCTGTTACAGAGAAGAAGCAAATTTAACATTTACTCTGAAACACAGACTAACAGAAAAAAAACATCTATTAAACATTTTGATGTTAGACTGGTGGGTCAGTTTTTTTATTGAGAAAACTGACAAAAAACTCTCAGAATTAAATAGACAACAGCGCCACTTGGAGGTCAGAGTTTTACCTATGTTGGGTGGAAGTGAACAACCATTATTTTGCACAAGCTTTCTTTTAATTTAACTTAATTTAGGTCTGCATAGTGATTTAAATTGTTAAATGAACGACTGTGTTGCTGTTTCTATAATGGAAAAGAAATAAAAAGTTTGAAGTTGTTTTAGTTGTCGTCAGATAAACTAAATCCACATTTGTTCACCGACATATTTTGCAGTTTTGTACAAAGTCCAGAAGGATTAATCTGATCGGGCAGGCTCATGAAACTCTTTGACAGTGAACTTTTCTCAGACTGCTCCTCTGCTACTCAGATGTGTGATTAGAGTTTCTCTGACCGACCGTGGAGCTGCTGGATTTACTCAGGGGGATGAAATGCTTTACAAACATCTTTATAGATGTTTCATTAAGTCTTGTTTGCATAGACACTGACAGCAGTCAGATAATACAGATGTGTACAAATACTAATTTCTTCAGTCATCCTACATTATTCCCAAATGTGTTGATGATGCAATGTTCTGCAAAAGAAGTTTGCTGAAGGAGGCCTCTGACACTTTGTCAGCATTACAATAAAAACATGAAATCCTTCTCAAAAACAAACATTGTTATAAGCTTAATATTAGAGGAAGAGGAGCTGATATCAGGAAAAAAATGCTCACACTGACAAACTCTTAAAATGTCTGAGCATGACGCGTATCATCATCACAGTGCTTACATCTGATTAAAACCCACTCATTCTGTCTTTCTTTATCAGTCAGAGTGATAAAAACTCTTAAAATGAGTGATAACTAAAGGCAGGGTGATGAGAATTAGTCTGTTGCAGTCCTGCAGGCTGTCTGACCTCCATCACTGAAATACAAACTGTATCCTGCACCCTACTTTCACTTTAAGCTCTGTTGCACTTTCTTTTAAACTCAGTCTCTCATTTTTTGTTCTTTAATCAAACTTTTTACAGTGAAAGTGAAGAATTCTGAACTCACCGTCAGTTTTTATCGTCTCGCGACACCACCCAGCTCTCAGATCAGTCCGCGTTGGCACTCTGTACCTTTAAATATCAGTGTCACAGAGGCGGGACTTCTTGTTCAGGTAACCAATCATCAACGACTTCTGAGGAATTCTAACCAATGAGAAGTGTTGGAATACTAACACCCTGATTGGCTGGTAACCGCCACGTTGTCATGCAAACGCAACACTCTCTGATTTAACAGCCCAGGCTCATATCTCTCCCGCCCTGAGATGATTCAACTGGAGTGTAACATCATATTTTAAGATTTATTATGTTGAAATGCTGACTCGGCATTTCAACATATTGTTCTTCTACTTTATTATTATTTTTCCACTTCCGTGACCGCTTTCACAGCCTTCAAATTTTGTCAGATTTTGACCGTTCAACTTTTCAACTATTCAGCTTCTTCACCTCTTGCTGGCTATTACTTTTCGCATATTCAACCCTTATACTTTTTGAATTATTCAACTTTATTTAAACTTTATTTTTAACATTGAAACAGATGGGAGAATTCAGCAAATTTGCCTTTCACTCATTCAACTTTGAGATTCTACAGCTTCAGCATACTTCAACTTACAGCCTTCATTTTTGCATTAAAATGTTCACAAATCTTTCAGCTATTGTATTCAACATTTTTCTGTATCTTTTATAGTTTTTGATATTTTACAGCTTAAATGACAAAGTTTTTTGCTGCTTTTCTAACTTTAACATTGGTGTGTATGGCGGACTGTTCATGGCAGCAGAGCACGTGATGTCATAAGACAGAGGGTGAGGCCTGCTGATGAAATCTTTGAAATTTTCCAAACAAACCGCCATAAAATAAAAAAAATGCACTCCACATACACAAATAAGACATCAAAACGTTCCCTGTCTTCTCCTGCTTCTGTTAAAGATGTAACCAAAGCAAAAGATTGTACCGTTGAGCCAGCAGGTCACCAACTGTCAGAGAAAGTCTCTCTGCTCGGCCATCTACTGTAATGTTAAATATTTCTGGAGGGCAGCGCACGTTTCTCTTTTCTTAACTCGCTGCCCTGACTATATTTCTGACTGTACAGACATGAAAAACACGTCACTGTGTTCATCAGAGTCTTGTGACGCTCACGGTTTGATCCTTTTTCTGATAGCTATTATTGTTATCGCACAGTGTGGACATATGTAGACCTTACTTTTCCCAATGAATCCCATTCTAAATCAACTGTCACACAGCAGTTACACAGCTGGTCCCATCACCATGGCAACAGTTAATGACAGTTGGAGACACAGGTGTTTCAGATGACCTCATCAGTGCTGAAATACACAAGCACACATGCACATACACACGCGCGCACACACGTTCTACACACACACACACACACACACACAGGTGATTAAGATGACCTCATCAGTGAGTGACAAACACAAATACACACACACACACACACATGCATGCGCGCACACACACACGCACACAGGTGATTCAGACTCATCAGTGCTGACTGATACACACACACACACACATTTATACATAAACACAAACACACACACAAACACACACACACACGCACACAAATTTATACACACACACACACATACACACACACACACACACACACACATTTTCATAGTTTGTCATGCAGCTTAATAGGTGCTACCACTTCTACTTTTTCCACTTCTACTTTTCCCAATCCTTCTACTTTTTACACTCCTTCTTTTTCCACTTCTTCTACTTTTTCCACTTCTTCAACTTTTTCCACTTCTTCTACTTTTTCCACTTCTTCCACTTCTACTTTTTCCACTCCTTTCACTCCTTCCACTTCTTCTTCTTCTTCTTCTTCTTCTTCTTCTTCTTCTTCTTCTTCTTCTTCTTCTTCTTCTTCTTCTTCTTCCACTAATTCAACTACTTCTACTATTCTTCCACATGTTCAGCTGTGTTTCACAGCTTTCATCCTTTAGCTTCAGCATTTCAACGCATTTGCTTTCAGGAAATGCAACCTTTCTAGTTTAAATGTAATACTCTGAAACTTATAATAAACCTATTTAATAAATTAATCGGATGCATATATGTATCTGTATGTGTATGTATATGTGCATGTATAAAAAAAGAGTATGGACAATCTTTAAAAAGAGATGAATATTGGATATGTTTGTATATAAAAGGTAAGCTTACTTGATCATTAATTACTAATTAATTATGGAGAAGGGGTGGGAACTAATACGTGTTACTTCTTCACACTCCTTTCCGGACATGTTAAAGAATTTATATAAGTGATGAAACAGCTTTGTTTTGACTTTTTTTTGCATTGTTTGTAAGGTTTGCTTTTTTTGAGGGGGTATGTATTTTTGTTTATTTGTGTAATCTTTTTTTTCATGTTCGAAATAAACACTTTCAAATCAAGTCAAATCAAATGTTAAATAAACTTTGTCTTCTTTTCTTGACTATTTGTTGAACCAAAGGTCACCTTTTCCCATGTTAAACAAAACATTTAAAAATATTTTCAATAATCAATCCAAAACAGGGTAATCTGAATTTATTTTAATGTGAAGAAAACAGAAGTCAAACTGATAATCACAGAGAGAGCAGACTTTCAAAAGATGTTTCAATAAAAAAATATTGAAATACTTCTAAAGCAGGGGTGTCAAACTCATTTCAGTTCAGGGTCCACATACAGCCCAATTTGATCTTAAGTGGGCCAGACCAGTATAATCATAGCACAATCTATAGAGAAAGAGAACTCAACATTTTCCCTTTGTTTTAGTGCAAAAAAGTAAGAGTACATTCTGAAAATGTCCACATTACATGAACTATCTTTTTAGAAAAACAGCTGTTGTATTTTTCATCGTGATGAGTCTCATAGTGGGACCAATGACGTACGCACATGTATGGTAAGCATGTACACGATATGTGGCTCCTTTTTTCGAAAAAACTCCTGCTGTTACAAGTTTACAGATACGAAAACTATAGTGTTGATTGGATCTTGAAATGCTCTAAAAAGCATATGAATTTCCACTGGATTATGCAAACTGCAAAATTCTCCCTGAGCAACGTTCAGGTGCGCTCAATCAGCACTATGATTGAATGCAACCCCCAGAGGACAAATCTGAAATAGCAGTTACTTTTATTGAAAAATTGTAGCTAATGTCTTCTATGTAATTGTTTCACTTTGGGAAGTCATCCAGGGGCCAGATTGGAACCTCTTGCGGGCCATTTTTGGCCCGCAGGCCGTATGTTTGATACCCCTGTTTAAAAGATTTGTTTGAAGTCCTGAAGAGTAAGAAAGACAAAGAGCTCAGTGAAATAAAAAATTATCAGTTTTAGGGGACATCATCTCAAACAATCTTAATAATAATGGGCCTACATTTCGTCAAATACATTCAAAGAAATACACCAGGATGTAACATGGGGTGTCCATCAATCTAATTTTTTAAAATCTCTTTTTCGTTTTTAGCACTCTTTGATATTTATTTTGTTGGTCATTTACAATGGACAGAAAACATTAATTAGTATTATCATTTTATTTTATCTTTATTTTATCTGGAATATTCCCTTAAAATGTGTGATCTGTTTTAAAAACCAGTCCAAGATGGCAGCACAAGAAGTACCAATTGAGAAAAAAAACAAAAAAAAAAACATCCGAATTACATTTAAAGGTGACATATCATGCAAAATTGACTTTTTAATGGTTCTTTACCTGAAATATGTGTCCCTGACATGTCTACAAACCCCCCGAGAATGAAAAAAATCCATTCTGCCCCTGTTTTGATTTCTACACCTTTCTGTTAATGTGTGTGAAATGAGCCGTTTCAGACTTCCGTGTTTTTGTTACGTAACAACAATATCCGGTCTGTCACGGAGTCAGAGCTCGGAGCTTGTTCAGCCCATAGACTGTATAAAATACAACTCAACTCCCCCTCCGTTTTTCATTACCTGCACAAATGTGTGCTAACAAGGAGCTTAGGAGGGAGGCATGCTAGTTGTAGGCTGTCTTAATAAACACAAAGGTCGGTTTTACTCCCCACGTCTGCAGATTTAAAGATCTAGTGGATGATTTTTATTTATCATGGATAAGTGCTAGCGCTAATTGGATTAGCCACATAGCTACATGTTCATAGCTGTAGCTGTAGCTGTGTACCAAGACACACGTCGACATACTGACTAATAAAACAACAAGAAACACTAAATCTGTGACCAATCCTTCATGAAAGGTCCTGCTGCCTCTCTGGCAGAGGTCGGTTTTACTCCCCACGTCTGCAGATTTGAAGATCTAGTGGATGATTTTTATTTATCATGGATAAGTGCTAGCGTTAGTTAGCATAGCCACATAGCTACATGTTCGTAGCTGTGTAACAAGACACACGTCTACATACTGATAAATAAAACAACAAGAAACACTAAATCTACGACCAATCGTTCAGAAAGGTCCTGCTACAGGCGCCTCTCCGTCAGGATCAGATTCAGAGGGTTGAAGTAACGCGATCTCTGAGCAGCCTGTATATTCAGCCAACATGTAAACATTAGATCAACGTGCTGGAGAGCCAAGGCACATCCACTTCCGGAGGGGGCGTGGTCAGAGAGAAAACAGAGTGTTCTGATGAGGAATGAAGAAGAGGACTTTTCAGGCATGCCAAAATCTGATTTCAAAGTGTTTTTTTGAGCATAAACTTTAAAGACATGTTTTGGGGACCTCTAAGACCAATATATATTGATGAAAAAAGCGTGATATGTCCCCTTTAAACATTAAATAAGCAGTGTTCATGAACAGCCATGTTCATTCAGCATTAAAATTTACTTTAAACTAGTTTTATTATATACAGTTATACAATGTTTATGAAAAACCTTTCGCTTACACATCTACGTTAAAGTGTTGCAGTTAGCTAATAAGCTATGTTTAGTCTGTGATACCTAGATTGTTTATTAGAAATTATTTAGATTTTTTCAGAAAGTCTAAAATATGCTTTTGTGTATGTTAACAGAATGATGGTAAACAAAGAAACTATCAGATTAGCGTAGCAACACAAAGTCAATATAATATACTTTCTGTGTGATGTAAAACTGCTGTATTAAAGTTGTCTTTCAGATTCCAGTCAACAGACTTAGTGAATATTTCTGCCTCATTCCTGATAGTGCAGTGGGACATTACGAGCAGAAGACATATTAAGTCTGTGAGTTAGTCAAAACTTCATTTCTTTATTGATCACAGTACATGGACAGAAAGTTTTACAACAGTTAAAGCCATCTAAATAATTACAACAATAATCATTTATATGTCAGGTCACAAGTGCAATAGTTAATGTGGACAGAGGTGATCATGGAAACTCTACAGCAGGTAATACTGACCGACAACAAACAGACAGGCACTGTTGTCATCACCTCCATCCGTCATATTGCTACCTAAATAAATCTTTTATTATTAACATGTATTTTTTAGCGTTATCAATACAAGAAACAGATACTTTACATTAGTGTACTGAATATTATCTCTGCAACATGAATGTAAAAAGATGTAAATGTCTTCATATACAGCATATATTTATATTAGGTTGTAGTAATTGAACTGCTACACATTCCAAACACTTGTCTAAAAGCTCCATGAACATTCACAGACATGATGAAAAGGTTCAACAAGTCACAGAGCATCAGATTCAGCACTTTTACAGAGAAACTCAACATGATTTATAAAATATGTGCTGAATAGACTCAGTATCAAGTGTTTGTGGGGGACCCTGTTTGATGGACCTGTGCTTAAAGTTCAGCTGATTAGCTACAGTGTGCTAAAAAGCTGGCGTGTTAGGGTGTGTAGATAGATACCATAATGTCAAATATTTTAACCCGTTTGTAGTTGTTACAGAATAAACAAGATTCAGTTGTACACATATCATTATTATTACTCACCCTGTGTGGATGTGATATGATTTCTGTCATTATTATTTTGCCTGGCACAATATACTGAGTCCTTCTTGTGATGCCACCTGCCTGCTAAATACTAAAAGTACCACTTTTTTTGTGTGTAAATATGTATGTTATTTTGTTTTTACTGATAATGATTATTTTAACTTTTCATAAAAAAAAACAAAAAAACAGAGCATCATGATGATGGGAAAACATTAATAACAGACAGATTTAGCTAGCTTTCAGAGATGTTACACTCTTGGCTAGCACAGTAGTTTCCTATCTTTCCATGCCAATTTAAAGCACCTTGAGTCAGTTCTTCTTTGTAGATGTAAAACAGGAATATTTTTTTTGGCAATCATTGGTAAATGATTGAAGTGAGGGCTGTTTTTTTTTTTGAAAAATACAATAAAAAGAAAGTCTGTTAAAGCTGCTGTTGGTAGGAATGGTGTAAAAACTGTGTTTTTTTTCCTGCTGGGTTTGGAGAAAAGGTCATAATACCCATCAGTACTCACTTGTAAGTGAAGTTATTTGAGATTATGGCGAAACCTCTGTGTTTTCCAATGCCTTTATATCAAGCAATGTTATTATTATTCCCCTTGTTCCCATTATCACGGACCAATCAGAACTACCCCCCAACCCTCTGTCCTGATTGGTCGAGTGGTAGCCCCACTACGTCGCCCTGATTGGCTAGGAAGCCACTACTTCCTCACAGAACGCGCACAACGATCTTTTGTGGGCGGGGTAACGACAGCAGAGAGGGGAGGGGGAGTGTTGACTTAGAAATCTCTCTCCTAAATTATGTTTATATCACGACTACCAACAGCAGCTTTAAATGTTGTTCAGCTCTGTAACTTGACTGGCAGACTCACTATTGTTCAATCCCACTTTTCAGGCTGAACCAAAGCATTTCTCATACTGGTATTATTAAATGGGAAAAATCTAAATTGCATATAACTTGCTGCAGCTTTAAGCTTCAGTGGACAGGCTGTTTAAATTCTAACTGTTATAAATAAGAGGGAAGGAGATGTTAGCTGCTATAAGCACAGGTTCATAATGTTTGTGTTATTACGACAGTGTGTTTTTATATAATTCTGAGGTAATTTGTCTAAATGTTGTGATTCAAACATGTTTTTTATAAGTGTGTCAATTTGGATATGGACAAATATATTAACATATGTGCTTTTGCTTTTATGATTTGTCCTGTGGGGTAACCATAGTTTTCTGACAAACTGCATTTGATGCAGAAAGAAAACCTCTAGGTGTTCAATTTGAAATATTCACATTGAAGTGAGACATGAAAACTAAAGTGTAGATTTACATTTTTTGGAAATAGTAATCATGGCATCTGATATGAAGCTCTTGTTCAAGAGTAAAGTGAATGTGTTCAGACATTTTCTAACCAATGCTTGCTTTTATTGGAGGCAGTATAAAAATAAAAACAAAGAAAAATAAAAAATTAGCACATTTAAGTAACATGCAGGCACTAAATAATCTATGACATTTTTGTGGTCCATTTTTGATTCACATTTTTCTGGGCTAAAACATTTCAAGCTGAAAAAGTCATTCCTATAAAGAGCAACATAACAGTCAGAAGCATAACAAGGACATTTCTAATGGATGGCATTGAATGACATGCAGGCTGGCATTTTATTTAGTGACCCATTATCATAGACCACCACAGTCTGTTACAGTCCCTCACAGTCAGTCACTGTGTCACAGTCTATTACCGTCTGTGACAGACTTAAACAGACAGTGACAGCTGTTCCAGTCCAGCTTGTAATAGTCTTTGACAGACTCTGACAGACTGAAGGGGACTCTGGTGCACTAACACACTCTATCACAGTCTTTCACTCAGTGATAGACTTTAATAATCCACCCGAGTCTAAGTTAAGGGTCTGAGGGTCTCGTCATGCGACGATGTCTGTGTATGTGCGCTTACAGAGGCTGTATATCAGACTTTGTTCTGGTCTGTTAGTGAGGTTAATTAGGAGATCTTATTTACATTAATATAGTATTGTGCTACCTGTTAAAGGAACAGACCCACATGTTCAGCCTACTTCCAGACCTCTCAAGCAATGGACTTTTTTTTTTTCAAATCTACAAAAGGACCCATTGTAACCTGTATTCCGATTGTTCTCTTGGTACATCTTAATGGAGAGGATATCCTAATGATCATATGAAGCAAACGACATGATAATTGGTTAGAGTTATGAAATGAATTGGTCCTTGACCTGTAAACAGCAGTGAGAAGTGTGTGAATTACTGTGTGGATTGTGCTCATCATGAAATGGACGGTCTGGAGCCTCTCCACCTCCACTCTGGATTCACTCAGGCTCATGCAGGGTCAGTCCGGGTCCTTCAGGGTCCATTGGGGTACTTCAGGAGGGTTTATTTGTGCTGGGCTAACACATCGTTGAAGATGTTGAGGAACATGTGGACGTGGTACTCTTTAAAGATGAGCGCTGGACGGAAACGGATGGATTTATCTCCACAGCCTCCCAGGAGGACACCTGTCAATCACAAACAAATATTTGTGATTATTTAATTTTTATTCATTCATTTCTATCTTGGATTGATATTTTGTTTGTGGGAAAGATCTAAAGCTTTGCATGCAAAACCTAATGATGTCATACATTTTTTAACACAGCACAACGCAGACTTTTTTTTACCGAGCTGCGAGCAAGCAGACACACATGGAAGTCTGATCTTGTAAGTATTTAGTTTAAAGTTAATAACTTTTAAATGCTTTTCTGTCCTCAGGATAAGGGATAGATTACTTTAGCTGAGGTTAAAACTTGCTCATGAAGTCATCATCGTAGTGGGATAAGCCTTAGATAAGTTCAGATAGTGCATCATATTATTTCCCTGGCAATAGTGGGCAGGAGAAAGGGAGGATTGCACATCTTTTCATCTCTTTGTGTTCAGTGTATTGCCAGGGGAACAAAATCCCACAGTGGAGGTAATCCTGTAGAGCTAGATAAGGACAGTCTACACTCTACATCACTCTCATTGTGAGAGGGTGACAATAAATGAATGAACTCCCCCCTGCCCCACATTAGAGAACATATTATTCCTACCTTTGTCTCTGGCCTTGAGCAGAATGCTGTTGCGAGTGGCGTCGTCACAGATATCGATAGCGCAGAAGGTTCCCTGCCCTCGAGCTCGGCTCAATATGCCGGGGTACTGAGCCTGAGGACACATACACACACATGTAGGTCACATTTACACATAGAGAGTCATCACACTGCAGTATGAAAACTCAATACTGTCACGCATGAGCTCTTGGTCACTGGGTAAATTCTCAGTGCATGATGCGCTAATACACAAGTGATGGTCAATATGCTGATCGATCAGTGTTACTGTACCTGCAGCTCATAGAGGCCGTTTAACAGAGCTTTGCCTGAGCGGGTCACCTCTTCCAGGAGGTTCTCCCTGCGGATCACGTTCAGAACTTCAGACAGGATCAGGTTCTTTGATGGATCACCCATCCATGTGTTAAAGATACGATACGGCTGGAAGAAGAGAACAAGGTCACATACTTAGAACGACAATGATCTTAGAGGCGGCCTGACTGTTACAAACATTAAATGACATTTTCAGTGACTTCGGTTTTTTATCTAAGAATATACAGTAATAACAGGATAGTGTGGTCACCAATGCTTTACTACTACACTGGTTAGCGCAGATGATGAACTCTTTGGCAAATAATACAATCATTAAATTATAAACTGTATTAAAGGAAAACGCCTTGTTTCCTCCTAGCATAACCAACGCTTTGCAGTCATTGCAAATTGCAAATTTACGGTTCGTAGGTGACACTTGGAAATAGTTCCAAACCACAGACATCTCATGTACCGGGCGAGCAAGATTGTTAGTCACAGTTAGCAACCCACGAGTCTAGCATGTTGTTGTTGTTGTTATAAGTCATCAAGCGCGCGCCTGTAAACGTCCCATGCTGCGTTAATGCAGGCTCAGAATTGCTAAAGCCTACCGAACAAACATCAATTATAAAAACCCGATACCGATTATTCCAGATATTACATTTTTAAGTCAATATCGGAGGGCCGATAATAATCGCCCATCCCTAGTTCTAATATATAAAACCTGTAGAAGAGCCAGATCATCAGCATTTTGTTGGGTTTTAGACTTTTAAAGACCAAAATGACACTCATAAAATAAATATTTGTCCTGAATAAAAGAATGAATCTGAAACCTTGTCGGCCTGCAGTTCATCTTTGTGGTAGTATCCTCCGGTCAGCAGCTTCTTACTGAAGGAGACGATGTCTGCAGGGTCGTCCATGCCCCAGTGCTCATGAGCCCAGAACTTTCCTGTGGCCCCGCCTCCGGTCTGAACCTCATCAACATGGAACGCACAGCCGTGCTGGGGAGGCAATGGTTAACACAGTCAGGTATAATGATCAAAAAGGAGGAGATGAAGAAGTTTACACTCAGAGACACAAGAGTCAGTCTTTGGATTGATTCAAACTCTCGAACTGTTTGTCAAATAACATTTGACAGCACACTAATTAATGTATTTGAGGATATAGCTCTGATAGAGAGAGATTTGGCAGATTTGTATTCCCTGCGCAGAGACTTGTTTCACTTGGCATGCTGCCAGGGACATGTTCTGTGTGGGTCTGTAAATATTTGACAAATGTCCTGCAGACATGGCGAGCAAGTTTGATCTACTGAAGTAAATATGTAAAAGGAACAAGAGGCTAAACTACATTTTTGAGAACGATTTAAGTAAGCATAGTCAATACTTTTTAATAAATATTAGCACTACAGTTGTCAGCTGCAAAAAGAACAAAGTATCTCGTTGGTAGAGATTTATCTTTACATCAAAGTCAAACGAGATCATGTAAAACATATCCCTGTTTTTAAAGGGTTTAACCCGATTATGGAAATAAAGAGCACCTTATGTCCCCCTTATTCTGTTTAATTAAGCATTCAGCACAGTAACAGGCGTTACCTTGCGTGCAATGTTGCGCAGGTTCCTGAAAAAGTCAGGGGTGGCATGGTTATCTCCACCTTCAGCCTGGATCGGCTCAATAACGATTCCACACACCGGCTTCCCCTTCTGCCTCCACTGCACGATCAGATCCTCCACCTTGAGATGATAAAGGAAATCAGGTTACGCTTTCTTTGTGCTTTGTAGCTCCTATCACAAACATATTTATGTTTTCTTATTAGGACATGTGTGTGATCAGCGCGCTTTGTCTTTGAGTTCCACCTCCTCCAGCTCTACAGTGTTTAGCAGAGCAGATTCTGATACAAAGGGTAAAGAGCAGTCTTCTTTCAGCATGTCATGGAAATGTATTCCTAGGTACATATTTGACAGAGTCAGTTTGACTTTCAGCTTCTCCAGAGACTCATTTCTAAATCTCAGTTTCTTCAAGGACTTCAGCTCCTTCCTCTGGCAGTTTTTCAGTTTAGCTTCCAGGTTTTCTGAAGTACTGTGATGAATTTCAATGTGTTTTCTAAAATTATCAGGATTCACAAACTTAAAAAAGCTGTGAGCTGGAATGAACTGCAGAAATGAAAAAAATGTTTCATGGCCAGACATGATGAGACTGACAGAAAGCAAATTAAACGCAACCTGCTCTGATACAAAACCTCATAGACCATAATGTCTGCAAATATAAAATACTGTAGTATGACTTCTCCTTTTTAGGTTTCATCATTCTTAAAGCACTATATGTCGAAGCATTTTGAGCCAGAGCCGTGGGAAGTGGCTTTAAGTTGGGGGTGCTGTAGTAAGAGGTGCAACATTTTTTCTTTTTGCGTTTAGGTTACGTATGCAACTGATAGGCTATAGCGCACATACATTTTATTTTTATTTATCTGGTTTGAATACAAGCTTTCAAGAGAACTTTTCATTATGAATTCACATCAATAACGACTATAATACAGGCTACTTTAATAGGTATCAAATGCCCGACTTGCAACTTCCATACCCTGTTGTACAGCAAAGAGCATACAAGCCAAACCTGGTAAAACAGACCCATAAGGCAGTAAAGCGCATTGAACAGAACCTATCCAAATACGTTCAGTTTTTAAGCAGGCACACACACAGGGCCCAGGCATCGGGTTATTTTAAAATGAACAATTTTTTAAAATTGCTATAATAATTTCTCAAATCTTCCTCAGGCATTACATTTTCAGAAAATAATACAATGAAAATGATTAAAAAAAACTGTTTTATTGTGTTAATTAATGTATTTATTTCTACTTATTTATGCATTCAGAAAAAAATGTGTGATGCCTTTTCTAACAGGGGGTGCTGCAGCACCCTCAGCACCCTCAGCACCCCTACTTCCCACGGCCATGTTTTGAGCTCAACCCATAAGGGGGGCTTCAGATATAGTGTCTTGAAACTGATAGAAGGAATTTCACAACTTTTTATGCACATGCTCTGTGATGAAGTTTAAATCAATGTACTCATACAATATTTCAAAAATATGAAAATTTTACTATAAGACAAGAAATATCACATATATAAAGTGATACCAGCACATCATTATTGTGTACAAACACACACACACACACACACACACACACACACACACACACACACACACACACACACACGCACATATACATTCATATACACACACCTCCTCCAGGCAGCGGGCCTCCTCCTGAGCGTTCTCCCGGGTGAACTCTTCCAGAGGATACTGCAGGCGGGGGAACGGAGCGAACGGCCAATCAAATGTGGGAACGTCCAGTTTGTGGATCGCTTTGGAGTGTGTTGTTGCTAAGCAACCTGAAAGAAGAAATAAAAACCATATTAGTCATTAATGTTTGAATAATAACTTGACCTTTATTTCAGTGCAGCTTTTCGTCCCAGCTTCATGTCTTATTCGATAGCCCCCTCTCATAATTTGATCAAAAGCACATCCAACATTGTTCTCCACAAGTGCTTCTGATGTCACACTCACAGGAGTGTGGAGCTGTTTGAAACTTGAATAACAAAGAGTGGTGTACAGACCCAATGTTCGTCCGTGGAAACCTCCCATGAAAGATAAAATACTGAGTTCGGGACATCCAGGAGTCTGGCATATGGAGACAGAAAGAACATTTATTTATTTTAGTACCATAAAGGTTGAAGTCCAATGTGTAATCATAAGAAGAGAGGTTTCTTTCTCTCACCTGGTTGATCATGCAGCTGCTCAGGTCTTCATCTGACGGATTGTTGTGTCCTCGTTCCTTATTCTACACAAAATATAGAAACACAGATTACATGAACACTGTGTGAATTACATATAAATTAAAATATTTCTCACATCAATCCAGTGTTTTAAATACAAGATTAATTTCCACCCACAAGAAAATATCTGATATAGTCACAGTGGGGGGACCTTTCCTGGACAACATTCATACACTCCCATCATTTTAAACTAGCACTCTCCTCTTCTAGTCTTTTTCTTTTTGAATATACATCTGTGATATATTATAATCATACAACTTATTGTCTTTCTTTCATACTTTTTCACTTTTCCGTTACTCATCTACTTTTGTATTTTTCCCAATGCACAGTAGGCTACTTAATTTTATTTCGTTTTTATTTTTTGTTTTTCTGTCATTCTCTTTATTTCAGGCTTTATGATACCCGAATTCCAGCACTTATTTGTCCATTAACTCCAGAATTTGATATTTAAGCACAGTGGCATGAATATCCGGCAGTAGACAGGGATTTCAGGGAACGAGGGAGGGGGTTACTGATTGTTTTCTGTATCTTTCGCTCATTTCAAGAGCTCACTGTACTGTATTAATCTGTATAAAAAACTAATACAAATATTTTTGAGTTAAAAAAAACGTCACAGTGGGTGTTTAGCATTCCTTTTACTGTCGCTTTTTTAATGGAGGCTTTAACGGATGTTTCTGTCTTTCTGCATGTGACAGGCTGTTTGTTGTGTCCATATTGAACACAAATGTCACAGATTATTTTCATTATCAGAATAATCTTGATACATATCCCCTTACTGATTGTAGTTTACCAGGTTTGGTTTAAATTGCTCACCCTGTACCAGATGAACATGGCTTTGTAAGCGTTCTCGTTGGAGCAGGAGCCGCACGCCATCGTCTGAACTCGAGACATCCCACTGGGCGCCACCTGAGGGCAAGAACCACACACTTAGAGGCTGATGCTTTACAAAGACCTTAATTACATACATTAAAACAGTTTCTTTGAAGTTTAATAAGAACAATAACAGCTGTATGTGTGTGAGTATGTGTTTTACTGACTGAAAGCAGACTCTCTGTGATCTTGTCTGGAAAGTTCTCCGGTGGCAGGATCCCCAGAGCAGGTCGGTTCACCAGAGTGCTCTGAAGCAGCCCCACAAAAACACACAAATATAAACACACACTCATGTCAACACAAACTTTCAGAAGAAACACATTCAGGTAACTTGAATTTTTTTTTTAACTTCAGTTAGATAGAGTCGAATTAACCCGTCTGAGGCGTCTAAGGATTTATGTTTGATGTGTCCAAAAAAAAAGCTGATTTGTGCGTAAACTGTACCTCACCTGTGCCTGTGTTTTATTGTGTCGTAGTGACTAACTAATGTATGGGATAATGGATAAAAACCTGTGCAGTAATCTGAGATTATGCAGCTCCGACAGGCTGCAAGAGTCACAGATTATATTCCCTGTTCTCAGCCTCAGTGTGAGTTAAAGAGGATTATTCACTCCGACTTGAGGAGCAGTAAAACTGACAGCTCTGCGTCTTTGTGTGTGTTAGCGCTGTGAGGAAAAACTGCTCAACTTCTTAGCACGTGTGTAGTAGCTGAGATGGAGTTTAAATAGAAAAGGGTAGGAGGTCATGTGACGTCATTTTTGGTTTTATGAGTGAACCCTCTGCAGAGTGAATTCTTCCTCTATCAATGAAGTGTGTGAAATGTACCCAGAAACAAGTCACTGAATGATAAATGTTTGACAAATGAAAGCAGGTGCTTTACCAGGTTGTTGGGGTTGGACATCAGTTTAAGCAGATCAGGGTGATTGTAACCTGGTGGAGGACAGAAATAATCTACATCAATGAATTATACATTAAAGTCAACTTTAAAAGGACTAAATATTCTGCTTCCATGTTAAATACATGAGTTTTGTCATACACACTGATCAGCCATAACATTATCACCACTGACAAGTGAAGTGAATTTCCTTGATCATATTACTACATCACTAATCAGTGGGTGGGATACGTTAAGCAGCAGGAAAAAATGGGCGAGGGCGAGGATGTGAGCGACTTCCACAAGGTCCATGTTATGATCGCTAGACAGCTAGTCAGAGCACGTCCAAGAGTCCTCTTGTGGGTTGTTTGCCAACTTTTCTTTCTGCAGTGGTCAGACTCTATAACCAATAACAAATACATCACCAAAACAGACTCAAGTGCAATATTTCCCAAATCCAGTTCATCCTTCTCTTCTTACATGTGCAATATGTCTTTCTACCCATCTTCCCAGTTATGTTCTGTACATTGTTTATACCTAGGCTACAAGTCTGTGCACATTCTCACCGCGTCATTGGTTTTGGAAATATTTGTAAATTTACTTATTTAGTTGTGTATATACGTTGTGTATATATGTTGTAAGATATGCTTATTTTTACTTCTTTAATTCTAATTGCTAATAACTTTTTAATAATTGCTATTTTACAGGCTCTTGTTTGCTTCATACTGTTTTGCACTGTCTACTTGGCTGCTGTAACACTTAAATTTCCCCGTTGTGGGACGAATAAAGGATATCTTATCTTATCTTATCTTATCTTATCTTATCTGCAGTGGAAAGTATCTACCAAAAGTGGTCCAAGAAGATCCTGTGACAGGGTCATAGGTGGGCATGGCTCATTGCTGCGAAGGGGAGCAAAGGCTGGGCCTTCGTGGACTAATCCAACAGAAGGAACTCAAGGTGCTAAATAAGTTTATCTTTTTATCATTTGATTTGTTGTGCATTGTTCCAGCTACTTAAAGTGCAACCAATGCAGTGTATACAGGACTTCTAGCCAGGACTAGTTTGCAGTCATTGTCCCTGGTTAGGCTTTTTGGGGGATTTTCTTGCCTTTAATTAATACGACAGCTTGAGAGAGGTTGGAGATGTGAGGAGAGAGAGGGAATGACATGCTTTAAATACTACAAGAACTGGGAATTGTTCCAAAGACCAATGTGAGGAGGACTGTAGCCTCTCTTCATGGGTTGCCTGCTCCACCAACTTAGCTAAAACGGTGTCCTGCCTGCTGAAGAAGTTAGTTCTGATGGAAAGGTGCATCACAGCTTGTTGTGTATGGGGCTGTGTATTCAAATATCAGTCAGGAGTGTCCATGCCGACCCCTGTTGTCCACTTAAGAAACCACAGCACACCCTCAGAGGTCTAGAGGAGACCATGTCTCATTAGGTCAGGGCTAATGAGAAGTGGGTCTACGCAGTAGTAGCAGATGGTCATAGTGTTATGATTGATCGCTGTAAATAACCTCACTTTCTCACCACAATCATGTATCAAATATCCTCTATCTACGCTGGATGTATAATTATTGTGCATGTTGGAATACAGCAGAGACAGAGGATTTGATTGGCTGAGCTGTGTTAATAACTGACCAATGGGGATGGAGGAGATCTGTGTGTAGACGTCAAGCATACGGTTTCCGTCCACGTCCACCAGGTAGTTCCCCCGACTCTCCTCATAGTTACAGAAGAAGTTTATTGCTCCCACGTTCTGAGGACAGAAATGTTCAGAGTTAATGGTATACAGTTTAAAACAATAATGGTATACAGATGATTGAAATCCTCCCTGTGTTATCTGTGCAGCAAACACACACTCAGAGCAAACCCTTAACATGTGACACCTAAATGATCAAACTGACAGGATAACACATGTAGTAATGACGTCGACACACTAATAGAAAATGTGTTCATGATTTTAACATGTGTCATTATTTTCAGGAACTCAGAGGGCAAAATAACTAATCTAAAAAAAACGACAGTATCAGACATTAATTCTGTTTTTATGATGGAATAAAACAAAAAAATCTACAGAACACATTCTTTCACTGTGATTGAAAAAATACACATGACGGAAAAATCATGCTTCATCTGAAACATGAATCTGTGAATCTACGCACACTATTACTCACAGCTCAGTGCACTGAAAGAGTGTATGTGAGTGTGCAAGTGTATGAGTGTTTGTGTGAGATAGCCGATGTGTGTGTTTGTACTGAAGTGTACATGTGCAACAATTACTGCTCAAGGCTTGATTATACTGGTTCACTGCTTTAACACAATTAGATACCCATCTGGTTACACACACACTTGCATGCACACACACACACACACACACACACACATATGTACCATAGACTATATAAAGATATGCACACACAGAGTTGTAGTCTGTACTGTTAAGAACACTGTTTCAGCAACATGGAGTACCTTCCAAAGCTTGATCTGTAAGGCAACTGGACTGGTAGAAATCTACTAAAGAATTTCTACCAGTCCAGTTGCCTTACAGATCAAGATTTTGGATTACCATGACCTGGATGACTGAGAACCTTCACAGACATGGAGTATCTTCATTAAAACTGGTTTAATATCAACTCTGACAGTGACAGTACTTTCATTCTCCTGGTGTGCAGTCACATCACACACGTGTATTAAGGACTTTTGGGTTGTATATATCGACTTTCATTCATTTTCTGATGCATTAACTTTAACCAGAGACTTCCAATCAAACATATCCTAGACCCTTAACTTCACCGCTGCAGATTTTTACCTACACAAGGTTCCGATTTTGTTCCTGATTTTACAAACTTATACCAGTTATGACTTCAGTCTGGTGTGTGTGTGTGTGTGTGTGTGTGTGTGTGTGTGCCCCTGAAGGTACTTATGCACCCATCACACACATACCAATACTAACACACATCTCACATACACCCTCAACCATGGCCAAAATGAGGGCCTCAACTCACCTGGATCTCTCCAAGCTGTTTGGTCAGGTCCTGCAGGAAGAAAGAAAAATGAGTTGTTCATGCTATCGTTCAGAACAGCAAAACAAGTTGTTTTATTGAATTGAATTAAGTATTATTGTGTTAACTTTCTGCTTTTCCTTAAATGTAAAAGGTAAGTCATTACATTATAAAAGGGCTCTACATAAACCGATATTAAACTGCTCCTGCTCCTTAGAGGACACACTGTATCTTTTCAAGACGCTTTTTTAAAATTCCTCAATAGTGAGAAATAATCCATACAAATCTGTGGCAACATATTTCTACAGTTATGTGAGTGAGCTCCATCTTTAAATAAATAGAATAACTGTGCAGTACAACCCTCTTCATTGCATGTTGTTGAGCCTCTTGTGGTTTATTGTTCAGGTGTTATAAAATGTGAGCTGTCATAATCTGGTTCACCAGCAGGTGGCAGTGTGATCAAAAGCACTTTGAGCCAAGGCTCCAGCTGGTGAGAGCAGAACTAAGCTGCACATAAAGGTTTAAGTGTGATTTATCTCGGAGAGCCATATTTATACCTGATTAACACCTGCCAACAATCATGACTCGGAGTTTTACAGGCAGAGACTAGGCATTCAAATTACAATGCAGTTTTTCCTGCATGATGGAATAATTTATACAATTCTCTTTCACTTTTTCAGGAGAATTATTTATGTTTCTGTTGGTTTGCATGTAAAACTGTGTGATGGATAAGTGCATGTTTGTTACCTGTGATCTGGGTCCAGGTACAGCGGTTTTCATGGAGGGTCCGTTATAGTCATACTCCTGCTGAGTCTTTGGTGCTGCTTTGCTGACATACCTGCAGGCTGGAGGAAGAGACACACACACTAACTATCAAACTTTTTCATCAACACCAGTGTGTCTTATGTCTTTCATGCCATAATCCCTGTGGATTATAACATGTGTTTATACATAGATTTTATAATAAATGTTAAAGGAGTTAATATTGCTTCCAGAAGTTAAATTCCTCTAGCTCGTTCATGATTAGTGTGGATGATCATTTTGGTATAACTTTAATTTCTATTGTCAAAAACTCTGCATGTTTTTATTTTTAGCGAACATGTTTTCATATGACTGAAACTGTAGTGCAGCTTTTATAACATTTGACATTAATCATTAAAGCTGCAGCATCTGCACTTTGCTTGTGAACTGTGACATAGTCTGATAGCGATATTATTCTGATTATTTGTGCAGCCTTGAACTGTATCTATTATCTGAGCTGAGCAACACTTGCTGCCAAATGACAACATCAGAAGTGACAAGCACAAAGAGTTCATTTATTGTTCTTTTTTACAAACAGTTATAAAATACAGCATGGGTTAAAGATTGACGGATTAAAGAAGAATCAAAGTAGGAGCAGGTGGATAGAGAAACAGAGGTAGAGGCAGATGCTACTTTTTAATGAAACAATGAAAAATAAAAAAATATATTCCCACATGTTGGTGTGGACAGAAGTTTAGTTAAAATCAAATTTAGACTGAATTATTTGAAAGATTTCAAATAATTTAAAAATGAATCCATGCAATCTGCCTGGGTCCTGTTCTGTTTGTCTGTCTGTTCTATTTCTCATGAGTGTTAGTCAAATCAATACAATGCCCTCAAATAATAAACCATCTATTATGCACATTAAGCACAGGTGAGGACTCCTCCGCAGCCCCTTTATTCAACACACACACGCTTTTTTTTGAAGATTGTATTTATGGCTTTATCATGCTTGAGATATAGGACAGTGGATATATAGAGAGTGGGGAATGATGTGTGGCGAAGTTGAACCCTCTAAATGTCGGAGGATTTCAGCCTCGGCACATGAGGCACAGAACTCAACCATGCACTGAGCTAAACTGGTGCCCCTACAAATCATTTTTCTACTCTGCATCTGCTTCAGTTCATAAATCTCCTCCTCACACTCTGATATGAGAGCAGAGAACACTGAGAGTATCATAAATCTGTGCAGGTAAGAGGTATAGTGAGGTGGTAAAGGTGGCCGGGCTTATTGATGATTGACATGAGAGAGGACCTTTGAGACTCGATAATCGCATGCTGCCGCGGGTTACACAAACATTTACACTCATTATATAAGATTATGTAATGATCAATTATATAATGCTGTTGGATTCTGAGAAAACTTGGTCTCCCCTTCACCTCTGTAGCGTGTTACGACATCACCCTATAGTTAACTCGTACAAACAGGGCTTTATATTAGTTACATCACATTAATCTATAGTGTGGTCCAGATGTAGATGAGATTTAGAACTATATTTAAGTTTTTGTATTTAGAATGTGATTGATCATGCTTCTTTTTTCTCTCACTCTGCTCTCACTTGGTAATCCTCCACAGAATTATCCCAAAGACTGCTCCTGAGCTATCACTAAAATAGTCAAAGGTGTTAAAAGCAAAAGGGTATTCAGTGCAAACGTATGGATGAGATGCAAGCTGATCGTCCAGACTTTCTTGGTGTAATGTAAAATTCAAGGTATGTAAATATGCAGCCCAGTAACATGTCTCTACTCCCCTACACCGACTGCACCGTGGAGGTGAACAAGTTTTGTTTGTTATTTACCTGGAGCGCTGAGCCTCACGTTTCTGTGCAGAGAGAGGGCAAAGTGTCGGCTGATCAGACAAGACGCCATGATGAAGTGTCAAGAGAGGATGAGGAGAAGAAGAGAGAGAGAGGGAGAGGCAGCAGCTGCCCTCAGGGTCTTACCTGCAGAGAGAGAGAGAGAGAGACGCGGGGAGGGGGGCACAGGGTTAATCAGTGTTACTTCAGGTTAATAGGCAGGGAGAGAGAGCCAATGAGCTTTTAGCTCCACAAATGTACAAACATAATTATTCCAAATGTCTTTATCTGTTGGTCTTGGCATTGTCCATAGCTTCAATAAAAAGGTTAATGTAGCTGTCACTCAATAATTCATGGACTACTGCTTAGGCTGGAGTTTGGCCACTTATTTTTAGAACCAGAAATGAACATGGATGCTAAGTTTTGCTGGTTAAAAGGATCATTTAAACTATGTACTCAATTAAAACTGAACAGCCAACAACCTAGTGTCTTTTAGTACAACTTTAAACTGAACAAGACATTTTTAAGGTTAGCATGGTAGCAACTACAGATTTACCAAAGTGAATAATTTCCAAGTTCTTTGAGAGGAAATATAAAATCAATCCAGCCAACTAGTCAAAAGTTTAGTCATAACTGAGCACAACTTGTTTAACAGTTTGATAAGGGGTCACAGAGCCTGCAGGTAAACAATGTCAGATTGGTTTGTTTGAGTGTGGCTAACGTTTGCAGAGACAAGATCACCAGACTACAGTTCTCCTTAAGATAAGATAAGATAAGATAAGATAAGATGTTACTTTATTGATCCCCGGGGTAGGAAAGTTAGTTGTCGCAGCAGCCCAGACATAAGTACAATCAAGAAAAAGTTCCAATAAGTAAAATAAAATAAGTACAAATAAAGATAGATACATAATTTTTCAATTTAATTTAATTTGAGTTTATTTGGTTAGGACAATGCACATTAATCAACATTTTAACAGTATACCTCAATGTAGATATGCCGGATTTAGCGCAATAGCTCAATTTCATCCGTAGTCCTAAGGCAGGTACTCACATAAAACATAAAGATTGAAAACAACAGGATGTCACAAAACAGTTAACAAGACACTACACACCAAATGCTATGATGGCACTGTTTGGCGCAACTCCATTCACAGCACCACTCTATTCTCGAGAAATCACCTTCATGGCCTTCGTCACTCTTTTAGCCAGATGCTTAATACTGCTTTAATGGAAATCCCCCACGCCTCCTTCCCATATAGTGTGGTTAAGGGACATTCTTCACTTTGTGAAGCTGGAGAAAGTCAGACATTTAGTGAGAGGCTCCCTGAGGGAATTTCACAAGATGTGGGACTCGTTCTTTGAGTATTTACAGGAGATGGACCTCTTAGACCCCTGATTAGGTGATTACCCTTTTGGCAATATTCGAAGTGATGTTGACGGTGGCAGACTGACCAATAACAATTTATTTATTTTGGATTGGTTTTTTTTTGTATGTTTGTTTTTAAATTTTTGTTTTTGTCTATTTACTTAATCATTTATTTACTTTATACATATTGATTTGTATACGCTTCTCATTATCATTTAAATTCTCATATAATATGTACCACTATTGTTGTTGTTGTTGTATGTCACTGTCTGTGTGCTGTCCTGGTTTTGTGTTGTTTGTATTTAACAAATTGTCAATAAACATATCTGTGAAAAAAAAAACAGGACACTACACAAACTGACTTACAAACAGATTTTACATACAAAACGTTTGTGACATTATATAAACAGGATGGAAGGTGAGGCCAAAGCCCCCGGGAACGGGCATCAAGTGAGAAAACAGATTATTCATGTGTGCATGACTGGTTTGTTTTTAATGTTTAACTGTTTTTTTTTTTTAAAGGTACAGTAGTTCTCAAGCTCCCTAATGTGCACTGGTAGTTTATTCCAGGACTGTGTGCCTCTGACAGACACTACCATTTGGCTGAATTTGGTTTTTCGTCTCGGTACATCACAGTCCCATCTAGTTTGTGTATTTATCATATTGTGTTTTTGTTTTTTTTTATATATTTGAGCAATGATGGAGGGGCAAGCCCAAGAAAGAATAGAATTTAGATGTTACAAATGGAATTTAAATAGATACAAATGTTACAAATGGATTACATGGTTGGTAATGACAGATTAAGCAATATAATAAATAAATATGGGTATATAATATGACTGTAAGTTGTATTAAACAATAATAATGTAATATAACATAATATAATATAGCAAGATAATTATATAATATAATATAATGTAATATGCATCGTTGCAGGTTAACGTCTGCATGTCTGTGCAGGTTACACATTTCCCCAGTAGAGTTGTAATATGCCAATATAACCAGAAACAGCCTACACTCCACTTTATTTCAATTTTCTAGATCAAAACACTGACAAAACACAAGTTACAAGATTTCAGGTAGTGATGCGTATAGCATTATGGGAGTAGACGCAAGCCTGAGCTACAGCCTGGACTAGAGGCTACAGCTTAGAGACAATGTGTGAATGCAGAATTATTCATAATTTGTTCAACCAACTAACCAGTAATTCTGGTACTGACTAGAGAGGGTGATGACGTTGACTTGTCTTGTGGAATAAATGTGCACATCCCTGTTAGTAGCATGATGTTCACAGGTAGCCCACTCTACATCGTCCTTATTTATGGTCTCTTTGACTCTAAATGGGACTACACATTACAACTGTATTGAAGAAGACTTCAAACTAGAAGTTGTGAAAATAAACTCGTTATGAAAATGTTTACAGAGGGAAATTAATCAATTTAGAAATAAGCTCACGTTCAATTTACAATCAGTGGAGTCGCCCCCTGCTGGACATTAGACAGAACACAGGTGTAGGACTTTTGAATTTACCTTGACATTTTTAGAGAGAACAATGTCATAGATTATTAATATTAGGGATGCACAATATTGGATTTTTTGCCGATATCCGATATGCCGATATTTTCCAACTCATTTAGCCGATTACCGATACCGATATTTTTTCCGCACACCTAATTTCAGAGATCATCAACTCTCTTCTGCATTGGAATTAGCGCACAGTATTATGGTGACTCTTATCACATTTATTACGTAATATTCATTTCTTGTGCAAAATAAGAAAAATACTTGATACTGAAAAACTGAATATTTATTTATGACAATTGCTTTCAAACTAAATTAATACAAAAAGATACGTCCTACTTAAAACTTGGATGGTGCTCTCCCTGAGACAATCATAACAATACCCACAACCAGGGCAAATTTGGCCAATTTCACATTCGACATAGTAAGTAAACCTAACCTCTGTTCACAGAGAACATGTGAAAAGTTCAACTGTACAGCAATTAAACCCAAATTAAATAAAATGGTTTACTCTTTGACAGTAAATGTGCTTAAATTAGTCAGCTACATGTTCCTTACAGACTGCTGCCTAAATTCAAATTCATCTTAAAACATGAGCCCAACATGTGTACAGCAGCCTATTATTTTATCAGTTAATCATATTGGCATGTTGGCCTATATCCGATAGTTCATTTTAAAACCAATATTGTCCGATACCGATAATGTGCCAAAAATATTGCGCATTCCTACTTAATATTGTGGAAAAAAAGTGAAAATATATGAATAAAAAAAAGGAAAATATTTTCATATCAAACACAATGTGTACAATGTGTAAATATGTATTTTCAATCATGACAAGAGTTGGCAATTATAGGTTCAGCTCTGTGCTCTATATGTGGTGCAGACAGCTGAGAGGTTAACTAGACCAGGCTATGACACATTTATAAATCACAAGTATTATTTTTATTTCATTATGTACAAGTACAAGTATGCATATACTGACATATATCTGTGATGGGCTCATCTCTGCACACTGTCAGTTGTCTATTGTAGTTTTTATCAATGTGTATTTATTTGTTGACAGGTTTTATGAAAGAATAAATGAGCTGTCTGTCTGCGCTCTGCTCTTATGTAACACAGGCAGCAGGAACAGGAAAATTCCAGCTATCTGCTTTTACACAGAGGAGGAAACCCTGAACCTCCACACACATTCACACAGCCATACACACGCATGCATGCATGCACACACACACACACACACAAGCATGCAGGCGGTTTCTTGGCAACAGCTCTAACTGGATGAAACTGGTTTAGAGAGTGAGAGTTACACAAGACTGCATCTTCATATGGCCAGGAGGGGTGTGAGGGTGGGGGGTAGCGGGGGCTCACTGAAGGGGGGGTAATAAAAGGGATGCAGGTCAGCTGAAAGAGGTCGGTGGGTCTGATCTGGGATCAACTGGATGTGGACACGGAGAGTCTGATGGAGGATTCAGTGTTGGAGATTCAGAGGAGATTTACAGACTATTATCAAAGTGTTTCAAACATTAAACGGGTTGTTTTATAACCAGGTAACGCCGCACAGGTATAACTATCAGGATGCAGCTGCCTCTATTAATAACTGTTAAAATATTCATCAACTTGCTCCTGAAATCTGAGCAAAAAAATTTTTTAAGCATCCTTTTTACATTCAACTCTGCACCGCAGCACCAAAAGCTGTGAGCTCCAATAGCTGCCAATTAACCTAATGAGCTGTCAATCAAAGAGGTACCCAATAGGAGCCGTACTCCGTGTTTAAAACCTGTTTGATTTAACGACTCTGAGCTGTTAAAACCCAAACGCAAGGCAACACAACACATGATGATGAAAGACCCGCACCAGCTTCTGGATCCATGTTCACGGTTTCACCCTCCGTCTGAGGGTCAAAGTTCACACTGTCATTCTCATTGTTATTCCGAAGAGAACCGAGCTCAGAACCAGTTTAACATGCAGCTGACATCTCCATCCGTCACCATGGGAACGCACAGAACTCAAAGAAAGACAGAAACAGAGCTGTGCGTGTGAGTGAGTGTGTCCCGAGTGAAATGTTCTGCACATTGAGCTCACTAAACTTCCCCATCACTGAATATTAACACACAGTTAAATGTTCTGCACAGGGAACAACAACGTGCATCATCTTAATGAACAGCCTTTGATTATGAGGTTAATGCATGAATGAAATCACTTGAGGCCTTGTGTGTGTAAAGTTTGCAGGAGATGTAAAAGTGACAGATTTAAAAACATAAAACAGCGTACATCCTCTATTTCTCTCCTGCAGCTTGACTTACTTTTTAAACTAAATCCTGCACTGACACATGTAGGAGCGCCTCAGTGTCTCTTTGTCTACAGCCTGTTGAAACACATCGTCTCGTCTCTCATTCCCAAACATTCAGCACCCTGATGTTTAAATAAAGCGTGGCTGGTCTCTGATCCGGTATGGGACGGTTAATCATCGTCCTGTCCTGCAGTGACCTGAAAGTGCATCGACAAAAAGACTGTTGTGTAACCGCAGCTGTAGTTTGTGCAATCGAACTCTGGAGCTAGTAGACTCCACAGTGAGAGTACTTGGTCTGCAGGCGTTTGATCGACACAGAAATACTCTGAAAGAGACACAGGGAGGGGAATATCTCTGAGCTCTGACTGGAGCTCTCGGTGTTTGTTTTTTTTCTACCATTTTTGGAGCAAACAGTTGTCCCATGTGCCAAAGACTAAATATAGAAAGCTTTATCTCACTCATTACAAGGAGAATAATCAGAAATTTGGTGTTGGTGGGCTGATAAGCTGAATTCAAAGATATAACGCACACACATTTAAGGGCTGTGTATCAGCAAGGATCTGGGTGTTGTGATATTGTCTGTCATAGGATACAGGATGTTGCTTAATATATATAGGTACTGTGCAATAACTGATATATTGCACCCATCTGACTCTTTTGCTTCCCACGGCATGTGTTCTTTGTGTTTATACTAACTATGTGCTAACATCCTCCTGTCTCCGTTTGGGATGCAAAGTTGAAGAGTAAGATAGCTGACGAGACACAAACAAACAGTCTTCAACAAGTCAGGGGTTTAAAAAGAACACTGATTTCAACCTTTGCAACAGATTTTTACACATGAACTATGATTATAAAATCTCTGCAGTGTTTCTAGAAACACATATCAATGTTATATGTATTATAAGACATTACTAGCAATATTTTGTACACTATGAAAACATTTAGAGAAAGGTTTTCATGAGTAAAACACAAATTAAACACAAAATAAGTTTTTATTTTAAGATTTTAAGTATTTCCAAAACCTTCTCAAGTTTTTGCTCACAGTTGTTGCGATTACCTGAATTACCCTTTGCCTCTTACAGCAAAAACTCATACTCCTAATGCACAGATGCTGGAGGTATTTTAAGTTGGGGTCTGACTGCACCATCTCAGACAAACTGGTTCCCTTAAATCCTGAAGCTACAAACACATCTTGCAGAGAGCACATCAGGTCCCTCGCATGTTTTTTTTTAGCTTCATTTGAACTGATGGAACAACCTGTAATACAACCTTAGAGGAGCTCAGGCTGTCCTGCTGTAAAATTTCACTCCTCATATGATCTCAAAGTTCAGTTCACACAGATTAAAATGAACTAGTTCATGCTCATATTTCAGTTTTTCAATCATCTGCTCCAAGCATTTCTTTTTAAATAGAACCTCCTCCTTCGATCATCACCGGCCCATTATACTACCACTACTGAACTAATGAATGACTGCACTACCATAGAAACACAGACAGAAGACATTTCAATGGTTTATTTTGATCTTCATTCACTCACAGATATTTCCAAAGACTGCTCAGAGACTTAAACACATCACAAGACTATAATCAAAGATTAAAATCCTGCAGGAAGGAGACCACTGATGCACATCAAGCCTGCAGAGGACTCACACAGATCTCACACTGTTAACACAAACTGCAGGAAAGTTCATATGCAGGGCAACAACAAGACTCTCACAGTTACATTGAAGATGCTGTATTACCACCTAAAATGATATGTGGTGGACTAGAGAGAAGTGGATACACTGAATAAAATCTAACATAAAGAAATAAAAAGAAGATATAAATTCAAGAACCATTACTTTTGATTAATGAAACTATAGTTAATCCAATTTGAACAGCAATGCTAGGCTGCTCAGCTAAAACAGGTCAACAACTTTAACCAGCACATACTACAATAAACCAGCACAGATCATGTGATTCAAGCACTGACTTTTAAACAAAGGAACAGATCATAAATAACTACAGAGTACAGACATAAACTAGCACAGACTTCATAAGCCAGCAAAGACCATAGTCAACCACAACAGACTATCATAATGAGCACCAGAAAATCACAAACCAGCACAGGCTGTCATAGTGAGCACCAGAAATCACAAACCAGCACAGACTATCATAAACCAGCACAGACTGTCATAAGCCAGCAAGAGCTGTCATATTGAGCTGCCATCATCAGAAACCAGCACAGAGTATTGTAAACCACCACAGGCTACCTTTAACCACATCAGACCACCATAAACCAGCACAGACTATCATTAACCAGCAGACTATCATAAGCCAACACAACCTGTCATATTGAGTTGTCATCATCAAAAACCAGTACAGGCTACCTTAAACCACATCAGACCACCACAAACCAGCAAAGACAAATATCTAATCAATTTGATTGAACAAATTACATTTTGATACACCAGCATACTATTTTTTTAATATGTGAGCTACTAATTGCAGTAACCACTATTTATTTGTTTATTTATTAACTATTACTATTATTACTATTATTACTATTATTGCTATTGCTATTATTATTATTATTATTATTATTATTATTATTATTATTATTATTATTATTATTTCATATAAAGAAGACCTGCAAAAGATGTATTATGTGTGAAACCACCATGGCCCAGATCACTTTTACCCCTGGGAACAATAACATCAGTCTTATTTTACCTAACTATAATTAATGTCTGAAGAGAAGAATGTGTGTTATTAGGTGTTTGTGATAGAGTTTTATAGGGAGATAAAACTGCTCTTCAGATTATACTGAGTTTAATGATACACAGCAGGTTCACAAAGGAGAGATATACTGCTTTAGATTATCACATGTGCTCTCTAAATCATAAGAATGGAAACCAAATAACCAAAGATGTGTCCATAAATCAACCTCTGAATATGGCATTTATCTATTTGCTCCTCTTATACTCCAAATACACACCTGCATTTTTTTTTCATCTCAAAGTTTCATAAAAATATGAATGAAGATAAAATGACTCACTTTGTGGCTTTTATTTTCCAATCAGATCTCTTGAATAGATCTGCACAGGGCTCTGAAACACAGAGAGCAAGGATCATATTAAAAATTAATAGTCTTCATTTTAAGGAACATTTACTTCACTGTGGTTAACAATTAAATCAGTGAATCTTTGAAGGGAATACTCCCTCAGTGAGGTAAAATATGCTTCAGGACATAAAGTTTCTGATGTGGATCAATGCTTTCCTCCTGCTGCTGCTGCTCGACTCACAACACAATAAATTTAAAAAGTGTGTCGCCTGAGATCTCATTAACATTTTCAGCTTCAAAGAGAACTTATTTCATCCTCATCAACATATTACACAACATACAGACACTGCAGACTGGTACAAACTGGAGAGAAAACAACAAGCACTGCACAATGTGAACTTCACTTCAATAGGAACAAAATGTTATAACAATAATCTGCAGAAGAATTAAAAATAATGCATTTTATGTCAAATTAGAATGAAAAACTTTGGTGAATGTGTCACTGCTGGAGCTGCAATAAAAACTGTATTTTTAAACAAAAGTACAAAGTGATCGGACACACTCATTACTAAGTGAATGAATAAAGGGTCTCCTCAGGGAAATATTTAACTGTAAACCTCTCTGTGGTGCCTCAGACTGGAATTAACTGCCTTACAAATAATAATCTTTGCACAGTGTTGTCGGAGCAAACTGTCAGATTATCATTATTTTAGTAAAGTTGCAGTTCATTTGCATATTATGTAAAACCAGCTTGTGTAAGGAAAGACTAAGGAAAAGCTGCAGCTCTGTTTGTGTGTCTGCTGCAGGGAGGGAAAAGTTTGATTTTTTAAAAGCTTTGATTGAAACAGAAACACGGACATGAAGCGATTATGAATTAAATAATACAGGGAGATTGAATAACCGGTGAGTTCTGTAACTGTCTTTGTGCTCCCTGCAGACCGACGCTGTTACATATCTGTCTGCAGGGTGGCCATAGAATTCAATTTCCTAAGAGCACTATTAAAAACAGATATAGATTTTAAAAGTGGTTAGAAACAAACTGATAAAGCAGACATTTATTTGGTTATTGAACTACACATTGATGGTCTCTGTGACAGTGAACCTCCCATAGAATGACACCATGACATATCAGTCTGCAGAGGACAAAGGAATTTAACGCACAAACAAAAACAAGCATCAGAGTAAAGTCATTTTGATGCAAAACTCAAAAAGTGATGCATATTTGTTGTCTATTAATCGAGTTAATCATTGGTGAGATATGTAACAGTAGAACTGCAGACTGATATGTAACAGGGCTTAATCTGCAGTCTGACAGTGGTATTTTATAGGCAGTGACAACAACCCAAACGTCTATTTCGAGACATGAAACAGGTTGATAAAGTGAGGAATGACATTTTCAATCGAGGCAAACACCGGTGAAATCTGTAACAGTAGAGCTGCCAGTTGGTATGTAATAGCTCAGAGTCTGGAGAATAAAAACTTTATTCTAAAGCACACTGAAATTATAACAGAAAGTTGTACAAAGTTATTAAAACAGATTGATAAACTGGTGAATCACTGTCCTAATCGAGGTAATCACCGATGAGATCTGTAACAGTGCACCTCCCTGCAGACTGATATGTAACAGTGCTCAGTCTGCAGGATGGAGCTCGCTGTTTGTTCAGTGTTTCTGCTGTTTGGAGGATCTGGTTCGTGCTGGTTCTGACCGGCTTCCCCCCCTCTCATCAGCTGATCGAACATATTTATTGATCAGGTGATTAATGAATCTGATCAGCTGGTCACAGGTTGTGCTCGGGTTTTTAAAGCAGATCTTTGTGGATGCTGAATCCTCCGCTGTGTGCTGCTCCAGCTGCAGACCGACACAGAAACATGACGGAGGTCTGAGCTGGTCTGAGCGGAGCCCCCCCGGGTTCAGATCCAGTGAATCAGCGCTGTGAGTCAGAGAGATCACTTACCGAGTACCGGAGTCTGCAGCAGGTTCGATCCCCGCGGCTCAGAAGCACAGCGGACAACCGCTCTGAGACACAGTGAAGAGGAGACTGAGACACAAACACACAAACACAGGCCTGCTTTCTACTGTGGAGAGGGGAGGAAGGGGGAGGCAGAGAGGGGAGGGGCTTGTTCTATCTGTTTATCTCTGCCTCTCTCTCTTTTTTCAAGAGAAACCTTTATTTTATTCCAGCTCTGGACTTCAAATTATAAAAACATCTATAAAACGTGGACATTATCACAATAATAAATACTAATCCATAATGATTATGAAATGTAAAATGGATGCTAAATAAACTACATGCTGCTAAAGCTATGTATGTATACTAGCCTACTTTTCATCATGTCAATATATGGACATTTTGGAGTCACAGTATGGAAAACATATAAAACAGACGTCATATAACTTAAAGAACCATAAACCTATATGGTGGCCCTGGAGTGCAATTCACAACAGCAATTCAGAAAACACTACGACAATTGAGAAAACAATACGACATTAACCACCGGGTTAGGGTTAAACAAAAAATAAAATAAAATCACAAAATCGACATTTGCCGTAGTGTTTTCTGATTTGCCGTAGTGTTTTCTGATTTGCTGTTGTGTTTTCTGATTTGCTGTAGTGTTTTCTGATTTGCCGTTTTGTTTTCTGAATTTGCTGTAGTGTTGTCAGATTTGCCGTAGTGTTGTCTGATTTGTCGTAGTGTTGTCAGATTTGCCGTAGTGTTGTCTGATTTGCCGTAGTGTTGTCTGATTTGCCGTAGTGTTGTCAGATTTGCCGTATTGTTGTTGGAATTTGCACTTCAGGGCCACCGTACATATTGGAGTCACAGTATGGAGTCACAGTATGGAATACATATAAAACAGACGTCATATAACTTAAAGGACCATAAACTTATGTGTGCCACCATTATGTTATTTATTTACAAAGACAGTGTGGGCTAAAACTCTGCCTATCTTTCCTTCCTTTTCATCTTGAAGGACTCAACCCACAACCTTCATTCATTTGACATTGCGCAATTTGCCATCCCTAAAGTCAGAACTGAGTCTGAAACAATCTGCAGACTGATTTCACACTGCAAAACTTAGTGAGCTTGAATGTTTTGAAATCCTCAGAGAAAAGTGACAATCCAGGCTTTCTGAATGCAAATGTTTTAGCTGACTTCTTTTTAAGGTTTTAGCTCTTTTCTATGAGTCTGTCTATTCTGTTGTCAAAACCTTAGACAGGTCCCCATTGAAAAAAGAGATCTCTGATCTCAATGTGACTAACATGGCTGATTAGCTATTGAATAAAATAAACAAAAATCTCAGTGTGGTTGGTCAAACACTCAGGCAGGAAGTGGGCATTTACATGTCAAAAAGAAGACATAGAAAACAGTATTTGCATTTGAATTTGAATATACCATGTGTATCCAAATAAACTGAAAGAGGACACAATGTACACACAGAGGCAGGATCAAAGATAAGATATCTTTATTGTCACTGTGCAAGTACGATGAAATACTGTCGGAGGAAACCTGTGGATGTTGAAAAAAAAATAGTTTCAAAATAATATATAATATACAAAAAGTAAAACTGTGCAAAAACGTAAGCCAATATATAAAATAAACAAGTAAAAATGCAAATATCTTTACAATAAAGCTAAAGGTAACAATACAATAAAGGTTCTTATTTATAGGACTGATTTCTATTATGATGTGACAGCCAAGATAAATACTCAGTATCATTTCCCCTATTCATCAAGGGACACATGATTTATTCTGTTTTTTAATGTAATGTAAACCTATATTTTCTCCTATAGTTTCTCCTCAGCTCTAACATAAAGGTAGTTCAAAAGTTGGGTTGCAGTTTCTTTTTCCAGACCCATTTACCCGTACCAGCTGACTCGCCCTCTCAGGTCAAACACATTCAGTTATTAACAGTTAAATGTACACATTTCAAGACACAGGGCGACAGAGCTCTCCAAAACTCTGATGTTCTGCCAATCTGTAGAAGCTGTGGTGGATATCTGGAAATGATAGACTCAAGCAACAACGATTTGTCTTTGATGTGACAGCCAAGATAAATACTCAGTATCATTTCCCCTATTCATCAAGGGACACATGATTTATTCTGTTTTTTTAATGTAATGTAAACCTATATTTTCTCCTATAGTTTCTCCTCAGCTCTAACATAAAGGTAGTTCAAAAGTTGGGTTGCAGTTTCTTTTTCCAGACCCATTTACCCGTACCAGCTGACTCGCCCTCTCAGGTCAAACACATTCAGTTATTAACAGTTAAATGTACACATTTCAAGACACAGGGCGACAGAGCTCTCCAAAACTCTGATGTTCTGCCAATCTGTAGAAGCTGTGGTGGATATCTGGAAATGATAGACTCAAGCAACAACGATTTGTCTTTGATGTGACAGCCAAGATAAATACTCAGTATCATTTCCCCTATTCATCAAGGGACACATGATTTATTCTGTTTTTTTAATGTAATGTAAACCTATATTTTCTCCTATAGTTTCTCCTCAGCTCTAACATAAAGGTAGTTCAAAAGTTGGGTTGCAGTTTCTTTTTCCAGACCCATTTACCCGTACCAGCTGACTCGCCCTCTCAGGTCAAACACATTCAGTTATTAACAGTTACATGTACACATTTCAAGACACAGGGCGACAGAGCTCTCCAAAACTCTGATGTTCTGCCAATCTGTAGAAGCTGTGGTGGATATCTGGAAATGATAGACTCAAGCAACAACGATTTGTCTTTGTGAGCTTTGTTCCGGCCATCAGTGAGCTTTGCAAAGCGGTCAGCTGGCAGAGTGATCTAACAACCGAGACAAGGTCTGCTCAACTGACCCAGAGTGAAGATACAACACGTTACTTATTCTCATCAGAGAATAAGATTAACACATCATTAAGCATCTTCAAAGAACTGTGAGACAAACGAGAGCTTTTTACGATATCTTGCTTCCTGGTCACCTTCCTGACTTCTCACCTTATGGTCTGCTCCTCAGCCATGGGAACAGATAACAATATGCAAATCACAGAAGGTCTGGTGTGAATGTTTCTAGCTTCTAATCAAAGCAAGAACAACATACTATCATGTCTGTGTGTTTCCCAACACAAAGCTTTTACAAATCTGTTCAGGTAGGCATGTGGTTAATTATCCTTCATCGTATAATGCATTGTACAGTGTTTATTGTATATGTAACATATGTAGCTCATGTAATAACCTCACCTCTTATGCTACCTAATCATTGTTTTACATTTATTATCCTGTGAGTTATATGCATGTAAAGTGCTATACAAGTAAACTTGACTTGTTCACTTTCTAAATGTATCCACCATGTGTTCTTTCTGCCTGTAACAGTCTATAGTTCAGTCCATCAGCTCAGCACACTGAAGTCCTCAGTCCAGTGTTTGTCACACTCAGTGCAGCCGGGACACACACGCACATGAGTCCTTTCACAACAAAGCTCCTTGTTGTCTGTGTGTTGGACACAGACGATGTGTTTGAGGGAATCTGCTGCAGCTCTGTGCTTGTAGAGATCTGACATCAGTCACTGAGGCTCATGAACCCAGTGTGAGTCATTTGATGTTTTCTATTTTAGAAGTTATTGTTGTATTTGAATCTTCATACTTCTGATAAGTGGAAGAAACAGCTCTGACTTCCATCTGGGGCTGTTTGTCTGCTCGGATTAATCATAACGCGTTTTTACAATTAACACTGATGCTTTTTAATGTCCTATCTAAATTGCAGTTGTTGGTATTGTTATATCCTGAGCATTATAGATGGGATACCTGCAGAGATGTCATTTTTTTTAACTATTATTGCTAATTTGAAGATACCTTGTTTAAGTCTTGGCTTTAGCTCTTTTTCTGAGGACATTGTGTTATCATTAAAAAAACATCTTCACAGTAGCTGTAAAGCAGGCATGTCCAAAGTACGGCCCGGGGGCCAATCGCGGTCCAAGGTCCATTTATTTATGGCCCCAAGCTTCTATCTTAAAAAGTGTTAGTTATAGCACAGAAATTAATCACATTCTGAATCATCTGTACATTTGCAGATTCTTTCAAGAGCACAAACAAAACTAAAGTAAATCCAGAAACGTCTCAAAAAGCTTCATATGGACTACTTGTATAAAGCCAAAGCTCTGGGAATTCTGCAAGACGGCAATAAGGAAGAAACTAAAACACTCTTAAAGTTGACAGGTTTTCAAATTAATGTTTTTATCATGATGGGAAAATGTTCTTGATGAACACTAAAAGTTCAGAATATACAAAAGAGGACACAAGACAAGATCAAAATTATGAAATTGTGCAGAAAAGGCTAAATTTGGTGCATAAAAAATGTTCAGAACTCAGGATAATAATTATTTAGTTCTAAAACTGTTGTCTGCTGATCAAAAAAGTCTTAAAAACAACATGAAAAAGAAGTGTGATGAAATCCAGATTGTGATCCTGCCATAGAAAAATTAGACAATATTTTTCCCACATTGCCTGCCAGAAGAAGATAAAGTTTTCTCATGTTTACGTGGCTTGTGGAGAACAGAGGACTACCTAGTTACTGATTTATTGAGAAAAAAAGTAAAATAATTGTTATTAAATAGACATTTCATATATAACTTTTTAGGATTACTAAGTCTCAGTAGCAGCCACTGGCACTGAGGTATTCTGACAACGTCAAATGTGGCCCTCTTTGAAAAAAGTTTGGACACCACTGCTGTAAAGGAACTACTTATGATAGTGTTTGTTTCATATTTTAAAGCAGACATAACTTCCAGGGCTGAGAAATGAACTCCCAAAAACTGCAGTTCCTACAGTGTCCACTTGAGGCTGTTCCCAAAAGTGAGACACTCCCCGAAGATCCCCATAATAAACTTTACAGCAACATTAAGCAACTAATGAAGCTGCAGACAGAGGTAGGGTTACCTTATCTGATTTGAGATAAAATGCAGACGCAAAGTTCTTCCACCAGAGGGCAGCACAAAACAGCAAAATAATAGTCATAATGTTTACATGTGAGGATGATGAGGTCATGACCGTCATTTCATACCTCCTGCAGGAGAACTGACTTTAACTGACATTTGTAACACCTACTATTCGCTTTTAGAAAAAAAAATCTTAATTTATCTGTTATATTGTCAGAGGATTATATTGAGTTTGTCTTATTGTTTGTTGTGCTGCAGTTTCTTTGTGTAACATGTTTAATTATCACTTGACACTCACGCAGCATTCTGTTAAAACAACTTTAAATTGTGTTTAAAAATCATGTATCTAAAATTAAAATTCTAAGTAGACTGATGGACTCAATGGACTTTATAGTAAAACTTTATTCAAACACTGATTTCGGTTGATCAGACAGACTTACAAATAGAGAAAATCAGCTGAAGCTCTAAGTTTTAAGTTAAAGTAAGAATGGCATGTCATGGCTTAAACTTAAAAACAATAAATTAATCAAAATTCATAAAACATTGTATGGACCTGTGGTCAACCCCCTCACTGTAAAACATTCTAGGTTGAAAAATCAGAGTTACATTGTTACACAGCTGATATTAGTTTACATTTGAATCCTTCAGCTGCTAACATTAGCTCTCTGTGCAGAGGTCAGTGCAGTGTTTGCTCTGTGCTTCAGTCTGTGGCTCACAGTCAGGACGGGACTCATCCAGTTTTAGACTCAGTCTGATGAAGAGAAGAGGTCACCTTCCACAGTTCCTGTACACATCAGTAACAGATCAGTGATTAGATTTATCAGTGAAAACCTTCATGACCTCAAATGAATATTAACTGAACAGCAGGGCATCAAGAAAGAAGACTTTTTAAACTCTTAACCTTACAGGGATAGGGACAGTTGGAATAGATCTGGAACTATTATATACAAATTTAAGAAATGTTGTGTTTCTATTTAAAGTCATTTCTAATATTTTTAGATGTTTTTTATTATGTACACATGGCTTTATATCTTATCATTAGAAGATTATTGAGGATCCAGTTTCCAGTTTCTTTAAGAATTTCATTTTGGGGGAAGAATCTTTCAACTTTACCTGCAAACATTTGTGCCTTGCATCAACTTAAACTTTGAGGAATGATGCAGCTCAAAGAGATTCAACCCTATGTGTCTTTGTGTGTCTGTGTGTGTGTGTGTGTAAGCTGAGTTTTTTTCAGATGAGTTTAGTGCAGAAGCAGCAGCTTTGTTAAAAGATAAGTAATAAATATATTAATATGTATCTCTGTGTTTCTCACCAGGTGCTCGATGCGCTCGTAAACCATAAACTGAGAGAAGTCGGTCTGAAGCTGAGTGACGGTGAAGCTGCAGCGTCCGTCCTGCAGGTCCTGCAGCTGAGACAGACAGCGTCTGAAGTGCTCGTACGCCTCACAGGAGACATCCAGGTGTCTGAGGGTGAAGTTCATCCTGACAGGTGCAGCACGAGACACATGGTCAGTCTTTCGGCTTTAAACGTTTAGCACCTGACACATTTCTTACACCTCAGAGACATGAACAAACTGTGAGAAAAACTCTGTTTGACTCTGTGAGGATCATTTTAGAGACTCAGAGAAAAAGAGGATTGCACAGAGCCGGTTTGTGCAGAGATGATGAGTATATTTACTTCCAATTAACAATTAGATAATAAACTAATCTTAAACTAATGTTTACATTTTAAGAATCTCCAGCCACAGATGTTTATTCAGTTTGTTCAGAGAGCACAGAGGACTGCTCTGAGTTTAGAGCTGAGCTTAGACTGATCTGAAACTATTAGTCTCACTTTCTATGCAAAAATAACCACGCCTTTTAGGGCTAAAGGTGCTAGAAACCTTTCGAAAACTTGCACATGTATGCCTAAGTTATGAAACAAAACATTTCAAGAGGGAGCCCCTGAGTACTTTTAACCTGGATGTATAAAAACTGTATTTCAGTTCTACCTTTACCCATCAGGAAATCAAACAATTTGGTTTTGGATTGAAATGTATCTTTACTTTTGCTCTTTCCTACTGATTAAACTTGAATAAACTTAATCTCAGAGATGATCCAGTTGAATTGAAGATTTAACGTTCTCACCTTTTCTCGATGGAGATGTAGACGGTGCAGGTGTGATTAAAGCTGCTGCAGAGTTTATACAGAGTCCTGAAGAGTCCGTCTGTTAGATCCTCGTCATAGCACACTAGAGATAGACAAAATGTACAGTATACTTAATGACTTCATTGACTGGATAAATACATAAGCTATGATTCCCAGTTCCTTTAATATGTGTAGATTGACATGTTTTCATACCGTCAGCAGCGATGATGAAATGTGTGTTATCAAACATGTCTGCCACCTCCTCCTCCGTCCAGCTGAACTCTTCACCAGCATCTGAAGGGTTAAACATCATAGAGACAGTCAGGGGTGTTTTTTATGGGAATTGTAGTGAGATCTCACACATGGAGGAGGAGGAGGAGGAGGAAGAGGAGGAGGAGGAGGAGGAAGGTCAGGTGTAATTTTAATACAGCTTCAGTTTACTCACAGAAAGTTGTAAATCTGCTGCAGCTTTCATTAGTTTTGTTCTGTTAAATATCTGAACACGACGGAGAGTCTGCTGCTCAAACATTTTACATTTATAAGTGACTAAATAATGAAAATAAAAATAAGTGAGTGAGTAGTAAGAGTGTGTGTTACCTGTACAGAGGTCATGCTGGAGCCAGTCTAACTGTCTCACCTTTACCTCACCACCTGAACGACAGAACAAATACAGTCAGTTACAACATTTAAGACTGTGCACTCTTCTTTTCACATTTTTTTTAAACATTTTTTCAATAACAATTTTTTTTCATAAAATAGGAGGAGCTCCAAAATGTAAATTATTATTTTTTTCTGACCATGTCTACAAAAAATGGTGATGTATAAGCTCCCTACAGGTAGAGTTTATGGGAGAGCTGTTGTATTGGATTATATTGGATTAGATTGCACAGATGGTCATAATATTCTGGCTGATCTATGTTAATCTATCAAAGTGTTCATACCTCAAGGTGATGCACAGACTGCATTTTTCAAAGACAAAACTACATCAGATCTTTCCTTTAGTGTCTTCTAAATGTGATAGATGCTGTTCTGCCAAAGGATCTCTGGCACACCTTTTCTGGTTTTGCCCTTCTGGACCTCAATTTTTGTTTTTTTCTTAAAAGCCTACTCCAGAGACATTCAACTCGACCACAACCGGGTCGTCTTTGTATGCTCTGCAGAGACATTCAAGTTGTTGTACGATATGCAGATTACTCTGCATGTAGGGATGGCAGTTGCTAAAAAACGTATTCTCATCACAAGGGAGTCTACCTCACACCCAGCTTCTTGCATTGGCTCAAAGACATGCTGTATGTTTGACAAATGGAAAAACTGGGTTTGCACAAACCCAACACACAGAGTAAATCTGAGGGAGTTTGGGGAGCTTTATTTGGCACAATGTAACATTAACCCGTCGTCATAGGAGGGATTTGGTGAGCTTAAATTTAACACCAAGTATTCATGTCAACTTACTTAATTCCTGAGTTGTTACTTTAGTGATAACAATTTTGAAACACTATTTATGTATCTCTATGAACTGGCAGCACTGTTATGGTTTCTTTGGCTGTTTTTGTCTTTTCTCTCTGTTAATACTTATCTGTACCATGTGTTTGTTTAATTAAGTGTGTTTCAATTAGTATGTATGTATGGTGCTCAGTTTGCAACATATTTGACTTTGTAAAATCAAAAAACTATAAATAAAATATAAGTGGTCATACCTGCTGGCTCCATCAGGTGTCTGTTTAACGCCACATTTTTGTCACACATGCTCAGAAGGTCTACTCCAACATCTGGAAAACAAAAAAACAGAACGATTTTAACCCTCCTGTTATGTTGCGGGTCAAATTGACCCTTTTTAAATTGTATTTTAGGCAATATATACCTTCCAAACCAGCTAAATGCAGCATAAAAATCTGGGCAGCATGTGACAGAAGAGGTGTCGTGTTAATTTATCAACGTCACTTCATAAAAAAAGAAAAATTAAAAATGTAAAATAAAATAAACGGAAATCTAAGTAAAACTATTGTATTTATATTTAGGGCTTTCCAATTACATTAAAAAACTTTGAACATGAATTTTAATGAGTTATCCTCCTTGAACCATGATCTGTGAGGATTAAAGAACACCAATGGACCAAATCTTAATTTAAATGGTTAGTAATGGAGTTCAAAATTAGATTGAAAAAATGTGTGTTGGGATTTTTTGGGGTTCTGTCACTTTTGGATAAATGAATATGTCCCGGGTCAAATTGACCCAGGAACATTATTGCTGTTCCAGAGAAACGAACATAACAGCAGGGTTAATGTATTTTTTTCACATTGTCATTTTCTTTTTTGTTTGTTTTTATCTGCAAGGAAGTGTAAGTAGCAGGCATGTAAAAAGTATTAATGTGTAGTAAATGTGCCTCATAGATTACAGTTCTCACCTGTGCAGTAGACAGTTTTCGCAGCAGTTCCCATGACAATGCTGGTTACACCTGTTCCCGCTCCGAGCTCAAGGACTGTAGCACCTGAGAACAAGACGGGCTCAGAGAGGATGAAGTCAGCCATGAGGAAGGCTCCTCTCCACACCTGCAGACAGAGAGAAACATTAGTTTAATTATTTTAACCAACAAAGAAACAAGCGGTTCATCACACCTTCACTTCTTTATTACACCTTCACCTGGGTTACTCTCTTAGTGTGGGTGAAAGATGTAATTGATTCACATTAATGACATTCAAACTCGATTGTACCCTGGACCTGTCACACATGGAAGAATTTTTCTTTATCATCTTTCTTAATTAGAGCTTAATCTTATTAAGCTCTTATCTCTCCAGGCTCAGTTAGGTTTGAATGTTTATCAGGAGAGAGGAGGAGAAATCAAGAATAAAAAAGAGGTTTGTTTTTTTTAATCTCTGACCTGTTTGCCGACGTCCTCCAGAGGAGTGGCCATCGTGTGCTCTGTGAAAAGATAATCCAACATGTCAAATTTTAACACTTGACTATGTCACTTTTAAGACTTCATGTTCTTATCTTGAAACGTTAAATTCATGTTAAAGTATTTTCTGCGTCAGAGTTAATCAGATGCATGTTTGCAGGAACCAGGACAAAGATAAAGTGAGCACAAAGCTAGTCCAGGCACTTACCAATCTTTATAACATCTTTGGAGCATTTTTCATCTTCATCGTCCTCGTCTTCATCATAATCCAGCACAGACTCAGACTGTAGGAGGATGATGGGACGGACAAACTCTCTGCTGATTTCCACAGAGTCTCTCCTCGGTCTGTGGAATAAAAAAGCACAAAATTACATCGATGAAACACAGATATCTCTGTGTATCATGTTTCACTCACTACAGCACAACTTTAACATGAACAACCTGCATCTTATGCAGTGGTGTGTGTTAACACTTCATGAAAAGTGTAGTGTGCAGTATTGTCTGAGGATAAACCAGCTGTATATTTATGGAGGTTAGAACATACATTACAAACTGTTGTGGGAATATTTCACAGTACTTTATAATGAGGAGTCTGCATTCATGTTTATAATGAGCGAGGGTGAGCTACGGGTCTGTGAGTCAGAGCCATAGACTGTATGAAACAAGGAAACAGTTTCTGTGACGTTTCGCTGAGGCACAGAGGTGGAGTTGAGGCCTTAGCCTTGGCAAACAACAACAACATGTTCACTTGTCAGTCAAAGTGGCCCTTATATCATATGCAAATGTGTGCATTACTCTTATAACATCATGAAAACAGTAAAAACGGACTGTGAACCGGGGTGTTTAATTCTGCAGTACAAACAGGCTTTTTAATGTTGGCTCCAATTGTGTTTCCTCATCAATTGGAGCTCCATTTTTCAAAACAGGAGTTAGCTGCTTTGGGTGGAGGGGGTATCAGGTGTTGGGGTTACTATCTTTAGGTTTGAGTGTAGGGGGAAGGGCTTTGGGGTATTGACTTCCACTGAACAGACACTTCTTATCACAAAAACACCGCATTGAGTTTCTGCTCCAACACATTTTATTCCAATGATCTGCTCACTAACACAGAAAGAGGTTTTAAAGAGCGGGTTAGTAATGTAAGAAAAAGAAGATAAACCGGCACACTTAATCAAAGACACACAAAGTTTGTTCTATCACAACATTTCAACTCACTGAAGGAAACATTGCTGCTGTTTTCTGATTACCCTGTACATACAGAGTGTCTGTACAGCACCACTCTTCAATGTTCATAGGTGCGAATTGCCCGGGGCGATAGAGGATTTCGCCTCCTCTGCTTTTTATATCCCTCCTCTGGCCATTAAGTTTTTATCTCTGGTGGGGATACGTCTCACTGTGGTCTGTGTTCAGACTGCATGAAATGCATCATGTTGTGTCCAGCTTGCCCGCTTCTTCTCATATTAACATACAAAGCAATCCATCATGAAGCACCCTCTTTTCTCTCCAACCTGCTCCACTCTTACATCCCCAGTAGACCCCTCAGATCCTCAGACCAGGGTCTGCTTGCTGTGCCTCGTGTGAGGCTTAAAACTAAGGGTGACCGTGCCTTTGAGCATGTGGCTCTATCTCTCTGGAACAGTCTTCCGCCCCAAGTGCGCTATGCTGATTAGACTGAGACTTTTGACCTTCCGTTGTAATTTGATGTCCTTTTGTCTGCTTTCTTTATTATCTTATTTATTGCTCATTGTATTGTCTGGTCAACATTGATTCTCTGTAAAGCACTTTGTGACTATTTCTGTGAAAGGGGCTATACTAAATAAAGTTTACTTACTTACTTTAGGTGGAAAGAAGAACACGAATGGAGTGCTGTTTACAAAGATCGGTCAGTGAAGTGCATAATTTGTTTAATTCTGTTTAATGTGCTCTTATTCTCAAGGCATGTGGAAGATGCAGTAGTGCATCTGTGCAAAAATTAAGTTTTTACGCTCTGTTCCAGCAACACTGATGATGAGCATGTTCAGGCATATAAGGGCCATTTAAAGAAACAAATAAAAAAAAGGAGCCGCAGGAGAAGAGTCATTTTCAGAGTCTAAAATGACTCTTCTCCTCCGGCTCCTTTTCTTTAATGGCCCTATAAGACGTCGTAGTATGTTTGTTATTCCTTAAAAAATGTTTGGAGGTATCCCCGCTTTGTTTTTTTCACAAATCGCACCCTGTTCAAACTGTATACCATGTAAAGGGAGATGATGTAGAACAGAGTTGATGTACTGTAGAGCGACCTTCCTCCCTCACAGGAGCTTATTTTCCCCTGCTTTCTTCATGACAGAGGATACATTGGGAAGAAGTTAAAGCACACACACTCACAGAACAGCCAATCATGTTCTTACTGTGAAGTTTTATTCCATACCGGTGTGTGATTTCCAAATCTCCATCTTCATCCAACAATGGCTCCACTTTCCCGTCCCCACCTTCCCCTGCATCTTCTGTCACCGTGTCTTCATCTTTCCTCCTGTCTTCATATTTCTCCGTCTCCTTTAAACCTCTCACTCCATCGCCGCCGTCCCTCCTCTCAGCATCCGACAGGATCTTAAATTTGGAGACAAAGACTGGACACAGCAAACACAGTCAAGTTTGAGCATCAGACAACACACACACACACACACACACACACACACACACACACACACACACACACACACACACACACACACTTACAAGACTTCATAGGAGAAACAGTATTGTGACACACACCTGGCTGTCCGACATTGTTGAGTCGGGTCATGAGGTGGCGTGTGTTCGGCAGCAGCAGGTGAATGTCTGACAGCACGGTGTCATGATGGAAGGTGATCCGATCCATCGCTGATCACTGCTGATGACCGAGTGGGATCATCTCAGGCATCTGATTCAAACACCTGAGGAAAGAGAGAGAGACAGAGAGAGAGAACACACACACTCAGTAAGATGAAAGTGAGAACACAGAGTGAACAGGCTCAGCTAAGGTAGCTTATGTATTAAAATCAGAGTATGAGACTCTGCAGAGGAAACTTTGAGGCCACAATCCATTTCAGATATTTTTAAAAGAGCATATGAAACAGAAAACAATGATTCATGTGATTTATAAACGATGACATTATGTGGTTTGTCCAGCAGAGGGTGCTCTGAATCCACAGCCTACATTCCACTCAGCACTGTCTGTTACATATGTAACTATGGACTGTAGAAAACATAGACGTGGTCACAGTGATGTCACTCACTGGTTTCTGAAAATGCATTAAAAACCTCAAAGATCTTGAGAACCATATTGGAAATGCGGACACCAGCTAACTTATAAGCTTTATGCATCGTATGCACTGACCTAGAAGTCAATCCACCACACCCATGGTTCTGCAAATTTATGCAAAGCTTTCAGCATTAAGGTGATGAAAAAGAATGACTCATAAAAAATAAGACCCAATAAAGAGTAGGGTTGTCAAATTTAAGTATTCTCTGCGATCAATCTTTGGAAATATCAACAAATCAATTATCAATGAATCATTAAAAGAGCGTCGACGTTTTCCATGCCAAAAACAATGCCAAATGTGTTTTCTCCCCAAAATTTCCTTAGCAACACAATGTATATAATTGAGGGTATTGAATAGCTACAGATCATATTGAGGTGTACGAAATGTTAAACACGCTGAATATCAACGTGTAAAGCAGGCTCATAATCTCCGCAGACATACTGTCATAGAAAGTGAAGGCTCAGACTACAACATGTGGATTCAATGCAACAAGAGAACTGAACAGAAACATCATTCAGACTCACAGTGTCAGGTTCTCTGCCTCTACGTGATACAAAATCGAAAAGAAAAAAGTGTTCGAGTATATTCTTAACAATCAATTAATCAATACTTGATTAATTGTTTACACCTCTAATACAGAGCGAACAAACAAAGAAATAAGGCATGAGCCAGAAGGGATCAGCAAATGATAAGATGTACATCTTTATCCACAGGGGGCAAATTAAAATGAAACTAAAGTTCCTTACAGAAGCTTTAAGAAGGCATGTTTGTTTGTAACAGATCCTGGAAAAATATCCAGTCTTGAAAATTTTATTAGCACCTTTCAAACATAAAAACCAGCAGCCTGAAGTTCAAACTTCACAAAATAACAGAGAGACAGAAAACAACAGCAATGGTTAAGTTCTAAAAGGCAGGATTATAAATGAAATACTATGAATGAAATAATGAAAATAAAATGAAATAAAAATCAATACAGTAAAATTATTAAAATAAGTAATAGTGGAAAGAAAAGTTAAAAATAAGGTAGCGTTAGCAAGATCAGATGAATACAAGAAGTAAATAGATAAACAAATAATTAAATAAGATAAATAAATTTTAAAGCAATGATTAAAATAATAATGATTAAAATAATTAAAATAATTAAAATAATAATGCAGTCCAGGGCTAAACATACATTACTCCAAATTAAAAGCTAGATTAAAAAGGCAAGTCTTAGGTTTCCTTTTAAAAACACCCAGAGAGCTCGCCGTTTTGATGTCTAGAGGCAGATAGTTCCAAAGCTTAGGGGCGTAAAAACAGAAGGCTCTCTGGCCGGTGCCTGTGTGAGAAAGACAAGGAACATTTAATAGGGAAGCAAGGACCTCAGTGATCGGGTTGGTACATAAAATGACAGGAGAGCAGTGATGTATAGAGCAAGGCTGTTAAGAGCTTTAAAAACAAGTAACATAACTTTAAAATCAATTCTAAAAGAAACAGGGAGCCAGTGCAGAGTTTTAAGAAGAGGAGTTATGTGATCTGTTTCGTTTTCCTTGTTAAAACTGGTTTTGTTTGTGGGTTATTGTAGCACCTTCATGTCTTGACATATAATATGTGAAACTAAAAATCTGCATGCTGCCAGCACTTCTTTAAAACATTGTGATAAAAAAAGGAAAGAAAGATCTTCTCCTCAAATTGTGCAACCTGTTACATAAAAAATAAACTCTACTGATTCACAGCAGCAGTGAAATAATTATCTGCCAACAGCAACAAATATAATGTAACATTTAAATGAGTATCAAATCAGACATGCTGTTCCCCTTTCTACAGGGTAAAACTTACTGTATGCTTTTGACTCACTATAACATGAAGAACAGCAAATCTGAAGCACTTCAGGCACTCTCCTGTAATACTATCATTTAATCAACATATATTTTAACCACACAAGGTCAATGTTAATGCGTATCTACTGCTGTGAGCAGTTAGAAACACCAGCAGGCTCAACTGAGGTAAAAATAACCCACATTCATTAGAAATCCTCCTTCACTCTGCACAGAACAAACCTGTTGAAACGATCGAAGAGGAGGATACAAACTGCTTCCGTTTGAACTACAGATTCATCGTTTCATGTTCGAACAATCGACAAATTCAAGCAGATGATTCATTAATAAGCTCTCAATAATCTATCCTGTGTTAAACCTAAATAATGCTGCAGTAGTTTCTATTAATAAACTACAGCTCACCTCCATAACAGCACCACACACACCCCCACCACTCATTGGATCCACTGATGCTCAAACTGTGCATCCTCCTAAACCGTCCGGACCAATACAGTGCAGGCTGTTCAACGTTCCGCTTCGAGTTAAAATCAGACATCACAACTTCAGATTTCACTGGACTAAAGTCTTGAAAACCAGGCAGGTTAAAGCAAACAAAATGAGCTGAAAGAAGAGATATTAAAAGCTTTCACATTCATTCAATTATTATGATATAAATAGTAAACATAAAAGGAGCATATTTACGCATATGGTAGCCAAGTATCTTCTCCTTCAAGAAAGGCCTGTTATCAGTTTCTTTCATTGTGTATTTGTATTCTTATTTTCTCAAACAATGTTTAGAAAAATTGTTTATTTGCTTCAATAAATAAATTAAAACATTTTTTGTTACGAGACATTTATCTCACATGTTGAAGAGAATTGAATATGTGGATGCTGGCCTTTCTTCTGTAACAGCTCCACCTTGTGGACATCTGATTTTTAAAGGAAACCTAAGTTACTTTAGTAACATGAACAGCACTTGAATGCAGCACTGGTATCCAGCTACATGACTTACTGAGCTCATGAACGCAGCACGACTTCACTCTGTAGTCTACTTTAAAAGTATTCATTAGTTCTGGATGAGTTGGCCTTTTTAAACAGGTCTGACTGAATCAAGTTCACAAAAGAAAACACATCCAAGAAATCCAGAAAGAAAGTCCACAACACCATCATCAATCTTCCTGTCAGACAGTTGCCCTAAACACCAGTAGTGTGTTCATTATGAACCTAGCAGGGGACCCTGAATGCATCATAACAGCTGCTGTGCCTCATCACATGATGTGTAGTTACATTATGATGTTGTTCATCCTGCACCAACCTTTCTGTGTGTCTCTCCAGACATTAAAACTGACACAAATGTTTATATTTAAATTTGAGGGTTTAGAGGATAAGTCAGGAGCTATAGTCAGGAGTCAACAGATGAGCTGCTGTCTGATTTTAACCCGAAAATACTAAAACAAACAAAAGAAAGAGCTGAACTCAAACAGTGCCCGGGGAGCAGAGATCAGTGTTTGATCATCCAGGGAGATCCTGCAGAGATTTTCTCCTCCATCAATGTCTGTCAGATTGAAAGACAGAAAGAGAGACAGAAAGAAAGACAGAAAGAAAGAAAGAAAGAAAGAAAGAAAGAAAGAAAGAAAGAAAGAAACAAAGAACTTTTCATTTAAACCAGTTGAGTTTGTCTTTGCACTCCATTGCATCATGTATTTGCATCAGTGCTCCATTTTTGGCTTTCTTCACAGTGATATCTCCCTCGGAGAAGTTGGGCATTTTTAAAGATTTTAAGAAGGCGTTGGCTTTCATCCAGTCCTAACTATTGTAATTATAGATATGAGTATCTTACAATGTATGGGATTTGAACATTGTAAGATGCATTATCACATATTTCACTTTCAGTAGGTTAGCACTTTTAGTTTTTGGGATATCATGTTTCAAAATGTTGTCCCATTAACTTCAATTCAAAATGATATTCTTTAAATATCAATATAATATTACTTCCCTCAGTGAAAGTCAGCCCATACTCCTTTAAGCAAAAGTGAATTACACACAGCTGTGACCTTAGAGGTTTTACAGTCTGATTCACAACAAAGTCACGAAACATGACAAAAGTACATCTTTAAACACAACCCTGTGCAAATAAATGTTTAATGAAACATCATTTACAGATGAACAGTTACCGTCCTCTTCTCTGTCCAATGTCACAGGTTTGATCCCCTCATTGAGTTGTGTCAAGTTCACACACACATTAAGCTCTCTGCCAGTTTTATCAAAACTAGAAGCTCTTATTTGAACAAACTCACATTACACTTTGAGTTTAAAGCATAGAGGAATAATTTCAGTCTTAAAATACAGGAGTCAGCAGTTTAAGCTGTGACTGAAGGCTGGTTTACGGAAAGCCATAAGGGACATTATTCACCACTAAACCTACAAAATTGTAATGCCAAATTGTATGCCATTTTTTATGGCCCTCTGGTGTGGTTCATAAAAAGCCACTTCAATACTCCAAATGTAGAAAAAGACGTTAAAAACCATCAAGGATTTTTAAAATGTTAAATGTGTAGTTTAAATGCACCTCATACCGTAAGTAAAAGTCGTTTTGACATCTGGTCTTTGTAAAAAGCAGGATATTAAAAGTTACATCCTTCAGTGGCTAATAGTGTCCCTTTTGGCTCGCCATACAGGGAGACATGCACTCATGCTTTACAAAATATAAATGCTTCATGCCTGCACGGCCTCAGCAGCAACAAGCATCGATCACTTCAAGTACACTTGCAAAGGAGAAACAAAAAATTTGCATGATAATTATAATATAGACAATATATATATATATATTTATTTTTGTTCTATGAAAATAATGACATTCAAAGTCTCTGGGAGTTTTTCATGCATCTGCTTAAAAACTGCACCTACAAGCTACTGCTGTGCAGCTCTTATTCAAGTTAAACCTTAATATAATAAACGTCATGCACACGTACACTCAGTCATTTCTCTTTTTTAGGACATTTGCCGTTCAGCTTTGGCTGAAGCTTCAGTGCATCAAACAAGGTTTAGAAAAAAGGTAAATATTTCTTCAAGTTTTCAAAAATGTTTTACGAGTCAGAAATTCAGATGGCTTTGTAGATTTATCATGGGGAATCATCTGCATCCAAATGTACCAACACAGTTTGATGTTTGAAAATAAAAACAAAGACTTCACACAAGGCAGCAGAACTATGTGTTTGCTCTGCCACTTAAATCTGATGTTTTCTCTGAGGGTTTGGTGTTGATGAGGGCGCTAACCCTCTTCTATTTTCCAAATCAACAGTGACGTAAACCTTTAACATGGGAGACCCAGGCCACACAAGGGCAACACATAAAGCAATATTTCCTATAATCCTCAAATATGTGGTTAATCATTTACATTTACCAATGAATATCTGCAACAAAACAAATGTTATGAAATGATAAAATACTTAAAGAAACTAAAGGTGTATTTCAACCAAGAGTTCCAGGTCTCTTTAGCCCCCAGAACTACTTTCCCCGGAACTAAAAGGTTCCTGTGCCCCCATTGTTGTCTGTGTTTCGACCGCAAGCTGAAGTCCCGGGTAGATTGTGCAAATCAGGCCAGTGACGTATGGAGAAAAAAAATTATATTAAATAATATTTTGAATTCTTAATAAAAAACTAAACTCGTATGCATTCCCAGGAACTCCCTCTGCGTTTCAACAACTGTGTAAACTCCACAAACAGCGTTACGTTCAACCGAAGTCCCAGGACCTTTGAAAAGTACTAACCCCCAAGCAGGGGCTTATTAGGGGGGAGATTATCTACCCCTGAACTAAATTTAGACCCTGGTTCCTCCGGTCGAAACGCACGTAGTTCAGGGGTAAAGTCCCTCGTACCGGGGTAAAGTTCCTGCGGTCGAAAAATACCTTTAAAGCCTGGCCTCTCCAGACCCATCAGCCAGCTCATATTCAATTGTTCTGGCAGGTGGGTCTGGAACTGCTGCCATCCTAAACATTTTCCAAACAGTTTCAGATAGACCTGACCAATCATAGCCCTTTATTTAGAAATGGGGCGGGCTCTGTACGATGATAGCACAGGGGCGCCACTTCAGCCTTTTCGTAAACAACTAAGATGGCAGCTTCTGCTGCAGGTAGGTCGATTGAATCAGCTATTGACGTGATTTTATACAAACTGGTTGATGAAGTGTCATTAGAACAAGAACAAATAACTTCCCTTACAGCATTCATTAGTAAGAAAGATGTGTTTTCTGTACTATCGAGGGGATTTTCTGCCATTCTGCCCTAGTTAGTCTGATTGATTGTAGGTCTGCCCAATTGCTTCCAGAGGCACCCTGCATGCAGCTAATGCCTGCTGGAAAAAGGGAATGAATATAACAGATCCAGACCTATCTGACTGTTGTAATCACAACTCTAAGTCTCCTTCAGAACATGATTGGATGGTCATGATGCTAAATCTTTCCTTTCATTTTATTAAGAGAGTTGATTAAAAGGCTGGTGCCCCCCTGTGGTTTTAAAGGGTAAAGCAAAGGACGGCCATCTTTAAATAATTACATTGCAGGGAGAAAAAAACCTAGTTCCTGTGGCTGTTATAAGTTTTTTCATTGGGGGAATATATGCTCGTCTACGTACGTATCTATAAAAGGTCTGCTTCTGTTGTTTGATTTGTGATTGCTTTGGAATGAAGCTGCTGGTTTGAATGCAGAAACATAGAGAGAGAGAACTCTCCTGCTTGTCTGCAAGAAATGCTTAAATGCTTTTTTCTTCTTTATCGTCCATAAATGAGATGATTGATCCACAAACTGACTCAGTCATGAAGGAGGAGAATGATCAAATCAGTCTGTTAAGTGCTTCTTTTCTCCTCTTTCACAGGAGTATCGTCATCACAGAAGTCTTTTCCTCCTCAGTGTTGCTGTTCTCCTCTTCATCTATTTCTAATGTCCGACCCCGAGCACCTTCTTCATGTGCTCGTACACCACGTACGAGATGCTGACAGCGGGGATGACTTTGAGGAAGTTAGGAGTGATTCCCCTGTAGAGTCCGGGGACGCCTTCATGAGACATGATGTGTCTGAACTGTCCCAGCATGGTCAGCTTGGGTGTACCTTCAGTGAGCGCTGGAACCAGAGGAACAGAGGAACAAAGGAACAGAGGGGATGAGGGAGAGAAGCATATATTGCATTAATGCTGTGTGTGTGCGTGTTACTCCAGTCTGTCTCACCTTGTGCCTGCATGCGAGTCCTGATCAGAGCGAGCGGGTACGACGCTAGCTGTCCACAGGTGCTGGAGACGGTTCCACAGCCAAGCAGAACCAGAACTCCAGGATCAGCAGAGCCTACACAGAACCTCTGCAGCCAGGCGTTCTTCAGAGTCTGACAGAGAAAGCAGATAGTAACGGTTTTAAAATGCGGTTGTGTAGAAAGAGACAGAAACAAATACAAGTAGAGGAGGTTTAAGGGTTAATGGAGGCAGGAAAAAATAACATAATGCTATAAAGTAAAGTCTAAAACTGTTTCAAAAGACTTTTTGGAAGCTTTCCACTGGCTAACTTTTAGTTTTTGCCTTAATTTTCCTTAGCTTTATATGATTTGTCCTTGTTTTTATTTCTAAAGCACTTTGTAACCTGTTTTTAAAAAGTTATATCATTATTAATACCTCATACACAGCCAAATCGATGCCGGCGTATGGGATGATGCCGATTGTGTTGGGCAGGTATCCTCTGTAAAACGCTCGAACTCCCTCTGTCCTCAGGATCTGTCGGGCACAATCAGCCATACCTGAGTACTGACCTGTCTTCCTCAGAGTCAGACGAGTCTTCAGCACCTAAACAAGAGGAAGAGGGAGGGGAGGATGAATAACAGCAAATAATAAACACTTTTTGAGCTTCAGGATGATGGTAAGAAATCTGCATATTGAGTTCAGATATACCTCCATGGGGTAGATGATGGTCTGTGCTGTCGCTCCTGCAAGAGAACCAGCGACGAATCTCTCCTGAACCCTCAAAGCTCCTCCTTCTCGACTGCCCCGGATCACATACTTTATCTACAGGACAAGGCAGAGGGGGAGGAAGAATACAACAAGAAGAAGAGAGAAGAAATATGAAGCAGAACCAGACTTCAAACTTTACTGAAGAGAAGACTGTGATTGGTTCATCAGGTTTAACTGACCTGTTCGTAGGCCATAAACTTGATGGCAGATTCAGGAGCGATCTTTAGGACGTTGATGCCGTTTCCTCTCCACAGCGAGACCACGCCCCCCTCCCGGACCATCCCCCTCAGTCCATGCCACAGGTTCCCCTTTCGAGACGAGGAGCCGTGTACCTGCACCCATAGACACAGACAGGTCAAGTGAAATTATACAGAACATTGAGTAACATTCCCTAATGTTATAATAGGCGTTTTTCAACCAGAGGAACTTCACCCAGGAACTAGGGACTTTACCCCGGGATTATGTGCGTTTTGACCGACGGACCTAGGGCGAAAAAGTAGTTCAGGGGTAGATAATCTCCCCCTAAAAAGACCCTACTAGGGGCGTAGTACTTTTCAAAGGTCCCGGGGCTCTTGGCGGGCAGGGCCTGCAATGCTGAACGTGTCTGATTAGTAGATTAACCGCAGTGTTTTTAACCCTAACCCTAACCCGGCTAATGTTGTAGTTTTGCTGTGACATCATGGACATACTCCGTTTTGCTATTTGTTTGAAAGAAAGAGACTTGGGTTGAGTGTGGTGTAGTCCTGCTCCTAACGTACACTGCCCCGTGATAACTTTTGATATGATTTGGCAGTATACAAGTAAAATCTTACTGATCACCAACCTGCAGAAAGACCTTTAGGCGGTCCAGAGGAGCAGTTCCTGTCCGTGACACAGCACCTGCCATTGCTCCAGCAACTAGCTGCCTCCACACCAGACCGGACCGCCGCTCCTTCTCAGAGAACTCGTCAGGCACAGTCAGTTGTTCCCCAATATCAAACATCTGTTAGAACAATAGAATGAGACCATAACTGCTATCAGGATGTTATCACTGCAGTGACATCACATCAGTGTGTCGTGTGACTCACGTGAGAATGTTTCCAGTAGTGCACGATCTCCTCCATGTTGTGGAAAGGGTTAAAAAGGAAATGATCTCGCCATTCAATCCAGTCGATGGTCATTGTACCGTCTTTGTCCATACTGAGAGACAGTAACAGTACAGAGTCATAAACAGATCTGTTGTGTTTTCTGCCATACCTCTGTTAACTTATCCCCTGTTTTTTCTACTTTAACAGCCCTTCCCCTCCCTCTGTCTCTGCCTCTCACTCACTAGCTCTCTCGTCATACCTTTGTAGTATTTTAGAGGCCTGCTCCATGCTGACTTTGACTCCGAGTTTGTGCAGGGAGTGCTGGATCTCTCCCACATCAATCCGACCTGCAGAACAAAAGATAGAGATCAGAAGATAATACTTAACATAGCAACAGCACCTGTCTCATTTACCCTTCACGCAGATTGTTACTGTGAGCTTTCGCCCTGCCCTCACCGTCATTGTTGCGGTCCAGGCTATGAAACATGAGCAACAGTCTCTTCTCGTGAGCCTGCAGGTACTGAGAGAACTCCTGTAAGTCCAGCAGTCCGTCATGGTTCATGTCACTCTCCAGGACTATCTGTTAGGGGGGAGAGCAAGCCTATCAGTCACTTAGCAGAGAGAAAATATAAGGTAAGAGGCAGCCTGCCAGTCACTGAGCAGGGACAAAATATAAGGTTGGAAAAAACAGGTAAGGAGAGGATGAGGCTGAACAAATAGTGAAAGTGTACAGATGTATGGGAAGCCAAAACAGACATTATTCGCCATTTAAAATTAACTGCCCGAATTGAAACGCTGCTTGGAACACAGTTTTATTTGTCTGATACACTGCTGTTAATAACACAATGGATTAAAACAATAGTAACAAGTCATTAAATGGTCAAAAATGCTGCTTTTGAACAACAATTTGATACAACTCTGTAAGTCATACACATTGAACTTGATACAGTGCCACATCACGACACCGACCAGAATACATCTGAATATCTCTGGAAGAGCCCTGTAAAAAGCTACATTGTTAAAAGCTTTTTACACTGTAAAAAAACAACAACATACTTTTAATCGGAAACAACAGAGCAGCATTTTTAACATCCTCAACAATGTTTCAAGAAGTGCTTTAATTTCACTCACAGAAATGCAGTCAAAACACATTATTGTGGATAGCTTTTAACAGGGTTAAAAGCTGCACTTCAATTTTATCCAGATGTAAAAAGTGGTGAATTGGGGTAATAAAACAATGTAAAGTGGCGCTTCAATGTAAATATGTGTTAAATAAACTTAAATAATGCCCCTTTTGGTCTACCATACGATTAAGTTTGTGTAATGTAAGTGGTGTGGTGTTGAGGGTGGTTAAGATGTGTGTGATAGAGTGAAAGAGGTTCACAGGTGAGAAGAGAAAGTGAAGCTATGTGCTCCATGTTGAAATTCAGAATTAACCCCTTCTTACCTGCTGACATTACCTGTCCTGTCTTCACGAGGACAGAGAGACAGAGAGAGAGAGAGACACAGAAGAAAAAAAACACTGGATCCTGTCCTCACAAGGCTGAAAAAACACACTCATGAAACTCCACTGAGTTACAAGTCTATAAAAAGAAGTACAGCTAGATGCTTGGTATCATGTAAAGGAGTAAATAACCATCTTTAGGTGACTCTGGTTTTTGGCAGCAGTGATAGTATATATAGTATTCTAAAGCAGGGGTTCCCAAATTGTGGGTCGAGACCCCCTGGAGGGTCACGAGACACAAATGTGGGGTCGTGAAATGTCTTCCAACATTTTTTTCCCCTTAATTATCTAAAAAATATTACATTTTACCCATTTATAGTAAAAAATATCGACAAATATAGTAGCTAAACTTGAATTAAAACCTTGAAAATAGAAAATGTAATGAGTTTTCTGCCTTTCTTTTCGCGAGATGACTCCTAAGTTTAGGGTTAGTGATCAGTTAATTATCAAAAGCATCAGTAGCAGTAGATTAATTCATAACAGGACAGGAAACACAGACACATGCTCATATAGGTAGGCACATTTTTTGTAGACCAGCTAAATGAAGCCAAATTAAATCACTTTAAGGGACAGTGGGGGTCGCAAGTCTTTGGCACCAATATTTAGGGGGTCGTGGGCTGATAAGTTTGGGAACCCCTGTTCTAAAGTATACAGACTCCTGCTGTTTAAAGGGATAGTCTTTGTTTTTTAAGTATATCACCAACAGGAGATGCTGGTTAGCTCAGCCCCTGCAGCTGATCAATGCACTGCACGTGAACACCAATGTGTTGCATCTAAGTCGATGGAGGTCTGCATTGAGGATAAACAAGCCAAACATTTTTTTAGGGTGAGCTTTCCAGCTCTAGAACTGCTTTTAACGTCACAACATTTCATGCTTTCTTTGTGAATTTCCTTTGAATAAAATAAAATATGAAGCATAAAGAAAGCTCAGTGGGACAACTTTCGTAACCAAGCAACAGTAAGCGCCGCTATTCTGCTGTATATACTGTGCTGTAGTCTGAGCTCCTTCAGGTGCTTGTTTGCTTCTCACACAAGAGTCCTCCACAGTCGGTGAAGTGTTTGCAGTTCATTACTGGATACCAGTCTGAATGTTTCAGTTTTCTACCTGTGGGAACCTGTCAGATGTAAGAGTTTAGGAACGAGGATCCTTAAAGAGGTTAATTAAGTTTGACTGGCTCTTACTCTTTCAGGGTGATCCTGCATAAACAGATTATCTTCATATTCATTAAACACTTACATTGTTCAGATTTCTTCACAAACCGTCTGGTTTCAGGCCACACATGTTAATGTGAAGGTGAAGGAGGAAACATGTTGGTTTGTAAGACGGTAAGTCGTTATCATGATCCAGACGGGGAAGCTTCTCGCAGACTAAATGTGTGAACGCCGTATGAGGATGTTTTTAAATTCAAGGGTTGAGACGAGTCGGAGGGGGCTTTGGCTTCTTTTCCTCACAATGGGAAGAGATGGGATTGCTTGTTTTACACACATACACACGCACACAGAAACTGGGGCACAGTGTCTTTAAATGGAGACAGAAAGAGGACACACACAGAGGACAGAATCACCTGCAGGAGGCTGATTAAAGCTCTGGAAAATGATATCAGATCATTTCACACTTATTCACTGCAGACTGTCAACACTTCTCTGTGTTTCAAATGAACTAAAATACATCTGTTGACATGAAAAATATATGACTATAAAGAAAGTGAAGCCCTTTTCATCTACAAACACTCAATGACATTTTCGGCTGTCAATTTCATTAAAAAATAAAAATGAAACCCTGTCATCGGCAAAGGAACAGAAACCTGACCCTGTCGCACATTGTCACACTGTGGGGGCTTTCTGCAGCATTTTAACAGCAAAGAACCTTTATAACGTTATAAATAACACCTGTGCTTTTCCAGTAAGGACAAAATGTGATAAATAGCTGTCAGTTACTTCTCAGAACTTGTCCATAGTGTTCGCTTTCATTTTGTGGTGTTACTTTTCATCACACATCCATTATAAGGAGCACTTTTCTTCATGCGGCCCAGAGAAATGAGCAAACAATCAGATGTTTAGCATAAAAAATCAGCAGCTTCAATGTTTTATAACAGGACAGGTTTTAAAGTATCAGTGAATATATATACAGTATGTGGAAATCATGTGAACTCACGTTTTAACACATGAAGTCCTGCTGCAGTGACACCATGTGTGCTGTGTTGTAACGGAGTAACAGGGTGAAACACACACTGATCTCATTCTTTATTGAGCAGCTTTAAATTCAACCTGCTGGGTAGAAGTGTTTTAATGTGATGAGAAGGTCCCTCTGTGAACTCACTCAGAAGAGTTAAAGATGCCATGAGAGTCTTTCTTCTTAGTGAGCTGATGATAACAGGAGTCAGACTGCAGATGTTAATACCCTTAACGCCTTGATTTGAGTTATTATTAAGGGAGTTGGCTCTCCAATGGTGACAGAAACCCTCAATTTTAACTCCTACAATAAGAGGTCAAAGGTCTCGGCATGCTTTGGCATGCAGAGGGTAAATCTCAAGGAAACTGTTGCTAAGCAGCACTGACAACAAAATTGATTTCTGAGTTTTTCACACTATATTGTATCATTTAACCTCAGATAGCAACTTCATACTTAACCCCCCTCTTATGTTCCGGGTCAGATTGACCCATTTCAAAGTTAACATATACAATAAAAATAGTTCATTTAACATATTTGCAACCCCCCTCCATGTTTATATTACATAGATACTGTCGGGTCAATTTGACCCGGCAGTCAAAGTGGAGGCTAAAAGGGGTCAGAAGTGTCATATATTAATTGTTTCTTTGCAACTGTGTGACATATTTCACCCGAATCACAAACACACACAGGAAAAACAAGTCAGTTATCATTATTGAATCATGATCTGTGAGAATTAAAGGACACCAATGCACTAAATATTGATTTCAATGGTTAGTAATGGAGTTAATAATGAGATTTTAAAAAATTGCATTGGGATTTTTTGGGGGTTCTGACACTTTTGGATAATTGAATATGCCCGGGTCAAATTGACCCAGAAACATTATTGCTGTTCCTGAGAAACGAACATAACAGGAGGGTTAACATGTGTTTGCTAATCTGTTTTTTATTTCATTGAACACTTTGCTGTTGAAGTGTGGATTAAAGCTGAGGGAGGTACATGAGTGAAGATGAAGCTGACACACACACACACACACACACACACACACACACACACATACACATGCAAGGAAAGGATCGTTTGAATTTGCAGATAAACTCTCTCCTATATTTCAGCTAGTTATCTTTTTATACCAATAATGTACACTGACGTGTTTAAAGGCCATTCAGTATTAATGTATCATTGAGTCACGTGACTTCGTTCTGCTGATGGTGCAGACCCTGTGAGTGACACCGGGTAATCCAACCTGTGTACTATCTGACCTGGTCTGACCCAGTCTAACCTAAGCCCAAGCGGGCCGGTCCGTGCCTCACCTCCTCCGCCTCCCCCTGGTGAAGACCCCGTGCAGCCAGTCCGATCCGGAGTTCGTTGATGTCAACTCTGCCGTCATTGTTCAGGTCCAGCTGTCTGAACAGCTCCACATATTTCCTCGCCCGGTCCGGATCCAGAGGCGCTCCGCTGGGTTCTCGGTGATGGTTCCGGGCGCAGTCCTGGTCCTGGTCCTCGCCCATGAGAAAGACAGATCCGGTCTACATGGATCCTTAACCGAGCAGGTCTGCACAGAGACCGAACCGCTGCTGACACCGAGAGCGAGCAGAAGAAGAGCTGAACGTGCCTCCTCCTCCTCCTCCTTCTTCTTCTCGGTAAATGATGGATGGGTGGATGAAGGATGTGGGTCCACCAAACTCTCTTGAGGTCGTACCTGTGTCAGTTACATGGTCTCACCTGCACGAGCCGGTCCCAACACTCTTCAGGATGAATTAAAGTTTCGTCACAGAGGAGCTCGTGCAGGAGCAGCCGGTTTTTACCGCAGTCTGACACATCTGTGCGCGCGCAGGATTCTCACGTTACCCGGCAGGTCGTTTAAATATGAAATATGAATTACTGATCAATCATCGGACAAATATCAGACATTGAAATTCAGCAACAGTGTCTTAAATGTTTCTACCTCCTGCACGTGAATCCTCCCCCCTCTCTGCGTCTCTGCAGCATCACGCACATCACGCATCATCACACCATCAACAGCGCGCGAGAAGAGAGAGAGAGAGAGAGAGAGAGAGAGAGAGAGAGAGAGGAGAGAGAGAGAGAGAGAGAGAGAGAGAGAGAGAGAGAGAGAGAGAGAGAGAGAGAGAGAGAGAGAGAGAATAGGGGGTTATTGAGTTCAAACACTGAATTCAAAAAGAACGTGTTTAATTCAGAGTTTTAAACCAAAAATAACTTCAAACTGCAATTTATATGTGGTATTCGTGATTTTACTGAAAATAAACCTCTTAATTGTTGTAACAGTGTTATGAGCTGTTTGTATGGTGACCCTGAAAGTCAACTGCTGAAACATTTTATGACTTCAGAAAACATGTCACTGTACCCCAAAAGACATTGTACCAGATGCTAGACCTTTTTTTTTTTAAATGCAAAAAATTGTCCTGAAATTCAGAAACAAATCTCAAAACGCAAATACATCTCATGAAATACAAAAACATTTCACAAAATACAAACTATTTCATTAAGGCAATAAAACTCTATAAAAACAGAAACAAAATTATTGAAAATAAAATAATAAAATATAACAATAAAATAAACTTGTGGTCATGAAATATTTTAGTTGACCCTCAAGGCCAGCATATGTTTGTCTTGTGGGTCACAGTGAGTAAATAGCTGTTAGCTTACTGACTATAAATAGCTTTTATAATGAGGATTGTGAGGAGCAGCTGAAGGTCAGAGAAAAGTCTGCTCATCATTCATAGGATTCAGACAGAGATTAAAAGTGAGTCACACTCATATCGTCATATCTCACATATATATCATACAAATATGTTTTTAAAATTATTTTTAATGGGACAATACGTTTAACACACATAATAAATATGTTCCTCTTAACATCCTGAATATCACTGAGTAACCTATTGTAAAAAAAGAAAAGACACAACATAATAAAATAAAGATTGTATATGATTGTCCAGGGGATGACATTGAAAAATGGCTAAAATAAATTATATTTTTAATAGGTCTCTGATCAGACATCTTCACTAGTCTACTCCAAAGCCGAAACATTTCACATTTGTGTTGATATTTTGAGGTTCCCATTCCATATCTCTATTAACAGCCAGGACTGATGTTTATGAACTCCAAAGAGGGACCAGAAAGTTATGTGATGTTAAGAATTACAACTTTTTGAAACCATTAAACACCAGAAGCATGAGACATTGGACCCACACATGAATAATAAATATATGTATAAGTATAAAATCCCAGATTACCACAATGTTTAATGCTGGTTCAATTCAGATCCCAGAGCTCTACCAGCTCACTGAGTTAGAACACTCATAGCCTCTTTAAATGTCATGTGCTGCTCGGCTAATGTCAAACTGAGATATTTATAATGATCAGTATATGAGAATAGAATAGAATAGAATAGAATGAACTTTATTAATCCCTGAAGGAGGAAATTCAGGTGTTTGGCAGATAAAAAATATAAAAATCACGTAAAACAAGTAATTCAGGTGTATGTCAGCTGATCTCCCATTGACTAGAGAGTTATGAAGCCTAATGGCTGCAGGGATGAATGATTTTCTGTATCTCTCAGTCCTGCAGAGAGATGAGCCGTCCACTGCCGCTGTTTCTCTGGACCACAAAGAAGTTGTGAAGTGGATGATCTGTGTAATTTAGCTTCTTCTGTGTACGTCTATCCACCACAGCCCCCAGTGAGTCCAACCTGGTTCCAATCACAGTGACAGCTTTTTTCACTAGTTTGTCCAGTCGCCTCACATCTTTGTGTTTTATACTGCTTCCCCAGCAGACTGCAGCATAGAATAACACACTTTCCACCACAGACTGATGAAACATCTGCAGCATCTTACTGCAGATATCTAAGGATCTGAGCCTCCTCAAGAAAAAGAGGCGGCTCTGCCCATTCCTGTAGAGTGCATCTGTGTTAAGGGACCAGTCCAACTTGTTGTCCAGGTGTACACCTAGATATTTGTAGGTTGGCACCACCTCGATGTCCACCCCCTTGATTGTTAACTAGCTAAATAATAATAACAGTAGTACCTAAACTAAAAACAACTGGCCATCTCACTAATGGTTTGTGACACATTATTTGAGTTATATTATTATTATTTATTTACTTATGTATTCATTTATTTTAAATTATTATTATTGATAAATAGTAACAGGAACAAAATATATATATTTTTTCCCCCCTGACACTACAGACTTTTGTCCAGCAGGTGGCAGTCACGCCCCTCCAGCAGGTTTGTCAGCCGTCGTTTAGTTAAAAGAATAAGAAGTCGTACCGTCTGCGGACTGAACATAAGAACATATTTATGACAAATATCCTCACCTAAACGACACCGGAGCCAAGAAACAAAGAAGATGCCTTTACCTGTGCAGGTCTTTAACTTTCAGGTAAGTCTTCACACTGTCTGAAGAAGATTACAGAAAACTGAACATGGTGCATCCTCACTGCTAGGTTAGCTTTGGAAACTTAGCCACAGTTCAGGATCACAAATAGATTACAAACAAGCATATTTCGTTTCGTATAATGGCTCTTATTCAGGCTTGATTTAGGGAACAATATCGTGTTCCGTTTTATTATACATTTAAAGAATCAAAGTCTGATACTCAGCTAAGGGTACTGTTTGTACTGAACGTCACTGAGTTTCTTGGTGATGAAAACGAAGGACAGAAATCAGAAATAAACATCTTATTTATGACAATAATTAATGCTCACTGCGTTTAATCACGCCGAATTAAGAAATAAATCTGAAACTGCCCTTAAACCCCTTCAGTGTGCGTATTAAACACGTAACCAATGATTTTGAGACCAAACCTGGTGTTCCAGGGTAATTAAGTGGAGTTTAGGTGTGAAGGCTGGAAGCTAACTGAAGGCCCCTGCTGGCTAACAACATGGACATGAACAGCGGTGCTACAGACATGTTAGAGCATTATAATGAAAGGTTTGTTATTTAGATTCTTCCTCTAAAGTTAACATTAGAGGGAGGATCTAAAGACGTCAGTTTATCAGTGAAACCTGATGGTAAGCACAGCTAACACTGACAAGACAACTTCCTGTTGTTAGCAGTTTGTCATATAAGCCCCAACACAACTAGCATTAGCTTCTGGAGTGTCAGATACCAGGGGCGAGTCCAGGAGTTCTGCCAGGGGGGGCCCAACTGGGGTGTAGACTGTGACTTGAAGTGTGTGCACAAATGATTTTCTGAGTGTTTTCTCATCTTTTGACTCGTCAGCTCGTTAGAATTTAATTTTCCATTTAAATGACCAGATAAATAGTTGCTTTTGAATAGGGATGCACCGAAATGAAAACTCTTGACTCAAAACAAAACACGAAAATGAGGAAACTAAGGCCCAAAACTAGGGATGTACATTTTAAGTATTTTCCGTGATCGATTTTTGGAAATGTTAACGATCAATTATCGATTAATTTATAAAAAAAAAACAACATTATTATTCTTACGTCAAAAACAAGGCCAAATACGTTGTTTTCCCCCTAAATTTTACTTTCTACAGCAACAAAATGCATATAACTGACTGGATTGAATACGGGCACATGTTTGACACGCAGATTATCAACGATCAGGCTCATTAAAATATTCTCCACGGACATAGTCTTATAAGGCTGAGACTACTAACAGAAAAGTACTTATTAAAGACTAACAGTGTCCAGTTTTCTGTCTACTCGTTCTTATTGAGAAAAATAAACATGTGTATTTGATCAGGTGTCAGCCGAGAGCGCAACCGGGTCACTATCAGTCCAGCTGCAGAAAAGCTCAGACTGCTCTGATGTTGCTGCTCTGCAAACATAGCATACCTGAATTTCCCACTTGTCTGTTGCCTTCGTATCCAAAGGTGGGAAATGTCCTGTTTATAGTTGTGAACCTTTGTGTCTCTGTCGTTGTTTGCAGCAGTTTTGTATTGATCCTCTTTTAAAAAAGCGCACGTGGAGACCTGACACGCAGCCGCAGCCCCCAGCTGAGCGTCTCCGCTGTGCGCAACACCTTTAACAGCTGATTCACATCTAAACATGCTTTAAACTTAAAATATCTCCCTGATAACGGAGTGTAATATGCGACCACATGATGTTTGTTACACGTGACAGAAAATTGATAACAAAAATGCGTGTTTCGAGTAATTACTTAACAATCAATTAATCGATAATCGATTAATTGTGGTCATCCCTACCCAAAACCAAAACACCGAAATAAATTATTATGCCAATTATTAGTAGGGAGACCGGGGACAGTTGTAACATTTCACTCCTTGGATTTGAGATTAAGCCATGCATTTCCTGTTTGTGTTGCATAGGTATGTTCTAGGCCATTTATTAGCAGACTCTAGAAGCTAGTTTGTATAGCAGTTTGAACACACTGGGTTAGAAGAGCTCAGTTATAGACAGAAATGTCAAAAATGTTACAACTGTCCCCGGTCTCCCCTACCATTTCATTTATAGCTCTGACTCTGTACTAACCTCACTAAAATCAAGGATCTCATTGAACATATCAGACAACGAGGGTGCATGCCCCTCATCTGGTTCAGAGAGACGAGTCCTTTTTCCTGCGCTCTGTTCTCCTTCTCTTTCCTACGTTGTGTGCTTCCATCGCGACCTGGATCATTTCTCGTGCGCACTGCTTTATTCCTACATCCAAGTAATGATCTTTATAACAAGGATCAAGTACAGTCGCGATTAAGTGCAGAGGATCCGAATAGATCTCAGTGAAATGTGTGCTGACAGACTCTAAGAGTGTACTTTTCATTGTTTTCACTCCGTGGTCTGTTTCAACCTCTTTGCTTAGAAGATGCTTTAGTGCTGCAATTAAAGGAATAACGGATGCAGACATGTTGGCCCTTATCCAGACAAGCGCGTAGTGGCCTCGGTTTTTGCTTGCGTCATCACAACATTCTGTTTCGGCTGTGTTGTTTCGGTGATAAAAGTCTTTCGGCCGAAAACCGAAAATGCACTGAAAGACCATTTTCGACCCAAAATTTTCATTGGCCGAGTTTTCGGTGCATCCCTATTATAAATAGTTGCTTTGGAACATTCCTACTAACTCCCCTCCTTTGCACTTTCTTGCGAAATAGATTAGTGAAGTGTTTTTCTTCATCTTAGATTACCTACTGAAGGAAATGTACTACATTGAAATGAAAGAAAACTACCAGAGGTCTGTTGCAACACAGTAAAAATAGCTGATTTTACACAAGTCCCATAGCAAATAGCCAATCATAGTTAAGCATTTATGGTAACATCTTGGGTGGCCAATCATGAGGGCACATGCCACCTTGCTGGGTACAACCCTGACTGTAAGACCTTGCTGTGTCTACCCCTCCTAGTCCGGGAAGCATGTTGCAAAGTTAATATTAGCTCAGCACTTGTTGTTTCGGTGGTGACATCAAACCACCTTAACAAATCAAACATGCTCATCTTTCACATTCTGTTTAATACAAGACTGATGACTTGCTGGGACAACTTGTGGTCCACTATTTAGATTGGCACACATCCTACCGTTTATCGTCTGTGAAGGATAACAATATGATACACATGAAAAGTATCGATCCTAGCTTAGTGAGTAAAGTATTTTGGCTTGACATGCTCATTTGTAACTCCTGAAGCTGTTCTGTTTTTACTCTGGGATCCAGGCAGTTTTTCAGTTCCAGTAGAACACACTTCATTACACTGTTTTATGTTTAATCCACAGAGACATTTGTTGTATTCATGTCATACAGACTTAAAGGTAGAACCTTTCTTGTATCATGATATCTGCTCACCTCTGTATCTCCTGTGTGTTTGTGTTTCTCTCAGGGGTCTGTGGAGCCGATGCAGATCGATGCAGACCCTCAGGACGACCAGCAGAATGCTCCAGACACAAACTACATTGTGGAGAACCCTACACTGGTACACATCTGACACACTTACTCATTTACACTCAGTGGGCCTCATTTATCACTCGTGCGTGAAAACGGGTGCAGATCTGAGCGCATAATTGGTCTTACGACAGGACACATGCGGGATTTATGAAACATTCGAATCTGACCTTAAGATCGCTGTTAAAAAAAACATGTGACCGCTCTCAAACAAGCTGCGCTGGAGACCCCAGCCTGAAACTGTCTCTGTTTACTGTAAGGGGGGAGCGGCAGCACTTACCGGGTCTGTGTCGGGGCTTAGGGGGAACAGACGAACCTGCGCCTGTGTCAGATGCAGTTGATGGTAAATATCAAGCGGCAAACTCCGGTCTCAAACGATGAAGCCAATGCGGAAGTGATATAAACTGCAATACATTGAAAATCCGCTTGAGGCTGGCTGCAGAAACACCGGAAACCACATAGATATGAATGGGAAAAAGACGACCTTTGCAGCATTAATAAACATGTTTACAGCCTGGTTCAAAAAACGGCTTGGCCCTACAACGCTAATCTCTCTAATGGCACACACTGTACGGGGGGTGAATTTTTTTCTAACGTGACGGTTAAGAAGATATTAAGATTATGAGTTTTGCCCAAATAAGGACATGACTGACGTGACTCCCGGTCGGGAACACACAGCCATTGGCTAAGAGACTCACACTACGTCACACTCTGCCTAGTTGAGTTCCGCATTACCAATATGGCTGCTGCCGTCGATTTGCTTCAAAACAGCTCTCAGGAACAGATGGGCGACGTCACGGATACTACGTCCATATTTTTTACAGTCTATGGTAAATATTCAATATCGTAGACCGCACACTGGTTAACCTACCAATTGTTTTCAATTAACTCCGACTTTGGTCATTTTGTAACACATATCCTGGGCAAGAAATCGCATGTGCGCAATTACGCCATGAGGCAAACCGGAGTGTTACATTAATTATTAATAACTCCAGATATGCCGACAGGTCTTGATCTCATGTGCATGAATTTTCTTTGTTCTTAAATGGTCAGCTGACACACACAGGCCGTTTATTCAATAAAATAGTCAGGAGTAAATCAATCCTCTTCATGGTAAATCCCATCATCAATCACATCTTTCTAATAAAAATCTTATCTCACACGCTAAAAGTTAAATTCAATTTCCTCTGGTGGATTTTCATTTTCTTTTGATTTTCTGTTTACAATATTTTCTATAAAGTTATCTGTGCACGTGGGAGTGTTGATAAGCAGCCCCCTGAAAGCTTGGTAGATTTTTAAAGTAAATCGATAAAAACACAAGCAAATAATCGAGAAAACACGCATTTGTTTTTTTGTTGTGATCAAATTTTTATTTTATTTTTTCTTTCCACATAATAATAATAAAAAAGAAAAAATACAAAATAATAAAGTATGGATAGACATATGGACATTACAAAACATAGAGTACATATTCACATACCTATACTAAGGTTTATATACAAATACCAGGAATACACAATTAAAATAAAATAATGATGATAGTAATAATCATAATAAATAAATATAAGAAATGCAAAATAAAAAAATAAAAAAACACGCATTTGTTATAGGAAGAATGTTACAGGATCAGTTAACAGCTTGCACTGCTCAACGTCATTATGCGCATTTTGCAGGGCTCGATAGAGAGCGATACGTAAAAAACATTTTAGGTGTCATATCTAATTTAACAATCCAAATATTAATCTGTGAACCTCTGTTTGTCTATCTAAAAATGCACTGTACTAATCCGTGCTAATTCTCTGCCATAGCCAGATTTACTTTGCTGCACCGCGCTCCACACTGACAAGAAAACTTGCGTACACAAGCTGAGACTTGGCGTGGGATTTGAGCGTATCCTCAGATCTTTGCGTGGAAATGGTCGTACACCGCACGTTTGATAAATGAGGGCCAATAAGTATCCCAGTGAAACCTCTGTGGTGGAGTCTTCCCAGTCATGTGTGTGATCTACAAGGTTTGCTGCTAGAGTGGATTCTCCTGTTGGCTGGTCACTATGTTTATACTGAACTTAAATGATTTCATGAGCCAAGACCAAAAACTCCTCATAGCATTAAACATGTTAGATTTTTTTCTGATCCTCAAGATGTGACAAATACTGACGTAAGACATTTGGACTGAGTTTTATGATCATGTTATGCAAAAATCATGACGACAGGAGCACAATAACTCAGAGTTTTGTTCTGATGTTGTATTATTTACTGTAACAATAACAATGTTAAAGTTGTTTGGTGTAAAGCTCTCCATAACCAGCGTTAACATGTGCTGCACATGTAATATAAAATGTCAGTCCACCTCATCTGCCTGTCAAACGTTCCCTCAGATGTGGACATTCGTACTTATCTGTCTCTCCCTGTGTTTTTCTCTCCAGGACTTGGAGCAGTATGCAACCAGCTACAGCGGATTAATGCGTATTGAGAGGCTGCAGTTTATTGCTGAACACTGTCCTCAGCTCAGAGTGGAAGCTCTGAAAATGGCGCTCACCTTCGTCCAGAGAACCTTTAATGTCGACACATATGAGGAAATCCACCGCAAACTGACAGAGGCCACACGGTAACACGGCTCATAGGATAGAGAGAGAAACTCTGATTCAAACACACGTCATGTCAGAGAGTTTAATGCTTAACAAAGAGGAGGATGAGTAGTTGATTGTCAGTTTAATCAGTCTTTTTCACTACAGAATCACGGTTTGGTTTGTTGTCTTTGTAACAGATTTTGTGCCTCTGCCTTTTACTCCCACAGTAATAAAACACTGTAAGAGAGCGTTCCTTATTTAGAAAGTCCCACGTTTGACTGCTGCTTTGTATTTTTTTTGTCTACCGCACTACTTACTCAAAGATTTTTCTAATGTGTAGATGTTTCTCCAGTGGGTTACAAGTAGGGATGCACGGTATTGAGATTTTTGCTGATATCCAATTTGCCGATATTTTACAACTCATTTAGCCGATTACCGATAGCGATATTTTTTTTCCACACACCTAATTGCAGAGATCATCAATTCTCTTCTGTATTGGAATTAGCGCACAGTATCATGGTGATTCTCTTATCACATTTGTTATGAAATATTCAGTTTTTGTTAAAAATAAGAAAAATACTTAAAACTGCATATTTATTTATGACAATCGCTTTCAAACTAAATTCATACTAAAAGATACATCCTACTTAAAACTTGGATGATGCTCTCCCTGAGACAATCATAACAATACCCACAATCAGGCCAAATTTGGCCAATTTCACATTTGACATAGTAAGTAAACCTAACCTCTGTTCACAGGGAACATGTGAAAAGTGCAGCTGTACAGCAATTAAACCAAAATTAAATAAAATGGTTAACTCTTTGACAATAAATGCGCCTAAATTAGTCAGCTACATGTACCTTACAGAATGCTGCTTAAATTCAAATTTAACTGAAAACATGAGCCCAACATATCAGCGGATATCGGCATGTTGGCCGATATCCGATAGTTCATTTTTAAGCCAATATCGACCGATAACGTGCCCATAATATCGTTCATCCCTAGTTACAAGTCTGCATTGCTATATTTCTGATACACACTAATACTTTGATGTTCATTTCTATGCACAGAGAAGCACAGGGTGTACCTGACACGGTGCCTGAAGGCGGGGCCGTCCCTCCCCCTCTGGACTCAGCCTGGGCCGAGTCGACCAGGAAAAAAGCTCTGCTCAAACTGGAGAAACTGGACACTGACCTGAAAAACTACAAGGGAAACTCCATCAAAGAGAGCATCAGGTGGGAGACAGTTTCTTTATCTTTATCTTTAAAGAAAAATCAAAGATAAGCAAGTCATCAAAAGTTATGGCGTATAGCTTATTCAACTTTTGGGTAAAATGTAGGTGAGATGAGACAAAAATATGGACACTGTGCATGTGCAGAGCAGCAGCACCTTTACAGTGGAATAGTAAAGTCTACTGAGACACAAAAACACCACCTGACCTGACATTGATATCCCCCTTTACAGGAGAGGCCATGACGACCTGGGTGATCACTACCTGGACTGTGGTGACCTCAGTAACGCACTTAAGTGTTATTCCAGAGCCCGAGACTACTGCACGAGTGCTAAACACGTCATCAACATGTGTCTGAATGTCATCAAGGTACGCTCGCTCGAAACAGATAGACGTCAGGGTTCATTCGGCTCCACTGGTTTGATTTCTCTTTGATTAATTTCCCTCTTGTCTGCTCGTTTTGCATTCATGACACGTTTCTCATGTTGAACACAAGTGATGATAAAGTAACTCTTCTCCCGTGCTCCCACTCAGGTCAGTGTTTACCTGCAGAACTGGTCCCATGTGCTGAGCTACGTCAACAAAGCAGAATCCACACCTGAGATAGCAGAGGTGAGGACACGTACATGCTTCTGCAGGGGTCAGAGGTCACTGATCTCACCCTGCAAAGCCTGATCTGTTAAATGAAGAGCTTTAAATCACAGCCTTCCTTTAGTTTTTCAGGGCCTATCACAGAGATGACAAACACTTCAGCTGATGTTGATTCTGATCTTATGTTTGTTTGTTTGTTTGTTTGTTTGTTTGTTTGTTTGTTTGTTTAGCAAAGAGGAGAGCGAGACAGCCAAAACCAGGCAGTCCTCACCAAGTTAAAGTGTGCTGCAGGTGAGACCGCATCCTGCTCTGGGAGGATCCTCTGCCGTGTTACTGAGACCTTCTGGGTGATTCAGTGTCTGACACTTGTGTGTATGTTTGTGTGTGCTTGTGTGTTTCAGGCCTGGCAGAGTTGGCCTCTCGGAAATATAAACCTGCTGCTAAATGTTTCCTGCAGGCGTCTTTTGACCACTGTGACTGTCCAGAGGTGAGCCCTATCATGCAGGTGAACCATGGTTACTGACCATTTTAACTACTTCTAAATTGATTGAATAACTTTCCAGGTCCATCAAAGAGCAATCATTTTGACCAAATTTTAGATCCATACAGCCTTTATTCATATTGCGTCTGTACATACAGAGTTAAAGCGAACACAAGGGTTCATTAGTCTCTGTAATTTAAATCCTCACCCAGAGTTCCAGACATATTGACTACAAAATCCTTGATTGTGTTATTCTCTGCCGCAGCTCCGCAAGGAAACACTCACTGAGTTAAATAGACCTTTACTTAAAGCAGTCATTTCATTTGTTTGAATGGATCCGAACATGATCGCAGGCTGAGGTTTTAAGAGTACGTTCACAGAATGAGCCAGAGTAATGAAAGAGGAACTATTGACTTGACAGTAAAGCCATAAAAATGAAATGTACAGCTTATTTAACAACAGTCACGCTAGAATATTCCAAATGGAACAAAAAGCTATGAGCTGGTTTCAGAGTTCATGATCTTAACCATTTGAGTCCATCTTATAAGTGAGCTGATGTTAAGATTTTAAGTCAGATTTTCACACTTTTCGTCCAGTAGAGGGCACTCTGAGTTTTTACAACCCTTTTAGCACTGTCTGCTGCGTAATTAGCAGAGATCACAGCTGAACATACAGTGGTCGATATGAAAACTGATATAAACTGAATAAAGTTTCATCTCGTTGAAGGCAAGGCAAGGCAACTTTATTTGTATAGCGCATTTCATACACAAGGGCAACTCGATGTGCTTTACATTAAAAGATTAAAAAGCATTGGAAACATTCAGACAAGCATAAACAAACTTAATTAAAATGACAAATATAATAAAACAGAAAAGAAAAGGAAAATTAGAAATATATATAAAATAAATATAAAATTAGCATTTAAAGCGTGTTAAATACTTAAATACGCTAAGATAGGAAGGCAGTGGCAAATAAAAAAGTCTTAATCTTTAATTTAAAAGAGGTGAGAGTTGGAGCGGACCTGCACCTTTCAGGGAGTGTGTTCCAGATACGTAGTGCATAATGACTAAAATCTGCTTCACCATGTTTCGTTCTGACTCTCGGGACTGAAAGCAGACCAGTACCTGATGACCTCAGGGGTCGAGATGGTTCATAAAGTAGCAGCAGATCAGCAATGCATTTTGAGCCTAAACCATTCAGTGCTTTATAAACCATCAGCAAACCATCAGACAAAGTGTAATAGAGCAGTGTACGGAGCTTCTGCAGAGTCATACCAACTTCAGTTTAAAATCTCTCTAAATTGGCCTCCATGTCTATAATCTATGATTTTCTTTCTTCTTGAAACAGAAGAAAATGAAAATCTCAAAATGCCTTTGATGGTCTGATCTTGTAGTTATTAAAGAATACCAAAGCGCACTGATTAGTGTCGTGTTGCATGTCTCTGCAGCTTCTCTCTCCCAGTAATGTAGCTGTGTATGGAGGTCTGTGTGCTCTGGCCACATTTGACAGACAAGAGCTGCAGCGTAACGTCATCTCCAGCAGGTAGGGGGCAATGTACGTTTATTATAGCAGACCTGTCTCTTAGTAAATTATTGTTTTTATTCATTTTCTTCTTTCGTGTTGTCATCAGCTCTTTTAAGTTATTCCTGGAGCTGGAGCCTCAGATCAGAGACATCATCTTTAAGTTTTATGAGTCAAAGTACGCGTCCTGTCTGAAGCTGCTGGATGAGATGAAGGTACAAACATAGACCTCTCTGTTTAACTACACAATGTGGAGTTTTAAGTAAAGACCAGCATGAAGCGGTTCATGTTACAGGAGTACCTGACTTTGATCATGTGATGTTTTTTCTGCAGGATAACCTTCTGTTAGACATGTACCTCGCTCCTCACGTCAAGACCCTGTACAGCCAGATCAGGAACAGAGCCCTCATCCAGGTCAGACTCAAGAAACAACAACCTGCTTTTTCACTTTTAACTCCTTTATGTGCCGATTTATACAAATATTGAATGTTTGCACTCAAAGTTAAGAAAGCTTGCACATCACAAAGTCCAAGTCCTCTCTCTACACATTTTTTTAAGTGCAGGGTTAAAAAGTTTGATTGTCCTTTATCTAATATGATAATAAAAGTCTGTGTGTGTGTGTGTGTGTGTGTGTGTGTGTGTGTGTGTGTGTGTGGTGTGTGTGTGTGTGTGTGTGTGTGTGTGTGTGTGTGTGTGTGGTGTGTGTGTGTGTGTGTGTGTGTGTGTGTGTGTGTGTGTGTGTGTGTGTGTGTGTGTGTGTGTGTGTGTGTGTGTGTGTTCAGTATTTCAGTCCATACGTGTCAGCGGACATGACAAAGATGGCTCAGGCCTTCAACACCACAGTTGCTGCTCTGGAGGACGAACTCACTCAGCTGATCCTGGAGGGACTAATCAACGCCCGCATAGACTCACACAGCAAGGTACACTATTACACACATTTACACACACACACACACACACACGTACATGTAAGTGTGTGTTAAAATATGTCCCATTAAAAACTCTCTCGATCTCTGTGTGCGTGTAGATCCTGTATGCTCGGGACGTGGACCAGAGGAGCACCACGTTTGAGAAATCTCTGCAGATGGGGAAAGAGTTCCAGAGACGAGCCAAAGCCATGATCCTCCGAGCCGCTGTGCTGAGGAACCAGATCCACGTCAAGGTACACAACAGACTCTTTATCATACTGTATTTACATTATACTACAATTTAACTTTCCTAACTGCTTAGAGGGAACTTCATAACAGGGCAGGAGTTTAGTTCAGTAAGAAACAACCTGCAGTCGTTATTTTGATGTGTAGAATAAGGTAAGAGTTGTTTTTAATGCTTTGAAGTTTAAAATCTGAGGTGAACATGACACAGAAGGACAACTGCAGGTAAAAGACAGACTTAAGGCTGGCACACATTACAGGATTCTTCAAACCTTCAAACATTTAGAGACCACACACTTCATGACACAAAAGACATATCGCACAATATCTCTCTCCTCTGATCTTATAGAGTGTGGTGTGCATTACGGAGCACACCACACACTAACCGATTCTCCAGCAGAGTATCAGGCTCTTCACGCTCAATATTCCAAATCTCGCGGAGTAAAAAAGTGACCTGGTGTAAACAAACATGGCGGACGAACAGGAAGAAGCAATGGTGATCGTTTTCGGCCTCTTACTTTCAGAAAAAAACACACAAAAAAGAAAAACGATTATGGAAAAAGTCATGGAGACAGCGGGAATGTGGGCTCACAGCGGTGAGTTTTCACCGGTGCCATGTTTTTGTTTGTTTTTACTTCCTCTTCAGCTGAGTCAGCTCACGTCTTGATTGGCTTTTGCTCCAGTACACGTGACATCTCACACTGTGCGTGCTCGGCTCCTCTCGGAGCATCCACACACTACAGGATTTCTAGTCGCAAATATTAAACATGTTCATTATTTACGATCTCTCCTTCTGAGGCCTTCCGAGCGGCTCCGACCAGACAAAATCACTCTTAACGCACCCCACACCACAGGAAAATCAACACTATGTCATTTGCAAACATCACACAATCGGGCCTTTGCTGACTTTGATCGTAGGGGGAGACCGGGACAAAAATCAGCCCGATTATCCTGTAGTGTGTACCTGCCTTTAGTTTGACTGTGTCAATAACAAAAGAGAGCAGTCGCATGTATGAAGCACTGAACTGAAGATCAAAAACTGTCTTGTTTGAAAGTCTCACACATGACAAAGAGTCACGGCCAAATTTCACCAGATCCATGTCTGGTTCATCTCTGATCCGTCAATGTGTTAACATCCTCTGGATCTCCGTTGCGTTCTGGCTGCGTCTCTGAGCCGGCAGGTCGGAGCCCTCCAGATCAGATACACAAGACTTTTATTTTTTCCAGATGCCAGAGCACGATGCATAAATCTCAACAGAGCAGATCGAGCAGGACAGGAAGTCAGGCACCAAAATAAAGTGAGTGAACAAATGAGTAGAGGGGGTGTTGGGGGTCCAGTGTTCTGGTGCGTGCTCTGCGTATGATTGTTCTGCTTTTGAGGTCAGACAGGTTGGGTGTGGGGAGGCGGATGATTTTGGTGGCCGTGTTTAGCTTAACTACAAAAATGAACCGTCATGCTGAGCGGAGCCTGGCCTGGAGTTGACAGGTCAGAGGTTTTCAGAGTGCATTAAGACAACACGGATGAGGCGAGGAGGCGGATAATCCTTGATTCAGTAAATGCCGCGGGAAAAACCTCAGTCCCATGGCTCCAGCTGTACGGCGGTCCTGCTCCAAGAGCACGGAGCCGGGCTGGACAAGTATCTGGTGGAATTCCGATGTCAGCAGTCCTCTCATAGTGTCTATGAAACAGGAGGTGAACTATATCTAGAGAATGTGAGAGTTTAGAGACTTCAATAACGGTTAAAGAACAATATTTTTAAATGCAACTACTGATTACAACATCAAACAGATATAAAAGTGTCTCTCTCCTGTCCCCCGCTTTAGTCCCCCCCCAGAGAGGGCAGTCAAGGGAGCTGACTCCAGCCAACAGTCAGACCAGGATGAGCACCAACATGTGAGGAGGAGGAGGAGAAGAAGAAGAAGAAGAAGAAGAAGAAGAGGAGGAGTCTGCGGGAGGAAAACAGCTGCAGACTGAAGGATCAGCCGTCATTCATCAACACAAACACCCTCATCATCCTCACCCTCCACCCCACCCTGTCTGTCACAACAGAACCGACACAGACCTACAGACTTTATGTTCTTTAACGTTTTTGTCAGCTGACACTCTTTGGTTACAGTCTGAGGACGCCTGAAGATGTGAAGAAGTTCAGCTCTTTGTTCTGTACATGATGGAGACTCACTCGCCTGAAAACAGGTTTTAAATAAAAACACACCCTACCAAACACAGAATTACTGCTGTGGTTTTTTTGGGATTAAACCGCATATTCAGAGCTATGTAATCTATGTCACTACAGGTCAGTATCTTAGGTTTGAATGAAACCTGCTGCCCACTTGTCTTCGAGATAAAACGGTTCAGTATGCAGGCGTATATCTTCTATTTTCATTATTTAATGATTTCATTCTGCTGTTTGTTGTAGGAGACGAGGTGCTTTAAAAAACTGCAAGAGAGGAGTGATTCAGAAATGCAGACAAGGAAAAGAGGAGCGCTCAAATAATGTGTTAAAACTCTGTTGCTAAAATAAAAGGATAATTACAGGGTGTCAAACTATAATCAAGGGTCGAATAAAACAGATGCATGGGGAGTGGTTTGATGCAGAAAGCGTATTGTTTTTTTCTGGGACAATAATAAAAAGAACAGTTCATTCAGTATTAATCTGAACTAAGTAGAGAGAAATAATTTAGTATGCTGCTGATTTACTCTTAACAATAACTCGCACTGCAGCTGTGTGAGGGCTTATTTAATTCAGCCCCTAACATTAAGGGAAAAATCTCTTAAACATGATTTATATCTGTGCTGCATAATAAATATTTAGGGAGGGATTAAATCAAGTGAGATGTGAACTTGTGTACTCAGACTTCTATGCAATCAGACTGTCTTTACACTAGGGGAGGCTTCACTTGTCAGTCTCAGAGGCTGGATCACTTTCTGTGTGCAGTCTGAAGAAAGTCCAGAATGTTCCAACAAAAGAGAAGACTGATTAAAGCTGCTTTTTTTAATTAATCATGTATAGGGTAATAAGGGGCAGTGGACACTAGGTGGCAGTGTTGTCAAGGTTTACTTTTCTGCAAAGACCAATAACAGTCAGTGAGAGAGGGATCATCCTCTGATTATCTTCATTTTTTCAGTTATTGTATTTTCATAGCTTTTCCAGTCTGTCTCTGGGTCTTAAATGACAGCAGGCGGTGTGTCCAGTCCTTTTTGACCGGGGTTGCTCAACTGAGGTGCTGAGTCATGCAGGGGTGACATGAAGTTATGTGTGCACTCACTCATGAATGAGAATCATTTATATGCCATTACTGTTCACAGTAATTACATATACTTTTGCAACTAACACTAGAATATCATACATTCTTAACTTTAGAAAGTAACAACAGAGTTGTAGAATTTGAAGCCCCCTAGCTTAATATCTTGGTACTCAAAAAGGAGATGTATGTCAAGAGTTGCAGTTTAAGGTGCTTAAAATTTGTAATTGAACTCCTGCAACTATCTAAATGTCAAAAATACATTACAAGCATTACGTCAGTACCACAGACTGTATAAAATATGGATGTAGTATCTGTGACGTCACCCATCTGTTCCTGGAACGCTGTTTGAAGCCAATCGACAGAGGCAGCCATATTGGAATGCAGAACTCAACCAGGCAGAGTGTGACGTAAAGGGAAGGAGTTTGAGCCTCCGAGCCAACAGCTATGCGTTCCCCACCGAGAGTCACGTCAGTCATGTCCTTATTTGGGCAAAAACTCCTAATCTTAATATCTTCCGTACAGTGTGCCGATAGAGAAATGGTCCACGTAGAGCCAAGCCGTTTTTTGAACCAGGCCTGTAAACATCTTGATTAATGCTGCAAAGATCGTCTTTTTCCATTCATGTCTGTTTTTCCGGTGTTTCTGCAGCCAGCCTAAAGCGGATTCTCGATGAATTGTAGTTTATAACACTCCCGCATGGCCTTCATCGTTGAGACCAGAGGTTGCCGCTTGGTCAGTACCTAAATGTGCTGGATTTGCTTACAACTTTTGATGGATGATGATTCCTCTCCTACGCACTTCGCCTCAAGAGCGATGATTTTTCTCCAACTTAAAGCTCCTCTGTGGAACTTCTGGTTTGTATTGATTTTGGCGCCCCCCCGTGGACAAAGTGATAATTCTGAGTTCTTTGCTGATTTTGCACTCTACATGTGTCTGTGTTTTAAACCCAAACTTCTTTCTGCCTCTTTGACAGCCGTAAGTAGCACTCATCGGGACTCCTTGCCAGAAAAGAAGGCTGTTAAGGCAGCGTGTATTTTAACCACTTTTTGACACCTACCCTTCAGCAGTGGTTTCAGAGATAAAAATGGCTATACAGGACTCTTCTCTCTTGATGCAATGGTCTAGTTTGCTTTGTGGTTATAAACACATAAAAAGTCCAATAAAAAAAGTGAGCTACATTTGAAAACAGTTTTCCAAGCCCCCCCTGGCTACCCCTTTGGACACCACCTTTAGTTAAAGAATATTGTATGCTGTCAGAGATGGACCGTGATTGGTCAGGCATTAAACTCAAGAATCTACTCAAGTAAAAGTAAAAGATACTTTATTAAAAGTACTAAGTACTGAGTATTTACAATGAACAGGATATCAAGGGCGCAGCCAGGGGAGGAGGGTTTCCAGTTTGGGGGCCTCAGAGTTTGTTCTCCCCTTATTGCAGATGAGGTAGTTCTGTTGGTTTCTTAAGGCTGGGACCTCCAGCAGGCTTGGGGCGGTTTGTAGCTGAGTGCTAAGTGGCTGGGATAAGAGTCAGCACCTCTAAGTCCATGGTTACTCTCCTGGATTGATCTCTCTGGGATGGGAATGAGTCTTTGACTCAAGGTGAAGGGGTCAAGTACCTTGGGGGTCCTGTTCAAATGGATTGTGAGATTGTGTAGCAGTCATGCTGGCGTTGTACCGGACCATCGTGTTGACGAGGTAGCTGAGTCAAAGCCTTCGATTTAGCAGTCGATCTACCATTCAGCCCTCACCTTATGGCCATAAGCTATGGGTAGTGACTGAAAGAATGAGATTCACAGATACAAGCCGCTGAAATGAGTTTCCTCTGAGTGATGGTTGAGCCTAGAGATAGAGTTAGGAGCCTGGACATCCGGAGGGAGCTCAGAGTCTCTTTAGTTGCTCCTTCACATTGACGGATGTCAGTTGAGGTGGTTTGGGCATTTGATAAGGACTCCTCCTTTTAGAGATGTTCCGGGCATGTCCAACTTGGTCTGAGGCCCCCAGGGTAACCCAGGCACGCTGGAGGGATTATATATCCCATCTGGCCTGAAAATACTCTCCCGGGAGGAGCGGTCCGGGTATAGACGGCACAGGATAAGCAGATAAAAATGGTATGGATGGATGACAACTTACTCTAGGGACAGGAAGCTACAGGGGGTTGAAAATATGACCCCCAAATTATGTAAACGTGTGTCCTCTTAAGCATGTTGTTTGTTGTATAACCAACCAATAGGCCATTAATGTGTGAAGGGATTTGCTGAAACACATAACCAGGTTGAGTATTGAATATTTTTATTGCTTTTTTTTTTTTTGGTATTGCACTTGTTTAATGTCTACACACAACGAGTTATGGCCCGCCGTTGCAAAGAGGTCACTGTAAATTGTCCAGCCCACAGGACGGCTCATACTAATGAAATCAGGTTATGGCTCGCTGTCTACCTCGGGTTGGAAAGAGATGTCAGTTTTGTAAAAGCAATGTTGCGCTGATAAGTTATCGACCTGAGAAGTTTGAAGAACCTGTGAATGTATTTCCAACTTTACACAAGTATTTCTTGCTGTGATTTCAGTACGAGCATGCAAGTCCTTCTCCTCTGTTACATGTTAGTTCAGCCGATAATTAGGTGGTAGACATCAGCCAATCAGCTTGTGTCCTTTTTTACTAAGTAATGCATGCAATTTAAATTAAAAAATTACTCAAATACGTAAAGTAAGGGCGCTGGTGGCATTTGCTGCATGTCAAAGACATCGTTCCAGTAATCCATGTCCTTAGTCTGCTTGTCGTTTAGCAGAATGTTTGCAGACTTTCTTGTGCATCATCTTTAGAAGAAATGTGAGGGGCATACTCACTTTTGTGAGATACTGTATCAATAAGACAAAAAATGCCCAAAGCATAACTTTAAAATAAAAAATATAAGTACAACAAAAATCGATATCAGCGACAAGTAACCTGAGTAGGCGAACTGTAATTAGTTACTTTCTATCCCAAATAACGATTTAAAAGTATTGATAGAAAGACTGACAGTAATGATCTTTCTTAAGTTTTAAGCCTCAGACATCAGTCATCATCCTCACCATGAGTCTCTTAACTTGACTCCTGTTTCATTACGCTTTTAATAAAGAGACAGAGAATCTGAAAGTTCCTTCTTAATTCCTCGGTTTAGTTTGTGAGACAGTCTGTCTTCAGTCTGAGCTCTCTGCAGTGAGGAGGTGATCACAGATCTTTAACTGAAATCATCTCTCAGATCTTATTCACTGAGCTGACAGATTAAAACTAATTCGCATCACACAGAGCGCATTCAGATGGGCAGAATGAACGTCTGCACATCATCCTCTGAGCAGGCTGGATGGACAAAATGTTCCTGAAAATGAGAAGGAGATGAGAAACAGAGACAGAGGAGATGATGCACCCTTGGCTTCTTAGGAGGGTTTAAAATTTACATCAAAATATTAACGTGTGTAATCCATACTGAGGACAATACATAATTGTAAAGATGGTTTGGCCCTGATGAGCTGTTATCAGTGTCAGAAAACAGAGTGCTGAGAAATGTACAGACTGAACAGATTTAACATGAAATAAAGGAAAAGAGACAGACACTCAGAAAAAAAGAAGAGATGATTTTACAGCAGCCTCTGTCTGAATGTTTCAGAATCACGGAACAGAAAGACAAAAAGACAAACAGGAGGGAGGACGTCACGGATTATGAAAGACAAACTGAAGAGAGAAAGAGAAACAATAAGACAGACGGAAACAAAGACAATCATGTCAAAGGAAAGAAAAGACAAGTCACAAATAATCAGAGTGAGTCAGGCTTTATATGTCTTCACAGGAAACACACACACACACACTACTCACTCTCTCATTATTCTAAGTACATTCAATCAGGGATGTTTTGTAGCATCGAGCGGCCTTAATCATATTCTCTGTAGATATTTCTGCTCCTCAGAGGATGGTTACTTGTGTTCTCTGACCTCTTAGAGACCCACTCCTCCAAAAAACATCAAAGCTCAACCTACAAACCAGATAGACATCACTCTTAAAAATGAATAAAACATGGAGATTTACTGCAATTTACCTGAGTGATGGCTATAATTGGATGTGTCAGCATCTGCTACTGCCTGCTGACTTTGATAGCAGCATAGATAATTGGATTAAAGACATCGGACACGTTGGACATATGATGATGAAGGTGATCAGATTATCTCAACATTAATTTATATTATACATTAGACAGAGAGCCTAATTACTTAATGGAGAAAATAGAAGAAAACCTGACCATCATTGAGTCATGATTTTCAGGATTCAACAATCCAAATATTTAGGTTATTAATTCAATTTGTTACTCTGGTGTTTTTGTTCATGCTTAACACACATAGTTTTTTCATACACACATTCATGCACAAGTGGTGAGAGATGTCAGATTGAGGAGGCTGCCATCAACTTGCTGTAGCATTGCTCAGGCACTTCGCTAGTGCCCAGGCAAACAAAGCAGAACCTCTCCAGCCAGGACTTAAAACAGAGACCTTCAAATTCCCAGGACAGGACCCTATCAACTGAGTACTGCTGCCCCAAAAGGCTCTACAGGGATTTGAACTCAGGATCTCCTGTTTGCCAGACAGGCACCTTACCAAGTAAGCCACACACCAACCTACTGTCCTGACTTTAACTTGTGGATTGCCCTGAAGATGGAGGGTGAACTTGGACTCGTTGGTAGATAAAGACTGTTTCATTGTTTTTTTTCTGTAAAGGGCCCTAAGAATTACTCTGTTCTGACAAAGAGCTGTCATGTGAGTTTACCTGTATACAGGGTCACGTGCCGCCAAGTTCAGCAACAGTTACTATCAGAACGCTGAAAGAGGCGCCTTGAATCGAGAGTTTTGTCCAAAGATTTTACAACAAACAAACAAGAGCAATGCAACATGTTTGACATATAAAAGAATATGTCACCTGATATTTGTCCAGGATGCACCGAGAAAAGTAAGTGAGATGCATAAGTTATTCGAACTGTTACTGTAAGCTAGCTGCTAGCTAATAGTTAGGGAAAATTGTGAAAATCTGGAAATAAATTCCTTACCAAAATTTTTCTTCACCAATGTGTTCATAAAGGTCTATAATAATACTAATAATAATAATACATATTAAAATATTTAATCTCAACTCCTGTAGCAAAATCTGTGACAGCTGTTCAAAGTTTGAGTAAGTGGAACCTTATTGGTGAAAAATTGAAAATGTTGCTGCAGTCCCCATCACAAATACACCGTATGAATTGGATGAGCTCCTTTCAGAGCAACTGGATATAGTGTTGGAAATGGCTCATAACAGTCTCTACCTGGCATCCTATCCACCCACAGGGCTAAGCCAACTGCCTTAGTGCCCGTGAGCAGGACATGCGTCCCAACAGTAAAGACCGGGGCGGCTCAAGTCCAGTGGAACATACAAGGTTGAAGCAGGGACCGTACAAGGTTGAGGCAGGGACAGTACAAGATTGAAGCAGGGACCGTACAAGGAACAGAAGAAGGATGATGCAGGTAGGAGCAGGACAAAAGCCATGAAGTCCAGGAAAAAACTCCTTTACGGAGCCACTCCTTCGTTGGCCGAGCGGTGTGTTTGGGATCATTGTCATGCTGGAAGACCCAGCCACGTTCCATCTTCAATGCTCTCACTGATGGAAGGAGGTTTTGGCTTAAATCTCACGATACATGGCCCCGTTCATTCTTCCCTTAACACGGATCAGTCGTCCTGTCCCCTTTACAGAAAAACAGCCCGCAAGCATGAGGTTTCCCACCCCCATGCTTCACAGTAGGTATGGTGTTCTTGGGATGCAACTCAGCATTCTTCTTCCTCCAAACATGACAAGTTGAGTTTTTACCAAAAAGTTCTATTTTGGTTTCATCTGACCACATGATATTCTCCTAATCTTCTTCTGGATCATCCATATGCTCTCTGGCAAACTTCAGACGGGCCTGGACATGTACTGGCTTAAGCAGGGGGACACACCTGGCGCTGCAGGATTTGAGTCCCTCTCGGCGTAGTGTGTTACTGATGGTAGCCTTTGTTACTTTGGTCCCAGCTCTCTGCAGGTCATTCATCAGGTCCCTCCGTGTAGTTCTGGGATTTTTGCTCACCGTTCTCATGATCATTTTGACCCCACGGGATGAGATCTTGCGTGGGGCCCCAGATTGAGGGAGATTATCAATGGTCTTGTATGTCTTCCATTTTCTTACAATGGCTCCCACAGTTGATTTATTCACACCAACCTGCTTGCCTATTGTAGATTCACTCTTCCCAGCCTGGTGCAGGTCCACAATTTTATTCCTGGTGTCCTTGGACAGCTCTTTGGTCTTGGCCATGGTTGAGTTTGGAGTCTGACTGTTTGAGGCTATGGACAGGTGTCTTTTATACAGATAACGAGTTCAAACAAGTGCCATTAATACAGGTAACGAGTGGAGGACAGAAGAGCTTCTTAAAGAAGAAGTTACAGATCTGTGAGAGACAGAAATCTTTTGTCTCTCATAGTTGAAGTGTACTTCTGATGAAAATTACAGACCTCTCTCATCTTTCTAAGTAGGAGAATTTGCAAAATCAGTGGCTGACTAAATACTTTTTTGCCCCACTGTATTGTGTTAACACGGAGAATGCCCTTTCTCTCTGTTGGGTGAACTCAGCCTGTGCTTGTGCGTTAGCACCTGCGGCTAGCGTGTCCGTCTCCGTTAGCATACCCCATAGCCCTTTAGACTTTAGCAAGTGCTCAATCTGAAACTTCCATGTTGCCCAGTTCTCTAGTCCGCTCAGCTAAACAGCTTCTCATCCATTGTGAAAACCCACAACACTGTTTACTTAACACAAAGCTCCGTGTTAAGACAGCCTCTTCAGCGTTGATCTGGGCCCATAACCTGTTGCAAGTTTAACGTGAGCTTTATTCAGCGTGTACAGGAAACAACAACGTCACAGCAGGCAAGCAGAAGTAAGAAGGGAAACCAATTGGTTAAATTATTGTACTACAACATGTCTATACTGACATGTTGGGTCATACAGAGATGTTGGTTGTTAGTGTATGTCTGTACTGACATGTTGGGTCATACAGAGATGTTGGGTGTTAGTGTATGTCTGTACTGACATGTTGGGTCATACAAAGATGTTGGGGGTTAGTGTATGTCTATACTGACATGTTCGGTCATACAAAGATGTTGGGGGTTAGTGTATGTCTATACTGACATGTTGGGTCATATAAAGATGTTGGTTGTTAGTGTATGTCTGTACTGACTTGTTGGGTCGTACAGAGATGTTGGGTGTTTCTTGTATGTCTGTACTTACTTTTCCTTTTGAAGTATAAAAGTTGATTTCTGTTCTTTTCTTCTCGCAGCTGAACTTGCAGGAAAGAGTCGAAGTAGCAGCAGACGAAGAACCCATAACACCAAAGAGGCGCAGAAAGTTCTGATGGCGGAGCTCCAGCAGAGAGAGACAGGTCTGAGGAACAAGGAGGAGGAGAGAGACACACTGGGATGTCAGAGCTGGAGGAGCTAGAACGGGAGAACCAGAAAGCAATGCATGTCTGACTTCATCCTGGCTCTTCACTCAGAGGGATTATTATGTTTCTCCTCCTCTTTTTCATTCTTCTTGTCCTTCTTTTGCACTTTCTTCTCCCCTTCTTCCTTGTTTATTTCATTCTTGTCCCTCTTTTCTGTCCAATTTTATTTACTGTATTTTTCACACATATTTTAGCATACAAGATAAATAACTGTCCGCTTGAGTCTTTTCAAATTGTACGCGAGGAAAACCATCGTGTTAGGGGCAGAAGTGCGCTCCTTGCTTTGTTGACTGTAAATCCTGTCTTTGAGAATAACCTCTCTGATCGTGTGGAGGTGGATGGGATGCTGTGGATTGTTTTTGAGGCTTCGGACAGCTTTGGGTATTCCTGTTCGTTCTTTTGGCCCGTACAGTTTTTGTGTGGTCCGGTAATCCTTGATCTCACAGCCCTCTTCATGAATCTGCTCCTCGTCTTCATCACTATTTTTAGGATCAACTGAAGTTTTATTTCCTGACATTTTGAGCTGCCATGAACGTAGAAAGATTTAAAGGCCAGCTGAGGTGCGTCTGCTCCACCTTTAATTACCAGGGGAGATTTAATTACCACTTTAAGGAGATTTAACACTTCAAGAGCTGTTCTCAGAATTACATTAAATAAGTTTATATTTATATAAAAATAGGTTATATGAGACACTATTTTTACGGGAAACAGGAAAATAATGTAAAATTAGACATTGAGCACCCCCATGGTTTGAATGGAATGATCCGCGTTTCATATGCAAATATTCGACTATGAGATTGGCAGTCGACTAATATTCAACTATTTGGGGTCACCCTACTCTGTTGCACTACATTTTTATACATGTCATGGAAAGAAAAGGGCATACTGCCCATCGGCAGTAAGTGTTTACATCATCTTACTAATACACAATTGACAGTTGTACTTTACCGGCCCATCATCATTTAAAAGTTTGTTTTAAAGCATTGAGATTATAGTCCAAGTAGAAATCAAAGTGTTTGTATAGAATCAAATCATAAGCAATGTTATCTCAAGACACCCTTTTTTATTTCTTTCTGTTTTTGAAGTGTCAGAAGTAATCTCGACTGTCCAGTGAAGTCCTGCCAGTCCAAAAACATGCAGCGCCTGGACAAGCGTCTTTCTTCAGTTCATTGGTTTCAGGTACATTTCTGTATATTTATTGCTTAGCTGGTCATCTTTGTCAGGGCTAACATAATTTATGTCTAGGCCTGTTTCATGAATTTGATCTCTTAAATGATTCTGTTAAACCAAATTTCAAAGGCAATAACTGCTTCTTATTTGTCAAATTTCAGTACAGTTTTACTTTTGTCATTTTCAAGTTATTTCAGTGACTTAAATTAGTTTTTAAGGGTACCAACAATTTTATCCGCATGTGTATGGCATCTGGCATGAGAATGACTAGTAGAACTGACATAAACTTAGTTTCTCTGAAGTCTTTTGGTACCCAAACAATGTGTCCCTTTTTATACAGAAACAGATGGTGCAGGTGCGTATGGAGAAGGCCAAGGACATATACTTAAGAAGGCAACTTGCCATATTGAGGGCCAGCCAGTCTGACCCTCCAATGGTGTCCCATTTTGACGAAGTGGATGGTTCAGCAGTGGAAGAGTCCATCCAGAGAGAGCTCACCTCTGACAGTGAACCATCCACTTCGTCCACTAGACTTCCTCCGAGGATCAACATAAGAGGGAATAAAGTCAGTAAGAGCCAACAAAAAGTCAGGCACAAAGACACAGGTGCCGACAGGAAGTGCATAGGGCTCATGTATCTTTGTTTATGACATGGTGAATACATAGGTGAGATAGTTTGTCTCATTCATGTCATTTTATTCCAGGCAGGAATGTACAAGCGTCTTCGGACAGGATCCCAAGCCAAAACCCCCGCTTATGGTATAAATATAAAATAATGCTGAAAATATGTTAATGTTGGTCAAAAAAATGCTGAAAATATGTTAATGTTGGTAAAAAAAATGCTGAAAATGTGTGAATAATGCTTGTAATAAATAAAATTACTGTAAAAATGTAAGTAATGCACGTAATAAAAAATGTTATCAGGAAAAACAGAGTTAAAAAATCCAGAAACAATAATATAAGATGGTGGAAATAAAAATAATGTTTTGAGTGAAACAATGAAGTGTCTGTCATCCTTAGAAAAAACTAAGCATGTGTAAATTGTGATGGATAAATGTTATACTAAACATAAACATTAACTCAGTACAGTATAATAACCATACACCCAACATGTAGTATTAAGTTTCTTTCATGGTGAAACCTGTAAATCATAAAATTTGACCTTTTGACCTCTTCCCCTGCTTTAAATATGCATGAACAACTTTTAGCCTGGGGGCTCCCTCGGTCCTGATAGAGTTTACCTACTTCAAATACGCATCTGCACAACTTTTAGCCTGGGGAGCCCTGGGGGCCCTGATTGCCCCTCACTTTGTCCTGATAGAGTTCCCCTACTTCAAATACGCATCTACACAACTTTTAGCCTAGGGTGGCCCAGGGGCCCCATGGGCCCCTCACTTGATCCTGATAGAGTTCCCCTGCTCTAAGTATTCAAATGCACAACTTTAAGTCTGGGGTGCCCTGGGGTCCCGAGGGCCCCTCCCTTCGTCCTGATAGAGTTCCCCTGCTTTAATGCATATGAACAACTTTAAGTTGGGGGTTCCCGGGGGACCAGAGGCACCTCTTCAGATGTTTGCACCTCTGTGTGTCCCTGTCGGTCCACATAAGCCTTAAAAATGTATTTTCCCAAAGTTAGAAAAAAGAATTTGTTGGCATATTGGGTCTGAAAATGAAAAAATAACACACTCGGGTGGCTAAAGTTGCACTCCTAGATGTTGTATTTTGTTAATGATAATGTTGGCATACCGGTATGTCCATATGAATGGAAGTGAATGGCTTACGGACACAGCGCGATAACTATGTTGTCCTTTGAGACCATTTTGTAATTTCCATAATGATAAAAAGTCCAACTTCTCCATATAAAACCCTAACCCTAATCATAACCCTGACCCTAGGTGGAGCATAGCATTTAATCCGCATTAAAGGCGGAAGAAAGGCGGATTAAAGGTGGAAGAAATGCGGGAAAAAGGTGGAAGACCCGTGCACCGGTGCGATTTTTTCAGAGTTTACGGTAACTCAAATAATAAAACGTGAAATTTGCTTTGTTTTATATCGACCACTAAGCAGGATGAATATCAGGATTAAGCAGGTACATTTTGAGTCTGAGTTGAGTTGAGAAACATTTGTGGCCATTTTTGTCATTCAGTTTTATTTAGGTCATTAAAGCACTGATCCTCTGATCATTATTTTTATTTAATTATTTCAGTAAGGCAGCTTCCTGATTCCTTTGCTGGCTCTTTTGTTTTTTTCTTAGCTCATTTTATATTATTTGAGAAAAGAGAAAGCTGAGATGTTGCCCATCATTGTTACTTGGTTGCACTAATAAAGTGAAGTGCTGTACATCTGTGGTTGCATTATTCTATTATCAATTTGCCATCATTTTTAAGTATGTAAGAGATGATTTCATTGATAGCCATAGACTACATGTCTTTCAGTGTAGACTTCCACTGAGAGGAACATATTGGACTATTTAGGAACTAAATTAGGAACTAAATTTAGACGGTCATACCAGCTTGATCTTCACTGAAAATGTCCTGGAAAATGATCTCTGGAAAAAAGTGGGAACCCTGATTTATAGTGCCCTGCAAAATTAAGAATTCAATGTAATTGTCCACAAACTTACAATTCTCATTAAAACATTTGAACCACTTGCAAGATCAGCTATTTAGATATCAAATGATCTCTTCTTTGACTTCACAATATGGTCCTTCCTTTACAAGTCTGTTTGGAACAAAACAACTTCACAAAGATTTAGTGGATTTGAGAGAAATTGCTAAAGATAGAGATTTCATACCAGGTATGACAGACCATTTATTTAAAATATGGGCCGCAAAAGGGCTGACCAGATTTATCCAGATTATTACAAATAAAGGGGTGGATTCTTTTGGGTGCTGGTGGCCTAGCGGTCTAAGAGCCCCACATACAGAGGCTACAGTCCTCGTCGCAGGGATCGCCAGGGATTCCCGGCCGGTCGACCATTTCCTGCATGTCTTCCCCCGCTCACTACTCCCCACATTTCCTGTCTCTCTTCAGCTGTCCTGTCAAATAAAGGCAACAAATATATTTAAAAAAAAGAGAAGAATATTAGCCATTAATGAGATCTCTCATTTAAGTCTCAAATAAGACTCATGTCATGGTCTCAACTATTTCTCCTAGTGAATTTGGGAGAAACTAATGAGAAACCAATGAGAACAACAAGTGAGAATCTCAATTTTGTCTCCAGAGACTTAGAAGAGAAAGCCTTGAGCAGTAAAATTTTCCTCTGGGTTGGTACTCTGGAATAAATCGGGTCTTCAACTTGACCCCTTTGAAGGTTGCTGTTGTCTGATCATCTACAGAGGGTGATGCTGGAGAGATGACTTTAATCAAACCCATAGAATGAAATGTTGATGTCTATATTGTCTCCAACACACTGAGTGACTCTGCAGATAGAGCTTGTATCCCATCTTCCATGGTGACCACCTGACCAGCACTCTGTATTTCACTTTTATCCTCTGTTGTAATTGATAGATCCTCAATTTTGAAATTTACCTCAACGTCATCATCTGCCTGATCATCAGTTCCTTCAACAAAGGTACAGAGAGAGCCAGAAGCACTAGAGATGTCGACACCATTCTTGTCACTTAGGGAACAGTATTTGTAATCTTGTATCTCTGCCTAGTATACCCCAACTGGTGTAACTTGTTACTTGCAGCCGTAAAGCCTCCATGCCAACCTCCAAACCCCGGACTGGATGCAGGTCCCCAGAGACAACGAATGAATGGAAGGGGGTTCACAGTTATGAGCCAGTTCAAAACACGATATCCAGTGGCTCTAAAGGGAGCTCATCCAATTCACAAGCTGTATTTGTGATGGGAACTGCAGCAACCATGCAGCTGCAAGAAGAACGGTGTGAAGTGTATCTCAGCATGCAGAAGTTGTACAGGCAGTGCATGCAAGAACCCTATACATGATGATGTAGAGTCTGGAGAAGAAGTTCCAGGTACCCAAACACAGCTGTTATGGATTTTGCAACAGGAGTTGAGATGAAATCTTTTAATATGTGTTATTAGAGACCTTTATGAACACATTGGTGAAGGAACATTTTGGTAAGGAATTTATTCCCAGATTGGCCAAATATGGGCTAAAATCCCCTGACTATAAGGGTAACGTCTCAAGATGTTAAAGTGGTTAAAATTCTGATTAGAGACAAGTGGGCTGCGGGTGTTTCAGAGTTAAAAAGATATCCCTGCCATCAGCTGGTACAAAAGTTAACACAATTAAAGTTTGTCACGACTGTAACAGCTGCTAGGAACTCCACAGGTTCATCTCAATGTCTTCTAAATCTAAAGTAGCGTTACATGGGCAGCAAAGATAAAATAGGAAGCTGTTCACATCTTAGAGCAGCTTGCATTCAAACACACATATGATGTTGGAGATGACAATTCATTATTGGTGGTTGCTAACTTCTGGGGTTAGGCAGGTTCTGTAAAACAGCCGCTCGCAAACTTTTCTGCAGCCCAGTTTGAAATCCAAACCTGATCCCTAATCCCTAATCCCGAATCTCTGATCAACACTGGAAACCAGGAGCAATAAAAAATTGCATTTAAAAAGATCTGTGTGGACAATCAGTGCTAAAATAAACCATCTCCATTCAGCTTATACGTGTGTGTGTGTGTGTGTGGTGTGTGTGTGTGTGTGTGTGTGTGTGTGTGTGTGTGTGTGTGTGTGGTGTGTGTGTGTGTGTGTGTGTGTGTGTGTTTCTGTGTGGGTGTACAGCATATTGCAGCAGACAGGTTTGTGTGTGAATATGATGAATATGAGTTTCCTCATCCAGCCTGCAGCCTCCTCTCTGTCATTATTCCTCCTTTTCCCTTCTTCTGTCCTTCCTTCCTACACTCACACACATACACACTCACACACACCCCTCTGTCTCTCTTATCGTTGCCTTCCCACCCGTGCAGCAGTAAAAACAACCAGCGGCTTCATGAAACACTCTTCCCTATTTGTGTGTGTGTGTCTGTGTGTGTGTGTGTGTTTATTTTCTGTCCCCACAGATGAATCCACCCTGAGCTTTGTTTCCTCTCCTCCATTTCTGTGTTCCAGGTTCCCTGCCTTTCTTTTGGTCTTTTTTATTTCCCCCTTCAGACCTTCTCTCTTCTCTTCCTCTCCTCCCTCACATCATTTCCTCATTCCTCCACCACACTCCCTCCTTCCTCTCCCTCTGAGGTTAACAGACAGATTTCCGACAGATCTTCAGTTTTGGCTCGGCTGATTTTCTGGAACAGTTTGAAGAGCTGTAGGAAAAAAAACAGATGACAGAGAGGAGACAAACAGACGGTAAACAGGCGTTCAGTCACTTGACTGTAGATTCAGCTGTAACCATGGCAACAACAGGTGACAACAGCCTCTTCTCTCAGGTTTAAATGATCCCTCAGGTATGTTTGTTTTCCTCAGACAGATGGATTTTTTTAGGAGGAGAAGAAGAAGAAGAAGAAGAAGAAGAAGAAGAAGAAGAAGAAGGAGGTGGAGAAGTAAGTTAAGGAAAAGAGGAAGAATGTGATGAGAAGGAGATGAAGATGAAGTAGGAAAAGGAAAAGAAGAGGAAGAGAAAAAGAAAGTCAGAAAGAAGCAGAAAAGAAAGAAGAGTAGGTGGAGAGGAAGAGGAGGAGAAGGAGAAGAGATCAGTGTAAATTTCGGGGTGTTTGTGTTGGATGTTGACGACTTTTCAGTCTGATTAAAGTGAAACTTCATGAAGAGACTGAAACACGACAGTAACCCACTTTATCCTGTCAGAACATCACGCTACATTACTGACACACACACACACACACACACACACACACACACATACACCTACACACACACACACACACACACACACACACACACACACACACACACACACACACACACACACACATATACACATACTGTTAAACAAGATTAAACAACCTGAATATAAACTATGCTGTCACGGCTGCACCATAAACATATTAAAAAATAGAAACAGTTTTTAATTTGTGCATTTTTATCTATTAAGATAAAGCTACGTCTAATCTACAACATTTAATCATTTCATCAAACATTTATTATTACAGGCTAAATCTATTATACATTCTTTCGGTTGGGATAAAAACATGGTAAAGACGCAGGACAACCCTAAACTAGATAAGTCACAGAACATTTTCTTGTAGTCATGATTTGGAGATTAATCACATTTTCAATCGCACTTTTGAAATTCCATTATTTAGCATTTCAAAGCAGTCTTCAGTTCCATATTAATAATGTAAAGCATGTCTTACTGATGTCTTGATATGAGGAGTCAAATGAATGCAGTAAGGCTTTCCTGATCTGGCCTGCAGTCAGTTCAGTCGCCACCCATGTAGCAAGCGCTGTAGTTGACTTGTGTGATCTAGTCTCACCTACAGGTCTGTGCTGATTCACCCACTCATAGTGTTCTGCTGACATCAGTCCGATGTCTGCACCTGTACGCTCAGCTCGTAGGTGGTAGCTTGAACTCGAAGTACTTCAGTGTTTGACATAAAGTGCGTATCACTTTTGACTTGTCAACTGAGCCGTCTGAGAGTTTTTTATAGTGAAATGTGCCGCAGTGGTGTCAGTATCTTCAATCACAACAGGAGCATGAAACAGGAAGATGCTGCGTTGGCTAAACTATGGTGTACCAAAAGGGACAAAATAGCATGTGATTAAAAAAAACAAACGTTAATTCGAGACTTTTATGACATGTGTTGTTGACAGCTTACAGTCAGCATTACTTTGAGGGAAATCCCAAAACTAAAATGTTCTACATTGAGGCTTAATCATCAATCAATCTTTATTTGTATAGCGCCAAATCACAACAAACGTTATTTCAAGACGCTTTTATAAACATAGGTCTAGACCACACTATGTCAAGTTATGAACAGAGAACCCAACTTCAAGACAGGGTAAGACTCAGTCTGACCCCACCTTAATCCATCATGAGCATTGCACATCACAGTATTTAGCTAGTTACAGTGGCAAGGAAAAACTTCCTTTTAACAGGCAGAAACCTCAGGCAGAACCAGACTCATGTTAGACAGCCATCTGTTTTTGAAGCTCTGTTTTGAAGCCAATCGTCGGTGGGTAACATATTGGAAATGTTGAACTCAACCTAACTTCTGTCCAGCGAGTTTGAGGTAAAGAGGTGGGCTTTGAGCCTCCTAGCCAACAGCTACAGTGTTCCCGCCTGTCAAAGTCAGGTGTGCCTCTCACTATAATAATCTTAATATCTTTGAAATTGCCACGTTATGAAAGAATTCACCCCCCGTACAGTGTGTGCCGATCAGGAAATGAAGCTATCCAGACTATACTGTTTTATGTACCAGGCTGTAAACATGTTTATTAATGCTGTAAAGTTCGGCTTTTTGAATTTGTGTGTATGTGGTTTCCGGTACTTCTGAAGCCAGCCTCAAGCGGACACTGAAGAAACTGCAGTTTTTAACACTTCCGCAATGGCTTCAATGCTTGTGGCCTGAGGCTGCCGCTTAAGTGCAACTTGCAACTTAAACAATGATACACATGACATCAGTTGGATAGTCAGTAATTGCAATTAGTACCAAGTATTGTGTGTCTTCACTTCATGAAAATATGCGGATAAATTACCAAATTAGTTTTCTCTGTGATAAATATCTAAATAATAAACGTCTTTATCTTTCACTGCAATACCAGCCAAGTTAAACAGATTATACAAAATGTTATGAGGAGGAATCCTGTTTTCTTTAGATGCTGTGCCGTCCTTAAAGACTGTATGGATGATCTGCTGAAGTGATAATATTACCTGAAGCAATCAGTTAAAATGAGAGCAGGGAGAGTGGCATGGCGTTACATTCATCACTAACTGATTCAGACACTTTGTAATGGGACATATACAGTATGTGTGACTAACTGCACAGCTTTACTCTGAGGATTTATTGTAACATTAGAGTTCCAGATGTTTCTATATTCATATAACATCAGCTGAGAGTCTATACTGCCCGCAGCGAACATTGACAGGAAATAATCCCAGGAAAACATGCCTGGTTTTCAGCTGAATTAAAGCTGAAATTCTGAACACGAGGCTATTCGGCTCTCTCAGTGAGTGTAACTGCAGTGACTCCTGCCTACCATGATGTTATGTGCATATTCTCAAAAGTGAACTGACAGCCATTACGCCCTCAAAGCAATGTGAATATTAAACTATTGCAACACAAGCAGAAGTCTTGTTCTTACTTGCCTCTATGCATTAGTAGTATGTAACGGTTGATCAGCCCGGCTTGTCAGACAGATGAGTTCACCGTCAGTCAGGTTAAATCTCATTGCGTCTCTGCAGAGGTTTACTTTGAGGCTGAGTGCTGAATAGAGAGTCTGTGTGTGCAGATTGTGAATAAAAAGAAGAAAGGGGAGTTTATAGAAAACAGGAAGTTAAAGTGTTAATATTTTAGATTATGTGACCACTTCTTAATGAATGTTTTCACTGACCCTTACATCCAGCATGTGTTTCGTTTTTATTTCAGGCTTTAAGGCCTTTTATACTTTATTTATTTTTTGTAAAGAAGCAACAACAACAGCCTGAATGTCTGGAGTCTTAAAGATTACCCCCACCTACACACACACACACACACACACACACACACACACACACACACACACACACACACACACACACAGTGTAAATGTCTGTGTGCTCTTTACTCGGGCTTAGCTGCAGGGAGCTGCAGAACGGCTTTGGCTGATGATATTTGGCCACGTTTGATGTTAGACTCTCTCTCTGTGCGTGTGTGAATGTGTGTGAGAGTGTGTGTGTGGTGGGTGTGTGTGTGTGTCCTGCAGAGGGAAAAATAGGACAGGAGGAAACAGAGTCTGTCCTGGTCTCACCTGGAATATAGCAGCGGTCTTTGAGCTCAGTCATGTGTGTTTCCTCACCTGCACCACCTCACACATACACATGCATGTACAAACACATCTACACACATCTGTAACCTGCAGCTTGAATTACCCACGCCCACTTAATTCTCAGTTCTTATATTATAGATATGATTCTGGCGCAGTGTCGTTTTCTCGCTAGATAATATAACCACCTCTGCATTTATGTCATCTCTTTTAACTGGCATTTTTTAATATTTATCCCTCTATTATGACATTAAATTGTGTTTTATTTAAAATGTTTTTTTTCCCCCTTACAGAGATACCTGATGTTTTTCGTATAAAATTTGCAAGGAACTCTGCATATTAAGAAAGGTTGACCTCATTGAATTAACATTAGTGTCTTCAATATGAATGTATTTCCACATTTGAAAAAAAAATCACACATAGGTTGCCATTGTTGTGCAATGCATGGGAAGTGAGAGGAAATGGTTGCTCTGTTCTTTTTTCAAAATCTTTCTGTTTGTGTTCACCTCAATCCACTCTGCAGACGACACTACATAGGAATAAAAACTGGGGAGAAAACCATCCATCCATTTGACATCACTACCCAGAGTGCATTGCATAATAATAGCAGCCTATATGTGAATTTATTTTTTCAATATGTCCAAAAAATTAAGTGTGTAGTAGTTTTTTGTGCAACATACATAATGAAGATACTAATGTTAATCTAATAAAGTTTGTAGTTAGACGTGCTCATGAATATCCACCAGGTGCATGATGGGGAATAATCTCGACATGGAGCTAGGTGTAGTCTGTCAATAGTGACCCTGAAACATGGCTGTGTAAACTGTACAGTCTCCAAGATCACTGAGCTGAGGACTGTATCTGACACGTTCCAACATGTTAGTGAATCTGAACTGCCATCGCAATGATCTGACAGAACTGTGACCTATGTGTGGTGTGTGTTGGGCTAAAGAATCATTTGAAGCGGAGACAGAGATGCTGCCCTTCAAGGATGAGTAAACACAGAGCTGACCTCCAGCACCACAGTGTGTGTGCGTGTTTCCTCAGTGTGTGTGTTGCAGAGCATCGCAGCATGATAAGACTCTTCTTCATGGACGATAAAGCCTCTTTAAAGCCTCATCTTTCTGCCATAAGTCTCTTGTGTGTGTGTGTGTGTGTGTGTGTGGTGTGTGTGTGTGTGTGTGTGTGTGTGTGTGTGTGTGTGAGTGGTGTGCGTGTATGAGAAAGAGAGAGGAAAGAGAGCGAAATAGTGAGAAGGACAGTTGTTATGTATATCGGGCAGCATGTATCCTGCTGTGTTGCAGCTGTGTGTGTTTGTGGATGTATGTAGACTGTCTCCTCCTCCTGCATGGCTGCACACGTGTGTATCTCTTTTTCTGTTTGTTGTGTGTGTGTGTGTGTGTGTGTGGTGTGTGTTGTGTGTGTGTGTGTGTGTGTGTTTGTGTGTGTGTGTGTGTGTGTGTGTGTCTGTACTCATACGTGTGGGAAATGTGCTGTGTGTGTGTGTGTGTGTGTGTGTGTGTGTGTGTGTGTGTGTGTGTGTGTGTGTGTGTGTGTGTGTGTGTGTGTCTTTGTGTTGTGTTTGTGCTTCGGGCTGTTTCTGCTTCTTGTCTTGTCTCTGATGCACTCACAGCCTCTGAACAGTTAATGTCTGATCAGACCTCACAGCTCTTTCTCTGTTCCTATTTTAGCAGTCAAACAGACACGCCCTTCCCTCAGAAGCTCCGCCTCCACAGGTCACAGACGTATATTTCCATGGAGACGTCTCTTAATACTATTCAATAACAGTAACCCGGTGACTCAGAGTCTGCAGCCTGTAGATTTATTCTCTTTAAACTGACAGGTTATTTCAAATGTTCATCAGACAGCAGAAACACAGAGGTATGAACATGATTGAACTGTCTCCATTGTCTCATCTGTCTCGCCTGTCTCTCTAGCCTAATCATTCTCATTCATCTAGCCTGTCTCTTCAGTCTTATTGTGTTTCATCTGTCTCACCTGGCTGTTACGCTCTTATTTCTCATCGGTCTCATTGGTCTCATTGTTACACCTGTCTAATAAGGGTCACCTGTCTTATTAGTCTTCTTCAACTCACTGGTCTTATCTATCGCATTTCTTTTGTGTCTCACCTGTGAGAAAGACTTACAAACCTGTCTCATAAGATGCGTCCACTCACCTGTGTCATCAGTCAAACCTGTCTCATCTGTCTTACCTTTGTCATTTTTAATGCATTCATTACAAATCTGTATTGGTCTCTAACAGCCGTACAGGGACAGTGCTGTATGTCAGAGATTTTCTACGTCACGCTAACATGCTGAGGAGAAATACAGAGAACACTATCATAGTGTCATATACAGTATATTGAATATACATATATATGTAAATACCATATATAATCCAGCCTTACCTGCATGAATGTTAAGGTGTCACTCAGACTGCTCTTTCTCTGTCCTGCTCTCTAAATCTCTCCCTGTGAGTGTCATCAGTATCTGTAATTCAAATCACACAACACGCACACGCTGTCCTACTTATTTTTCTTTTGGTCCGTCCATTATCTCTGCGCTTTTTGCTCGCCCATATCTCTTTCATCTCTCCCTCTCTCTCTGCCCTCGTTCCTCCGTCGCCTTTGTCATCCTCTCTATCACACACACACACACACACACACACACACACACACACACACACACACACACACACACACACTGATAGAAATAACACACACACACACACTGATAGAAATAACACACACACCCCAAGGGTAAGATCTCAAACATCATACTTGTGTGAATAACTGCAAACTCTCCACTGACAACTGATAATAAAACACACACACACACCCACACACACACAAGACACTGTGACTGTATGTGTCTGTGAGCAGTGTTTGATAAAAGAACAAAAAAAATGTCTGCAGTTTTTTTTAACTCTGTATAAACAGTCAAACTGTTCTGCTCTGACACACTGCGTTCCAGGAAAAAGCCCGTTGCCTCCCTCTGTTATTATCCACCCATGCAGACAGAAACACTGGGTCCACTGACGTCCTGAAGCAGTGGGGTGCCTGTTTTAGAGCTGATATCTTTCCACCAATAAAACGAAAGAAAAAGAAGAAAGAAAAAAAAAAAAAAAAGAGTCTAGAAATTTTTTAAAGTTGTTTTTTTATTTTCAAAATGATAAGAAAATAAAAAGGCATTATTTGAAACCATGATAATATATATACATGTCTTTCATAACATAAAGCTTCTGTACAGCTGTCAGTGAAGGGATGTGCGCTGTCCATGGTGCTGAAGGAGCACTTGTCTTCTAGTATAGCCCCTCATGACCATTGACTTATAGACTCCCTCACCACCTGAGGAGGACACACACATACACAGAAATACACAGAAATACACAGAAATACACAGAAATACAAAGAAATACACAAATACACACAAATACACACATATGAAATACAGAAAATAAATAAACTATAAAATAGACTAACTAATGTGTTTAAAGCTGTGAGTAACTTTATTTCTAGTTTGCATTGATTTTGGCGCCCCCTGTGTATAAAGTGCTGCCTTCAGTGTCACGTGTGAAGAAAGGAGGAGAAGGACCCAGGTAAGGATTTAAATAAAAAGGGATTTAATAAACTTAAATTGAGGTAAAACAAAAACTTCTTCAAACAACAAAAACTCAAGAAACACAGGGAACAGTAGAACGCGAGAAAACACACTGAAGACCACAGACAAACACACGTCACAAGCACAGAAGTACAATGAACAGGCACAGAGGGAAGGAAACACAGAGACTAAATAGACACACTGGGTAACGAGTAAGGACACACAGGTGAGGACAACAAGTCACAGGTGAAGACAATTACTAAGGTGGGAAAACAAAGGCAGTAACACTAAACTTAACACAAATATTCTACAGAATAAAACACTGAAAACAAACTCAAGGCCAAAGGAAACACAGGCAAGCAACACAACAAGACACTAAACACACAGAACAGCAACAGATAAAACACAGAACATGGAGCAATGAAACCCAAAGTAAAACCAGAAAACAACAAAGAAAACACAACACAAAAGCAACTCATGACATCCAGTTCCTTTGTGATCTTGTCCTGTGCATGTCTAAGTTGTGTTGTTAAAGAAAACTATATAGAAATAATCAGTCTTTTAGCTGATGGTCTGGTTTGATCTTATATTTCATCAAAATGAATAAATATTAGCTTCTGTTTGTCTTATAACCAGATTAAAACCTCTCAATGGAGCTCCTGTATTTTTAAACTTAAACTCAATTCATTGTGAGCTCCGTCAGCACCATGGATAGTGCTCTAATACCTGCTCCTCATGTGAAATTTCAGGAGATGGCTCCTGCTGTGATTTAGAGCTGAATGAATACAGAACAAATCCTGAATGCAGTAACAGCCCTAAATGATCCAATGACTTCTTTGAATCTCCCCCACCCCTTCTTTTCTTGACACAGGCTGAACCTCAAAAAAAGAAAAAGAAGCAACTGAAGAGTTGTTATCTGTCTAATGTCGGATGATAATGAACGCTGAAGCCCTCAGGGTTCACTGGAGTTCACTTCTTAGTTTTGGTAATGTGAACAAGCAACTCTTTGGAAAATGTTGGGGGAGGAGCGCCTGATAAACTCTAGTAATTCCCAGGAGTTCATGTGTAAAGAGGCTTGTGTGTGTGTGTGTGTGTGTGTGTGTGTGTGTGTGTGTGTGTGTGTGTGTGTGTGTGTGTGTTTGTTTGTGTGTTCCCTACAGCGGTAATGTAGAGCTGTGAGATGCTAAAAAGTCTTCCAGTCAAAGAGGCACTCTTAGTAACCCTATGACAAATGTTTGTGTGCATGCCTGCCTGCGTGCGTGCGTGTGTATGTGTTTGTGTGTTTGTGCGTGTTTATTAATGTGTGCATGTGGGTGTTAGTGAGGACTTGAGTGTCTCCCTAACAACAGACTCTATTGGAGGTTAATTAGCCAATTAATAGTGTTTCCATGGAAACATTAAAGAGAGAGAAGCTCTTTTTATAGAAAAACTGTCAGACTATTTTCAGAGTTTCTTCTAAATGAGAAAAAATAGCTTCAGGCAAAAGAACTCATTATCTTTGTTGTTTATTTATATTTTATAATGCACTACACACAGTATATATATATATTAATATGTAACAGCTTACAGGACTTAACATGTTTAAAGGTCAGACTTTGTTTTAACAGGCACAAATAAAAACATGTCAGAACCACAGACACTGAGTTTGTGAGATGTGGATTACGTCTGGATGAATTCTCCCTCAAGGTTTAGTTAATAAAAGAGAAAACAAACAGAACAGAGAGAGGTTTTTTTACTCTTCTTTAAATAGAGGAGCAAAGAGGAGAAAAGGGAGAACATTGTAGTTTGAGAAGGAGAGAACTCTGCAGAACACTGACACACACTGAAACACAGTCAGACACAACATGATGTAACAGAGAGAACAACGAGACATGAAGGACCAACAGGGCGTGATACTACACAGACACATTCACAAACACAGTCACATCACAAGCACACACACACGGAGTTATGCTGAGTGCTGAATCAGTTTCATATTAGATCACAGAGAGGTTGGTGTGATAATAAAAAACTTAATATCGATAACCCTTTGTACTTTGAAATCAGTGACTGTTGGATCTGTCCATGGTGCTGAATCTAAGGACAGAACCATGTTCAACCATTATCCATAACTCAAGTCTAATCCCATGTGGGGGAGAGCAGGTGTTGGAATTGCTAGGTGACTCATGGCATTGCACAATACGATACAATATGATAAGAAACAAAAGAAAAAGAAACAGAAAGAAATATGAAATCAAATGATGCAATAAATTATGATGATACTTAGCCCCAGAAATTACTAATATCATGATACCTTCAGTAGAAAGTATCCATATGAGCACAAGTGTATGCAAGTTTGTAGTGTGTAGGAATGCATTTCCCACTCGTTCTCAATACAACGGGCAGCCATGATTACATAAGACTCCACAGTCCGTGAAGTACACACATAGCAGGTGAGTAAAACTTGCTGCAGACTGGAGTGCATCCTCCAACTTTCCTCTCGTCTCACCATAAAGAACTGGAACTGTGTTTTTTTTCGTCTTCCTTTCTTTCTCCTTTTTGGGTTTCAAAAGTGGCTAGCACATTTCGCAGTTAATTGGCCAAAGAAGTTGACAGCTGCATAATAGGCCGACCAGTAGGAGACAGGGGGATGTCGGGCAGCAGTGAAAAGAGGTTAAGAAATGTGCTACCTACTTTTAAAACCAAAAAAAGAGGAAGAAAGAAAGTACAAGCTGTACCAGCTCTTTATGGTGAGACGAGAGGAAAGGTTGAGGATGCACTCCAGTCTGCAGAGAGTTTAACTCACCTGCTATGGGTGTTCTTCACAGAGTGCAGAGCTTTATGTAATCTCATTACTGTTATAAGGTGGTATAAGATGGTGCAAGGTGGTATAAGGGGGAGTAAGGTGGTGTAAAGTGGTATATGATGTAATGAGGTGATACAAGGGGGTAAAGGTGGTGTAAGGTGGTGTAAGGTTGTGTAAGGTGGTGTAAGGTGGTGTAAGGTGGTGTAAGGTTGTATAAGGTGGTATAAGGGTCAATTAAGTGGTATAGGTGGTATAAGATGGTATAAGGTGGTATAAGATGGTATAAGGGTATAAGAGGTTATAAAGTAGTGTAAGGTGGTGTAAGGTTGTGTAAGGGGGTGTAAGGTGGTATAAGAGGTAATAAGGTGGTATAGGGGGTATAAGGTGGTATAAGAGATAGTAAGGGGTCTAGGGGGGTATACGGTGGTATAGAGGTAATAAGGTGGTATAAGGTGGTTCTTTGTTTCTGCAGTAATGAGTTTCGCCTCAAACACACAAACATACACCACATACACACACACCACATACACACACACCACACACACACACACACACACACACACACACCACACACACACACACACACACACCACACACACACACAATAGAATCCTTTGAGCCCAAAGATGCATCTGTCAAGACTGGACAGAGAGGCACTTACACCAGTTCTGACAATAAGGTGCTGTGTCCACTTACACCGTCAGCCCCTATTTACTATTCATCTTACATAGGATTCAGCATTTCTAGTGCTCAGCATCCTCAACACAAAAACTACCGAAGTGCCAGCTAACTTTTGTAGCAATTCACCCAAGCAGTCCTGGGGTGTTGAGGATAGGCCTTCTACCTTTCAACCTCGTGGTTGTGGGTTCAATTCAGAAACAGTTTCCTCACGGTGCGGTTGTGCTGTGCTTTTAAACTACAACAGCAAAATGGTGGAATAAAAATGAAATCCAACTCCACTTGTATTTACAAAAACTGTATTTTTACACATTTCATTTTGTTGTTGTACTCAATTATACAACTGTTTTTGCTGCAATAGATATGTATTAGACCTGTAAATCAGTATTAATATATTTCTTAATGTGCAACGAATCTTGTGACTGAAGCAGATGATAACTCATAACGTTACACACCACTAGATTATTGGAACCAGTTAGCGTAAAAAACTAGTACGGGATAATAACGGCTGCTCATTCTTCTGTTGCCTTCTGATAGAAGGCTATATTAGCTTTATCTTGCCTTTTATTACCCCATTGCACAACAAGAGATGATCATTGTTGAACATGTAGTTTACAATTTACCACAGGGAACTTATGCCAAGAATACTTATTTAGCACCAGCATCCAGTAACCAGCATGTCCCTTTTGCCGTTGGAGGTACCAGATGTGCTCGGGTAAGGTCCTTCGCCTGCTAGCGACGTTACACAATATGACTGGCTTTATGTTTGTATGATTGTTCACATTGTGATCAGCTGTACATTGGAGGGTTTGTGGATATAGTTTTGTAGCAGGCACAGCAGAACCCCAATCAACCTGACCACCCGAGCACATCTGGTACCTACACCAGCCATGCGAGGGAGGCAGACATTGTGATGCCTCATGAAAAGGTCAACACTTAAATGCCACCGTTTTCATTTCCCCGATCCTTTATTGATAAGCAGCTACAAACAAGGGGAGAGTTCAAATCCACAGAGACATCGGGCCATGTTTCAAATCAAAATCTACGTCTCATTCACACCAAACAATTAAATATTTATAGTCCACATCCTACTCATATTACCAAGATAACCTATTTATTTAAACACACAAACATACACAGACAGACAGACAGAGAAACACACACACACACAAACACAAACTCTGCAGTCATGGTTGAGCTAACAAAGGCACAAGCCTCTGTCCTCATCTCTCAGGAGATGAACTGGAGCTGATAAATTTAGCAAATACACAACCCCTCAGGCCACACACACACACACACACACACCACACACACACACACACACACACACACACACAACCACACAAACACACACACACACACACACACACACAAACACACACACACACACACACACACACACACACACACACACACACACACACACAAACACACTGCCACCATCTTTGCTTGCTCTTTGTGAGTGTGAGCTTCTTTAAGGATAAATCTATCAAAGTCGGACAAGTGAGTGAGAGACCAAGGAGGAAAGGAAGTAAGTAATGGGTGTATGTTAGGAAAGGAAAGAGGGGCATTAGGGAGTGATAATAGTCATGTGTGGAAATGAAGCGAGAAAGAGAGGAGGGGGGGAGGGAGACAGAGAGGAGTGAGGACAAAATAGAATCGAAGAAAAGAGTGGGCATGTTTGATATTAGACCGGCTTAATTTTGTGTAAATCAGATCAGCTTGGTGTTCTGGAAGTTTGTGCTCTGTGTCAGTGTGACCCTGTTTCTGAGGACTGCTGGCTCAGCACATTTTATTTTAGGATGTTTCATCTTCAAAGAAACAGACTGAAGACTGAAGGAGGACACTTAAATATGGAGGGCTACAGCTGATCAAACACTTAGCTGCAATGGAGTTTTTTAAATAAAACACAGATTTCATCTGGGGTCAGAATATGAAGAGAAACCAATTTTAAACTCAGGGCTGGCTGAGTTACAGTACTGATAACAGATAATAGTTTGGGATAAAAGTTGACTTGAGGGGTGTACAGAACAACAAAAACTGCAATCAAACAAAATGAAATCATGATCTTCACTAAATCTTTCCAGCCCCTGAACACAAACTAAACACATTCAAATACAAAAGACTTTTACAACCCCCTTTTTTTACCCTTGTGAAAACAGTTTTGGTTTTATTTGGTGATTTAATAACATTTCTGCCGGTGGTCTTTTGGCTTCAAACACAGTGGCGGAATAACTCTTTTCATCTACAAGCCTCCGAAACTGACATTGAGAAAACAAACCTCAGCATGTCTTTAAAAACAATACCAAATGTGTTTTTCCAGATAGTCCTTAAACCTGTCAACAGTTTTACTGGAAGAACTCCAGTGGAGCATAATCCCAATAAAAACTGCCCACAGAGTTTAAACCAAAGAGAGGAAGCTGAAGGAGAGAAATAAAACAGAGGAGAGGAGGATAAAATAAAAGAGAGAAGGAGAAATTGAGGAGACGAGAGAACAGTTTGGAGAAAGAGAATCAAGACAGCCTTCCTTTCAACAAACATGAAACCTTTAATCCAGCCATCATTGTATTTAGCGCCCTGGGCTGTAAAGAATAAGTGTAACTCATCAGCTCTGTTTCACGTGGAGTTGAAACGCTGTGTGACAAATTATTTTAGTTATTGTGAATCCTGAACCGATATCAGGCTGAAAACAGGATTTAGGAGGAGGATAGAAGATTGCTCAAGAACGAGGAGCTGAATCAAACCTCATTGAGGACAAAATTTAAGGCTCACATTTTTATTACCCTCTAAGCAGCTCTCCAGTGTAAAACTGTAAGTCATCAGGAAAAGAATCCATGTTTCATTTCCTGTCTTATAGATTAGCATTATTATTACTCGGCTTTCTTTCTGATCTTCCATTTGTGTCTGGTTGGTCAAAACCCCTTGACAACAGTTATTAACTTTCACTAACATGAGCAACACCAGAGGCAGCTGATCACGGGTTATGTCAATCTCTGTCCCACGGGCCATTACCATTGTGACATTTTCATGGTGGAACCATTTGATGTCTCTCAGCCACTCTCCAAAAACTGTGAGCCTTCTTTGCATCCACGTTCACTACATGACCATCGCCATCATCAATATCATGAGTTACATGCACTTATCATAAAGTTACGGAAGAACTCCCCATTTCTTCAGCTCTTCAGATTTTGCGCTTGTTAGTTCCCTGTCACGTGACAATGAGGGAGTGAAAGGGAGCTAATATCAACTGATCTAAAATCAGAATAGAAAGTTAAGAATGTCAAGCTCACATTGGATTGGTTATGTAGACGTTGGATTGAATGGAACAAATGTTGATTAGAGGCACACGCTGCTCTTGACTGATGTCATAACACTGCGCCTCTATCAGGCAGTAGTCATCAACAACCAGTCACTACTGTATATTGAAGTATCTGATATTTAACCACATAAGATAAAGTATGTGTTGTTGTTATTCTATGTAGTCTATGTTGTTTAAAATAACTTCGGGAGGTTTCAGGAATTTGTAGAATGGCTCCAGGAAGATTCAGGAATTTCTAAAAGAAGAGCACCTTGCTAATAAATGTGATTGACTGTGATAGTGGCATCTCTGATCATGGTCACTCAACTGTGGTCACTTCAAGTTCTTCAGAGATAGGGTCCAAAATAACAATGGTATACTGGTGTTGAAAAGTCCATGTATGTGTGTGTTGTGATAACACTTTCACCCTTTATAAGACAGCCTTTGGAGACAGTCAGTAGGTGACTTCATCTGGCCTAGTCGTCCTCCAAGCAGTTGCGATGCTTGTTACTGATGCCGGTGCTATGTTGTAATTAAACATATTGCAATACAAGCAAACCAGTGTCACATCACGGGCTGTTAAGACACGACAATATCAAGAAACGTTTTAAAGGGAAATGGAAAGAAAAAATGTTGCACCACAACAAATGTTCGTACACGCACAAATGCTTCCAAATATATTTTGAGGTCACCACAGATACATTTCAGGAGCAAAATGGTCACAATTTCAAGCCCTGAGTACTAAGCTTGTCTTCCAGGCTTAATATAAACAGAAAGATATGGGAAGAACTAAGCGGCAACCTCCGGTCTAAAAATATGAGTCCAATGTGGAAGTGTTAAAAGCTGCAGTTCATAGAGTATCCCCTTGAGGCTGGCTCCGGAAGTACCGGAAGTCACAGACACATGAATGGGGAAAAGACGATCTCCACATTAGAAATAAACAAGTTTACAGCCTGGTACAAAAGACGAGTGTAGTCTGGATAGCTCATTTCTCGATAGGCACACACTGTACGGGGGGGGGTGAATTTTTTTCTAATGCGCAATTTCGAAGATATTGAGATTACGAGTCTTCCAATGAGAGGCACAGCTGACTTGATTGACAGGTGGGAACACTGTAGCTGTTGTCTAGGAGGCTCAAAGCCCGCCTCTTTATGTCACAATCACTCAACAGAAGCAATATGGCTGCCGCCGACAATTGGCCTCAAAACAGCTCTTCAAAAACAGATGGGTGATGTCACGGACACTACGTCCATATTTTATACAGTCTATGGACGTAACACTGCGCCTCTTATCAGGCAGTAGTAATCAACAACCAGACACTACTGTTTAAAGGGAAATGTAAAGAAAAAATGTTGCACCACAAAATATTCGTACGTGCACAAATGCTCCCAAATATATTTCAATCAGGAGAGACGCAGTTTGAAGATTAAAGGTTATTTATTACAACTTAATGAATAGTGAAACTTGAAAGAAATCTTCTGCATAAGGACTCTATGGGGACAATTTTATGAGCGTAGGATCTGTGAATTTGGCAGCAGAAGAAATCCCCCTAGTCCAGACACTGGTGGTGGTGGTTGATGAATTCTAGGAATTGAAGACTTTGCGGAGACCAGGTGGAGATGGGGAGGTGGAGGGGTGTGCGCCATCAATACAAGAAGGAACTAGCTGGAGAGAGAGACACATTTAAAAAGACAGCAGAAAGTTGGCTGACGATAAGGAGGACAGCCGCCATTGATTAACCAATGACAGCTCCAGAGCATGCAGCTGGAAGCAGGTGAGCTATTGAATGAGGGAGATGAGAGTTAAAGTCTTCCTATCTGAAATTTTGCTAGAGATACATTTTGAGGTCACCACAGATACATTTCAGGAGCAAAATGGTCACAATTTCAAGCCCTGAGTACTTAGCTTGTCTTCCAGGCATAATATAAACACAAAGATATGGGAAGAACAAATTGAACACATTGTTAAGGCTATGTAAGCATCTGTCAGTCACAAAACATCATGACTTCCATTATAACGTGCATGTTAACAAATCAGAGCCTTCACACTGCCTGCTAGAGCTGTGCTGGTAATCACAATAAAACGCCTACAGTAACACACCTTTCATTACAGCTGAACGTCTTTATTTACAGAATCTATCTCTAACATGAAAAAAGCCTCAGTTTTTTAACTCTAACCTGCCTGAGTCTGCATTCTGGTGATGAGGCTCATACTTTAAACCAGACTCACTGCAGTAGCATACACAATGACTTAAGAGCCCCCCGTGTTACAGGGAGGTCCATGCTAATGAGCTGATATGAAAGAACAGATGTGTGTTTGCAGTGAGTCTGCGGAGAGGAAAGAGTTAAAACACAGAGAACCGTTCTCCTGGTTCTCTGGAGAATCTTCAGAACAAACCGTCTGTTTGTGGGTAAATAAAAGTGAAACTGCTCCGAATCCTCTGAGCTCAGCCCCGAGAGTAATCCTTCACACCACAGAGCGAGAAACAAACAGAGAGAAACTGAAAGATACAGAGCGGGGGGGGGGGGGGATTACATGTGTGAGGAAGAGAGAAAGAGAGAGAGAGAGAGAGAGGGAGAGAGAGAGAGAGAGAGAGAGAGAGAGAGGAGGAGAGAGAGAGGAGAGAGGGATAAGAGGTGAAGAGGAGGAGGGAGGAGGGAGGAGATGAAAGAGAGGAAAACTTCACTGTGAGATTCCTCAGTAATGTGTTTTCTGTGTTCAAAGAGTGTTTCAGTATGTTTGTTTCATGTTTACATTCAAATATCTGAAAACTGATTTTAAAATGCTTCTTTGATGAATGGAGGTCTGACTGAGAGTGACAGGGGGTTCAAGAAAAGGGTGAGGGTGTGCCACAGCATGTGCTACTGCATGTACCGGCATTTCTATGGCAGGTGCCTTGGCTGAGGTATTCCACTAGGGGGCCGGTTTTGATCGCTAGAGCAGAGTGCTGGTCCTCTCTGTGATACCACTAGTCTTCCATCAATGTAAATTGTTCCCTTACAACAGGTGCAGCTAGAAAGAGGGAGGCCACTATCACATATATATACATGGTACATCATACCAGTAGTTTTACTTTAGGACATGTACTGTTATTAATACATACATTTTTACTCTTTCTTGGCAACTTATCTGCAACATCGTCATGTACTAGATAAAAAAATGTATACCTTTCTGTCGTTCATTGTTCATGTATATTGAAAGCTTGGTTGTTTGGTACCCTTGTGATGGCGGAAAAGTAATAGCATAGCTATCTTTCTGCCGATGTAACCATTAACCTTCAAGCAAGGCTCATCTCTGCTAACATCTTCCTTCTTTTGGTTTACCCGACAAGTCCATCCTTAAACTTCAACTGGTTCAGAATTCCGCTGCCGGCATCCTCACCAGAACCCCCTCCACCAGCCACATCACACCTGTCCTGCAGCAACTCCACTGGCTTCCAATTAAATGCTGCATCATTTTTAAGATTCTGCTCCTCACTTACAAGGCCATCAACAACTTAGCTCCTCAGTACCTCATTGACCTCCTCCATACAAAAATACCCACCTGTAGCCTCAGGTCCTCCTCTTCCACCCAACTCACCCTTCCACCTGCTTGCTTGACCACCATGGAATCGAGAGCCTTCAGCCGCTTGCCCCCCCACCCTGCCTCTGGAACTCTCCCCCAGGACGTACAAAATTCCACCTCTCCCAACACTTTCAAATCCCGCCTCAAAACCTACCTTTTCCACCAAGCTTACTCACCTTATTCTATCTCTATAGGACTGGAATGAGTATTAGTATTATTAACATGCTTAATGTTAGCCTAGCCACCAAAGCCAGTGACCAGTTAGTAAACACTTCATCGGCTAACCTGTTGCTATCAACATAGCATTACTTTTTTTGCAGCAAATTTTTGGGGCTTTTAGTGCCTTTATTTACAGGACAGGACAGTGGACAGAGTTGGAAACTGCAAAGAGAGAGTTGGGGGTGGACATGCGTAAAAGGGACTCCTCGTGATCTTTTTGAATGAACTGCTCCATGTTCATGTCTACATGTGGGGGCATGAATAGTATAAACAGGATGTCAGGTTGATAGTGATAAGGTCATGTTGTGTTGCTTCGCCTCATGTCGCTCACAGGCAGTTAGAACACTGGAATAGGAATCAATGTAATTAGTCTGATTTAGTTGCTCTAAGGACACAGTGTTAGAGATGCACTCACCAGCTGCTGCTGTTGCCTGGATTGCAGGACGGGATCCCCTTGTAAGGCATCCATGTTTCATAGCCTGCTGATTTATAATGCCAGCGGAAACTAATGTTTTTTTCACAGTGTCAACAGACAGAAGGGAAATGTGCTGGATTGTGTTCTGCCTGCCATCACTCTCCAAATTCTGCTGATACATGATTAGTCAACATTACTCAGACTACAGACTTACTACAAACAGACACCAGAGCACTTTCCTCGTACTGTAATCCAGACTCTGAGTGCAGAATCTACATTTTCATGTGGAATCTTTAAATAGAGATTTCCTGACAGCAGCTCAGTGACGAACAATAAAGCCTCCTCCTCATGTTCGGCAGACTGACAGCAGTCTGTTGTTTGTGTTGTTGTGTGTGTGCGTCTCTGTGATGATATCAGCCACAGTAGAAGAGATGTTTCAGAGCATGTGGATTTGTCTGCACTGTCTGCACCAGCCCTGTGCGCACATCTGCAAGCTACTGTTTGATATTTACGAGTGTTGTACAAAATTAGAAAATTCTTGTCACGACAGCCCTAGAGCTGACTTTAAAAATCTGACATGAAATAAAGACACAGCTTTGACATGATAACTCCTGTTCATTTGAATTTAAACTGATTTAAATGATTAAATCTATAAGATTGATTTAATTTGTACGGTTTAATCAGCCAACAGACTGACAAGTTCTGTCTGTTTGCCCTAAAGTTTTTGAAGTCGCTGTGAGGATTTATTAACAGATTTAGAAATAGTGTCACTCTTATACTGATGCCTCTTCATGACCTACATAATAAAATGAGATTATCAGCAAAAAGATTAGTTATTTCTTTATACTGAAGTTTTGCACCAGGGTTTGGGTTGAATTTTCTGTGAAAAAGCTGAGTCGTGATTCAACACTCACCCTGACGTGTCTACGTGTAGAAACCAGCTGGCAATGAGAAGGACGTTAGAGCAGGAGGATTTTTTTAGATTATTTTAAAATAAAGTTTTATACTATTAGCTGATACTGAGGCGGGATTAGCAAGTAGACGTACTGTACGTTTTCTGTTGAATTCAAGAAACTGTAACCAGGGCTTCGCTAGGTAAAAGAACAAATTGGCTATGAATAGGATTTGTTGTTTATTCCGGGATGTGAATGCTTCACTGATCTTTGATGACAAAAGAGTTAAACTGTATGCATATTTACATTATTCGGACATTTATTGGGACACTGGAGCACACATCATGCCAGGGGTAATGTTGAATGGGTACGTCTGGGCTACATAAGGGTAATAAATCAGAGTTTACAAAGTTTAGTCGTTACGTTACAGTTAATAATTTTACGTAGCTACAAATCAATACATTTCCTCATCACTCTGCATCCTGTTAAAAGTTGTCCGAAACAAAGAAAAGTTTTTCATTTGCTTCCACAACTAATGCACGCTTGAGCGAGAGCCTTAGCTTCACGGCATAGGGTGATGGTGCTTATTGGAAATGCAGTCTTCATCAAACATGAAAACTCCTCAAAGTGACTCTGTGTCATCCAACATTCAGGATAAAAAAAACTGTACATACACACACATATCAAAAGAAGTTATTAGTTTAAACTGTGGTGTGATGGATAAGGCTGCTTCCTCATAGTCTGATGGTTCTGGGTACAAATCCCTCTAAGGGCTTCAAAAGTAAGATGGAAAATAAATAGTTTCTTCACAATGTGGTTGAGCTGTGCTTTTTCACAAATACAACAAATTGGTGGAATGAAAAGACCAAAAAAGGCAATCACTGCTAGGCAGTTTGGTGGGGATTTAGCTAGGGCTGCTGCCTTATAGTCTCATGATTCTGGGTTCAAATCCCAATGAGAGCTTAGAATATAAGATGTAAAAAAGCTGTTTTATCACAATGTGGTTGAGCTGTGCTTTTAAACATCTTCAATAAAATGGTGGGATGAGAGATGCTATTAAAACACTTTCCACACTGTAATAAGAAATGTTCTTTCTAAGTACAATATCTAAATGGTGGAATGAAAAAATAAAACCCATAAAGTCTGAAGCTCTCTCTGTATTTACGAGGACTTACTTGACCGCCAATCTGACCTTTGACCCCAGAAAAGTAGTTAATCATCTATGTTTAAAAGATGTAGTTAGAACCAGTGAAGTGATGAAAACACAATGTCATATCAGCTGTTTGTTTTCAAGGTATGAATGAAAAAACAATGGCAAGACAAAAAAAAGATGCACATGAGCAGTGAGGAATACTTTGTTACCATGGAGACCACATTCGGAAACACACTGGCTCACAAACCCACACCTGCTCAGCGTGTAATAATGACAGTCAATCAGAGCAGCAGAGGGTCATAATGGGTTTGTTTTTAGAACAATCAAAGGATAGACACACAGCACAGGCAAACACACTTCTGCAGACACACACAGACCATAATTAGAGTCTGTTACCGTGACAACATGAGGAAGAGGAGCTGTTCTTCATTTCACAATCCAAGTTGTCTTACTGATAGACTATGTTCAGGTGTGACCTCTGAGCTGATCAGCCGGCTGTGGGAGGTCAAACCGTTACTAACTGATGTGAGTTCAGTCAAACTCTGCGATACAGATTTAGTCTACACAGGGAGCCTGTGTATGATGACAGATTATCATCTCAATCCTCCATAATAATAGTAAAATGTATTTCCATTGGACCTTTTAAAAAAGGGTTTGAAAAGTGCTTTACAGAGTGCAACACATAGTGAGAGAAAAAAAAACACAAAAAGCACATGGTTTAAGAGAACTGAAATGAGTTAAGTAAAAGACAATAATAAAAACCATGCAGAAATTAAAAAGTCAGTGATGAGTTTAGAAGTAAAGGCACGGTGCGCTGGTGGCCTAGCGGTCTAAGCGCCCCACATACAGAGGCTACAGTCCCTCGTCGCAGGGGTTGCCGATTCCTGCGCGGTCAACCATTTCCTGCATGTCTTCCCCCACTCTCTACTCCAAACATTTCCTGTCTCTCTTCGGCTGTCATATACAATAAAGGCAAAAAGGCCTAAAAATATAACTTAAAAAAATAAATAAAAGAATTAAAGGCACATTTACCTAAGTCAAATTCCTTGTGTGTTCAAGCATACCTGGCCAATAAAGCTGATTCTGATTCTGATTCTGATTCTGATTCTGATTTTAAAAAAGTATGTTTTTAAAAGAGATTTAAAGAGGACAAGGATGTGTCTTGTCTGATCTCCTCCGGCAGGTCATTCCAAAGTGATGGGGCCCTGACTGCAAAGGCCCTGTCACCTCTGGTTTTTAAACTTTACTCTAGGAAGTTCCAAGAGGGACCTGTCGGAGGATCTCAGGCAGCAGTTAGGACATACATCCTTAGACACTCTCTTAGATACTCAGGGGCCAGTCCATTTATGCTTTTAAAGTGAGTGTTAAAATCTTAAAATCAATTCTAAAACCAACAGGGCAACCAGTGAAGAAGAGGCTGAAATTGGTGTGATGTGTTCCCTTTTATTGGTGAGTGTGAGGAGTCTGGCAGCGGCGGTTTGGACTAACTGGAGTTTTGAGAGTTACAATAATCCAATCGGGAAGTGATGAATGCATGGATGACAATTTCTAGGTTATGATGTGAAAGGATAAGTGACTGTAGCTCATGAATTACATCTGCTGAGGTCAAATATTCCCCAGCTTAACATTGACTGTCATTTGACATGTATTTTGATTAGGGATGGGTACCTTTCACATTTGAACCGATACGGTACCAATTCCCAGGTACGGGTATTGGTACCGTATCGGTACCGGTATTCAATGGTACCAATTTTCGGTACTTTTGTGTGTGTTTATGTGGTAATAAATGTTAAATTGTTGTATAATAAAATCCTCTAAATTTTTTAATTTAACTTATTTATTTCATTTATCATGAAATGAACAGAAACAGGATTATATAGGTGATTAGATATATTAGCTGACACGTGCTCGTGGCATCTAATTGCTCTTTCGGGACTTTGTCAATGAACACACGTGAATGCATGCGGACGGAAAAAGTCAGTTCTCCGTTCTCTTTATAATAGCAGGACACACAACTTGCTTGTTGGGCATTCACGCACACAGGAACGGTTATAAACAGAGCAGGTAGTCGGAGAGAGAGAGTCCGTCTCAACCTAATCCTCATGCAGCTCTGCCTCACTGTGGGGGGCGCACTCGTCAGCTGCAGGCTCTGTTTGGCGTACTCCAGATGCAGAGAGCAGAGAGCAGAGACGTCCACCCGATCAGTCTCGAACTTTATTACAGGGCGAAAGTATGGAAATCGGCTCCTCTTCCACTCCCTCACAGTCACAAGGATGCATTCAGGTACCGAAACATGGTACCGTTTGATTTTACGTGAATCGGTACTCGGTAGTACAGACGGAATTTCGGTCGGTACCTATAAAAGTACCGAACTCGATAACCATCCCTAATTTTGATCATCTAGTTGACCAATGTTCCATCTATTACATGGAGGAGGCAGGTCTCTGTGACCTTTACTGCAGCCAGTCACCATTGGGAGCTCTAAAGTATTGGCTTCACTTAGGGGTGTTCACCTCGTTCATCTTTTTCACAGTCTATGCTCCATAAGGAAAGTGTAGGCCAAATCTAAGACAGGCTCATGAGGGAAAGACACATGAAAACATGGCTGCACAAGATATGATCCAGTTCGATCAAACCCAGTTTAAAAAGTTGTAAAGTTTGTGTCAGATTCACACCTCTGTAGAAATAAGAGGGAGGAACTGTGAACTTATATCAGTAGGTATGTCAATGTTTCCAACTATGTGTATGCGTGTGTGTGTGTGTGTGTGTGGTGGTGTGTGTGTGTGTAACTTTTCGTGCTGCACATTCCTCTGCACAGAACAACTAATTAAAACAGACTATCATCGATAATCTCAGCTGTGTGTCTCTGCTCTCTCAGCATGGAGTCTGCGCACTTCTAACCACACAGATCCTCTATGCCAGACAGGAGGGCTCACTCCAAGGCGAAGGGGAGATATATACCACAGGAGTGGACAAATTAACACTAACAGTTTTCTAAGAATATTTTTTTAATGACCCATCTACAACTGTTCACATACAAAGATAGCTATATTTATATCTCTGCATTTATATATTAAGGAGATATGTACTAAGAATTCAATGTGATGTGAAATGTTTAGCTGATTTAAACCCTCATCATTTCAAGGTTTAAACAATGATGTTCAGTTCAGTGGCTCAACTGTGGATGTGTAGAATGTGTAGAGTGTAGAAAACAGCATCTGCGTAAAACTATTGGGCTCGTTTTGTGCTTGCAACACCAAGTCTCTGAATAATCCAGATCAGCATTTCCATTGCTCAGTGTGCTAAGCACATCAAGCCCTTGGCATCAGCTGTTTTTGTCAACTGTGCTCTCTGTTGAAAATAGTTTTTGGAACGCCACTGTGCATGTCAATTGGCTTTTACATAATGCAATTTCAGGGCAAAATATTTACGAACCTGTCATGCCTCATCTGCAATGTGTAATGCACAGAGGCGTGCTGATGAGGCTAGTCGTTTCCACCTCTGATCCTCCCTAGAGGTAGTACCAGAGACGGATTGGGGGGACGATTGTCGGCCAATGTGTTGCCTTCAGAGCCAGCAGGGCGCAACAAAGTGTGGATGTGCATGGTCTGAATGTGTGTGTATGTGGCACTCCTGCTGTGTGCTTACTCATCCTTCATTCCAATATGAATAATCCTATGGGGGCCATATTGTTGCTGTGTTTGGGGTGAGATTTATATCTATAAAGGAGTAGTTATGGCGGAACTGCGTTTTGCCGTTGTTGCAGAATTGCCAGTGTTAAGAGGCTGATGACTTCTCCCTCACTAACCAATCAAAATTGAGGAATGGGCTAGACTTCTGATATCAACTTTGGTTAAAATATCCACAAATAATAAAAAATATTGAAGCATACAGAGCAATTTAAAAAGTACTCAACGTAACAAGGGAAGTGGGACGTGCGTGCAAGACAATTTCTGTAACTTTGCAACAGTAAGAGAGGAAGCTATGAACTTCATGTTGCTGATGCTACCAACACAAAAAACACTGCCCCATGGACACAGGCCCTAAACTAATGTTTCTGCCCTGTTCATAACAACCAGTTCAAGAAATCAAACAAAGCTCTGGTTTATGAGGTTTACATGATTTCTGCTGAGGAGGATTAGGAGGAGACCATTTTTATCAGTCTCTCTGCAGGGGGCAACACTTTTGACTTACTTTTTAATATTTTTATATCAATTTTAATTTCAATCCAAATAATTGTTTAAATTGTATTTGATTATTTATGGCTTTAATTTATTTTTGTTTTGTTCATTTATTATTTTAATGTTCCTAATTTATCCTGAACACTTTTTCTAATTTTCCTGATGTGATGTTGTCCTCTTGTTCTGAAAACCTCTTTTATTGTCCTTTTAATGCTTTTATTTACTTATCCATTTTAATTTATTTATTTTTATTTATTTATCCTTAATATAATACTAATGATAATGATTATTGGTCTATTTCCAACCACTTCATTCTGTTTAATTGACATGTATTCCTTTTAACCTCTTGTGTTGCATTTTGTTTTGCATTGTTAAAGTTCCTCCCTCCTGTCGTTCAAATGTTTGCTATATTATTTGAAGCATGCTTTGTGTGTCAAAGCACTTTGTAAGCATTTGTTTTATAGGTGCTATATAAATAAAAGTTATTACTATTAGTATTATTATTATTATTATTCATGAGTACGGAGATCCATCAAGCGAATGTGCCACACTGACAGGCACACTTTATCTGACAGGTCAATGTTACATTAGACATTAAATGAAACATCAAATCAAAACCGTACAGAAGCTCATAAAAACAAAATGTCCTTACAGTGTCGGACTGTGCAGCATTAGTGTGTCTCCTCTTTTCCCATCAGAGTGAGACCTCTTGTTCCATCCTCCTCCCTCCTCGCTGTGACGCTTTAGCGGAGCCTCTGCCGGTTCTTCTCCTCCTCCTCCTCCTCCTCTCCTCCTCCTCTCCCTCCTCCTCTCTCCCTCACTCCGCTGTCTCAGCTCCGTAGGCGGATCAGCACCGCGCGGAGCATCGAGAGTTTCCCGGCAGACAGACACTCGGAAAGCGGATAGCTGCGGAGGGATTCACCGGAGGTAGACGGGAAGGCGGCTGTCAGGAGAACCAGGGGATGTGCTGACCTGAGACTGTGTGCACGTGGACCAAAGCACGAGGCTCAGTGGTGCAGTGATGAAGACTGACCACAGTCATCATCACCATCAGACACACTAAGTGAGAGCTGCAGCCTGCTTTAACTACAACCAGAACACACCTGAAAAAAAAGACATGCACCCCCCAAACACAATACACACACCATGCACACACACACACAAGCACACACACTGATACATACGCACGCACGCACGTTAACACATACATACATACATACATACATACTACATACATACCTACACACACACACACACACACACACACACACACACACACACACACACCACACCTCTCAAACACACACACACCTCATACTGGAGTAATGTGGTTTACCTGCAGAATATAGCAGAGTGTGCAGGAGGCTGGAGGTGATGCTGAAGAAGATGATGATGATGAAGATGAGGTCTGTGTTCAAAAGGGATATATGAGAAATGAGACATGCAGTGCTCTGGGCTTTGATGTCGCTGCTTCATGTGTGTGTGAGTGTGTGAGAGTCTGAGTGTGTGTGTGTGTGTGTATGTGTGAGTGAGCGCGCGCACGTCAGCTGCTGCGTGTCACTCCCAGCAGATGTTTTTTGGTGAATCTGTGAAATGAATATGTGGTGTAGACAGTCCTTCAGGACAAACACACACACACAACCACAACACACACACACACACCACACACACACACGCACACACACATACACACACACACACAGCCACACCACAGACCCAACACATTCACATTCTTGGCAGTGACAGTGGGTGTAGCAGCTGACGGCTCGCCAAGTGTGTGTGAGCATCGGTGCGTGTGATTGGGTGGTGCTCTCTGCTTGCTCAATATTTGACTCTGTGTTTTTAATCTGTTTGTGTGTATCTGGTTTCAGATGTGTGTGTCTGAATTTGAACATGTGTGTAGGTACTTGGGGCATGTATGACAGGACAGCACATGTGTGATAGCCATATGTACAGTTTGACCTCTCACCTATGTTGGACCCATGGACTGTATAATACATGAGACTGTGACGTCACCCATGGCATTTTGAAGCAGAGTTTGAAGCCTACTGTCAGGGGTTGCCATATTGAAAATGCTGACTCAGGACCTTACTTTCGGTCAACCAAGCAAGAGGCGAGGAGGTGGAGTGGAGGTGGGCCTCTAGCCTCTGTGCTAACAGCTACAGGGTGCCCGGTGCTGTTAAGTCAGGCCCAATGCAAAACCTGTACGTTTATTATCTTCAAAATAACAACCCACATTTTTTGCCACCCTCACAGTGTTATAGACTTAACCACTCAGACCAAAGTCGTTTTGTTGTACCAGGCTGTAAAACATGTTAACTTTTGCTGTAAAGATTGGAGCTTTTGAATGGGTGTGTATGTGGTTTCCGGTGCCCTCTGCAGCTCGCCTCAAGCGGACACTCAAGGAACTACAATTTGACGTTTTTTTCTGAATCGGCTTCATCTCTTAAGACTGGAGGTTGCTGCTTGGTTGGGCCCAAGCGGCAACCTCCGGTCTGAAAATATGAATCCAATGCGGAAGTGCTAAAAACTGCAGTTTATCGAGGATCCACTTGAGGCTGGCTCCGAAAGTACTGGAAAGCACATACAAACCCATTCAAAAAAGACGATCTATACAGCAGAAATAAACATGTTTACAGCTGGTACAAAAAGACGAGTGTAGTCTGGATAGCTCATTTCTTGATCAGCACACACTGTACAGGGGGGTTAATTTTTTTCTTACGCGGGCAATTTCGAAGATATTGAGTATACGAGTCTTCCAATGCGAGGGCACAGCTGACTTGACGACAGGCGGGAACTGTAGCTGTTGGCTAGGAGGCTACGTCCATATTTTGGGCCTCATTCATTTATGGAACCTGTCAGTTCTATTGTTTTATTGGTTCAATGATTTTTTTGAAATTGTGGAGCTGTTGTCTCATGGTCAGGAGTTCATAACATCTTAACTATTTTTTATTAACTTGGTGTCACTTTTTATCATGGACGGTGATTACATGTTATGTTTAGAGCTGTAATAGCGTGTGGGAAACCATCAGGATTGTTTGTAATGTGGTTGCTTGTTAGAGGTGAGACAATGAATTCAACATTACATCATGTCTAACTTGTTTGTATTTCGCTGGTGCAAATATTGATGTCCAGTGATCCCAGGTTACAGCGACGGTATTTGTACTTCTCAGGAGTTCCAGTTTGGTTGCTCTCTCAGTTTCAGGTCCTGTAAGTGTGAAACGATTCTTCCCAGAGACAGTAACAACCAAATTCAACCGGACCCGTGTCTGGTCCATCTCGATACATCACGGCACCCGATCTGATAGGTTTCCCTTCTAGTCAATGTTTTAACTTCCACTGGATCTGCTTTGTTGCGTTCCAGCTGCGTCTCTGATCCGGCAGGTCGAAGCCCTCCAGATCAGAGACACAAGACTTTTATTTTTGCCAGGTGCCGGAGCACGACGCATCAATCTCAACAGAGAGGACAGAAAGTCAGGCACCAAAACAAATGTAAAACATCTGCTTCATTTTCAGAATAAAACATGGGGCGCTGGTGGCCTTGCAGTCTAAGCACCCCGCATACAGAGGGTGCTAGTCCGCGTCGCAGAGGTCACAGGTTTGAATCCAGCCATGACCATTTACTGAATGTAATCCCCCTCTCTCTGCTTCCCACATTTCCTGTCTCTCTCAGCTGTCCTATCCATAAAGGCAAAAATGCCCAAAGAAATATGTAAAAAAGAATTAAAGAAAAAAGAATAAAACACTCTGTGCTATCGACAACAAACTGTCATAATGAGCAGAGCCAGGCTGGAGTCAACAGGTCAGAGGTTTTTTCAGAGGCCTATAAAGACAATATGGATGAGGAGATGGATCGGATAATCGTTGATTCAGTGTTTACCGCGGGAAAACTTTGGTCTCTCATACCCTGAGCATGTTCCACAGACCTAAGTCTTCCACAATGTTGACTCGTCTGCAGTCAGATTCCAATGACTAGCAAGTACTGAACTTCTTTTAGTTTCATCCACAAGTCTATGGTGATTCCCAATTTCCAAAATACTGCTCTACCAGCTTTTTGTGATGCGGTCGCTCGCTGACGTCAGGTCTGATCAGCTGGGCCTGTTTATTTAGCCTGAGGTGGTAGGTCACAGTCTAAGTTCTTTGGTGATATTTTAATTCCGTTTGACACAAAGTGCATACCAAACCGACTCTACCAACAGCAGCTGTGGCTCAGTGGGTAGAGGTGGTTGGCTCTCAATAGGTAGGTTGGGGGTTCAATCCCAGCTCCTGCAGGCACATGCTGAAGTGGTCTTTTGGGCAAGACACTGAACCCCAAATTGCTCCTGCTGTTGGTCAGTGGTGTGGTGAAAGTGTATGAATGAGATTAGCTAATGCTGATGGTCCCTTACTACAGTCATGGCCAAAAGTTTTGAGAATGACACAAATATTACATTTTCAACAAAGTCTGCTGCTTCAGGGTTTTTAGGTGGTTTTGTCAGATGTTTCTATGGTATAATGAAATACAATAAGAAGCATTTCAATAAGTATCAAAAGCTTTTATTGAGAATTACACAGAATTCATGCAATAAGTCAATATTTGCAGTGTGACCCTTCTTTTTCAAGACCTCTGCCAATTCTCCCTGGCATGCTGTCAATCAACTTCTGGACCAAATCCTGATTGATGGCAGTCCATTCTGCATAATCAATGCTGGAGTTTGTCAGAATTTGTGGGTTTTTGATTGTCCACCCGCCTCTTGAGGATTGACCACAAGTTCTCAATGGGATTAAGATCTGGGGAGTTTCCTGGCCAAGGGCCCAAAATCTTAATGTTTTGTTCCCCGAGCCATTTTGTTCTGACTTTTGCTTTATGGCAAGGTGCTCCATCATGCTGGAAAGGCATTCTTCATCACCAAACTGCCCTTGGATGGTTGGGAGAAGTTGCCTCTCGGAGGACGTTCTGGTACCATTCTTTATTCATGGCTGTGTTTTTAGGCAAGATTGTGAGAGAGCCCACTCCCTTGACCGAAAAGCAACCCCACACATGAATGGTTCAGGATGCTTCACTGTTGGCAAGAGACAGGACTGATGGTAGCGCTCCACCTCGTCTTCTCCGAACAAGCCTTCCTCCAGATGCCCCAAACAATCGGAAAGGGGATTCATCAGAGAAAATGACTTTACCCCAGTCCTCAGCAGTCCAGTCCTGTACCTTCTGCAGAATATCAGTCTGTCCCTGATTGTTTTTACTGGAGAGAAGTGGTTTCTTTGCTGCCCTCCTTGACACCAGGCCTTCCTTCAAAAGTCTTGGCCTCACTGTGCGTGCAGATGCACTCACACCTGCCCTGCTGACATTCCTGAGCAAGCTCTGCACTGGTTGGTGGCCCAATCCCGCAGCTGTAACACCTTCAGGAGACGGTCCTGGCGCTTCCTGGACTCTCTTGGGCGCCCTGGAGCCTGTTTGGCAACAATTGAACCTATCTCCTTGAAGTTCTTGATAATTCGATAGACGGTTTGAACTGAGGTGCAATCTTACGGCTGCTATAACACTTCCCTGTTAGGCCCTTTTTGTGCAATGCAATGATGGCTGCACGTGTTTTCCTTGCAGGTAACCATGGCTAACAGATGAGGAACAATGGTGTCATGCACCATCTTCCTTTTAAAGTGTCCAGTCACTCAATTCATGACAGATTGATCGCCAGCCTTGTCCTCATCAACACCCACACCTGTGTTAATTAGCTGGTCCTTTTGTGGCAGGGCTGAAATGCAAGTGGAAATGTGTTTTTGGTGATAAAGTTCATTTTCAAGGCAAAGAGGGACTTAATTGCAGTTGAGCTGATCACTCCTCATAACTTCTGGAGTATATGCAAATTACCATCATAAAAACTGAAACAGCAGACTTTGTGAAAATTAATAGTTGTGTCATTCTCAAAACTTTGGCCATAACTGTATAGCAGCTTCTACCAATCAGTGTGTGAATGGGTGGATGTGACTAGCAGTGTAAAAGCCCTTTGAATGGTCAGAAAGACTAGAAAAGCGATATATACTGTAAGTACAAGTCCATTTACTTTTGACCTGTCAGCTGAGCTGTCTGAGAGTTTTTCCAAGTGAAATGTGTCATTAAAAATGTCATAATATTCCCATCACAGCAACAGAAGGAACGGTGGCTGAACTGAGGTCTGACAAAGGGACAAAAATGGCACTCTTAAGGTCCAAAATGGCATCTATTTTGTGCCTTACTTGCATCGTGATTAATGTGTTAATGCTGTTCATTAAATGTATCAACAACCTTGGAATTGCTGTATTATCATTAAAGGGGAGCCCAGAGGCCCAACAACCCTTACTGTATGAACCTGTGTATCAGGCTGGGACAGAAGCAGCTCAAATCATCATGACTGAGGACTCATGATCAATAATATTGATTTCTTATGAGTGGAATATATTGTAATCATGTTATTTAGCCATTATGAAGCATCCCTATCATGTCTGTGCGGTTTTATTTGATAAATATTAGGATCTGTAATAGATCATTCAGATTATATTTAAAATTGTTAGCTAAAGATGCATAGGTCTGGGTTTTTTTAACCCTGAGTTCTGTCGGTCAGGAGCCTGTCATCAGAATAAATCCAAACAACCTGAACCAACAGTCAGTGTAATCTGTGTGTAACTTCTGTTAATCCCTCTGTACTGTTGATGAGGATTAATTTATTGATCTGTGCGATTAGTAAAGTGGCTCTGCTGAAACATATGAACCTGTCTGTGCTCTCTGATGAGAAGTCTGACTAGAAAGAACATGTATCACGTGTGGAAATGTTTGCATGTGTGAAGTCTAAAACAGTCAAAGCTTTCACTATAGTGACCGTAAACAGATAGTTGTGTTCAGTCAGTGAACACAGTGGGGATAAAAGCAGTAAGGGACAGTGTGTTAACTGTGTGTGAGAGTCTGAAACTGCAGGACCTCACCTGAGGACATCAGGTGTTCATTCTGTGTGTGAGTGAATAAATTGACCCTGACAAACCAGCTGGTTCATCACAGAGAGAAAAAACTGACCCATGCTTTAGTGACATCAAAAAAGATGGACAATCAATATAGATATGCTAAGTTGTGTGCCTGCGTGTGCTGTGCGTGTGTGCGTGGTGAGTGCGTGCGTGTGTGCAGTGCGTGTGTGCGTGCTGTGCCGTGATTGAGTGGTGCGTGACGTGCGTGCGTGCGTGCGTGTGTGTGTGTGTTTGTTTTGTGTGTGTTTGTTAAGGCTTTATTCCTTGTCCCTGTGCTGGGATCATGCGAGGAGTCAGGAGCTCTTTTCACACACACTGCAGACTGCTCAAACCTGAGACAGTCTGTGTAAAGGTGAGTAGACGGAATAATGGCTGATGAAGTTTTTCTGTTCGCTCTTGTTGTGTGTAAACCTTAGCTGTATTCACATGCGCACAAACTCCTAGAACCATCCTCAAACGTGTTGGAGTAAGCTGCATGTTTGAAAGCAGTCAGCCGAAATTTGCACCATAACTTTACCCATAGTCCTCTCTGCCTGCCCTCTTGTAAATTCTCTGCGTAAGCGAGCTGATGTGAGAGCACAGCAGGAATTTTGAAGGAGGAAATCACCCAACACATAACATTACATATTCAGGACAAGCACTGTGAACAAAACCGCTACTTGAAATGGAATCAAACCTGTGACGCTGCTGACTGACAGAAAAATGCTCTTTAATGTAAAAAAACAAAATCTGAACAGCCTGAGAGGTACGTCTGCTTGTTGCCATGGTGAACCTGTGCAGGTCTGAGCTGCAGGTGTGTGTGAATGTGTGTGTGGTGTGTGTGTGTGTGGTGTGCAAAGAAATGGTGAGGGCAGCAGAGCTTTACACAAGTCATCAGTCTGCATAATAATGTGCTATTAGACAGCAGGGAACACACACACACACACTCACACACACCGCTACAGCAGCCTGTTTAAAGGTGTGTAATGTGTAATGCTACGTTCTGTCTGAAAGGTTTGAAGTGGAATCGGGATTGATGTTGGTTCACTTTTAAACCTGCAGCAGTCATCACCCAGTAGGCACTTGTGTGTGACCATGCAGCAGTTGGTAGTAGAGGTGTGAAAAATATCGATGCAGCAATATATCGCGATACTTTGACCTCCAATATGATATATATATTTCAACTCTTAATATCCATTTTTTTCTAAAAATGAAAAAAAAATTTTTTTTAGCCGAGTTTGAACTGAAATACGACTTCAGTAATTCAAAAACAGTAAAGTGGAAAAGTTATTTTCAATTAAATAGTTTTGACCTAATTTGTCCTTTCAATTTTGAGTAATATTGTGTGATTTACATATACACCATCCCTATTTTTTCTTAGTTAACTGTGTAGAATATTGCAATATACACAATATTATGCTATCGTGATACTATCGTATCGTGACCCAAGTATCGTGATGCGTATCGTGAGGTTCTTGCCAATACTCTGCCCTAGTTGGTAGCTAGCTAAAAATAGATTAAAATTAAAATAAATAAATTCTCCAGAAGGCTCCAACACCACTATCACAGCCAAAAGGTTATGTTTAGAGACTGTATTAGCTGAGGTGACAACATTCAGCCAGCTAGCAGCTCCCATTTGTCACTCACAGAGGCCTTAATATAATCAAAACAGGTGAGTTTTAAAAAAAGATCTCACCTTTATCAATGTCATCAAAACAGAAATGAGCTAAAAAGCCTCAAAGTGTTTTTATAACAGGCTGTAGACGTGTTTATTTCTGCTGTGAGGTTAAACATTTGAACCAAGCGGCAACCTCCGGCCACGAGAATTGAAGCCAATGCGGAAGTGTTAAAAACTGCAGTTCATCAAGTGTCCGCTTTGAGGCTGGCTCCGGAAGTACAGGAAACCACATACACACAAATTCAAAAAAGACAATCTTTACAGCAGAAATAAACATGCTTATAGCCTGTAGTCTGGATTGCTCATTTCGGGATCGGCACACATTGTACGGGGGGTTAATTTTTTTCTAACGCAGCAATTTCTAAGATATTAAGATTACGAGATTTCCATCATGAGAGGCACAGCTGACTTGATTGACAGGCGGGAACACTGTAGCTGTTGGCTAGGAGGCTCAAAGCTCGCCTCTTTACGTCACACTCTCTCAACAGCAGTTATGTTGAGTTCAACATGTCCAATATGGCTGCAGCCGACGATTGGCCTCAAAACAGCGCTTCAGAAACAGATGGGTGACGTCTCGATTACTATGTCCATTATTTACAGTCAATGATTTGAACAAGGGACTCATTGGTGAATGACTCACTTTTGGGGGCTGCCTCCAGTGGACTTTTGGGGAACTGCAGTTTTTACTCTACTGAACGTTTAAGGCTCAGCGGTTCTGTACAGTGTTCTTATAGGTCAGTAATATGCTTCTGACTGCTCACTGAACACACACACAGATGCATTTATATACATGCATAGCATTCCTGCTGAATGCACACACTGGTTGCTGTGTGTGAGGGAGGATTTATGTGTTTTTGTGTGTGTATGTGCGTGTGTTTTGTGTGTCACGGAGGGTCTACTCTACATCCGTGCCAACCCACTGGCCAACTACAGTCCTCTCTCTTTCATTCAGTCATTATCTCTGCCTCCGCTTACACTGTGTGTGTGTGGGTGCGTGTGTGTGTGTGTGCACGAGCATGCGCGTGTGTTTATAAAAGCAGCCATGGCTACAGAGGAGGAGAGAAAAGAAGAAAAGAGGAGGGGGAGTAAAATAGAGGAGGAGTAGAAGGGGGAATAGAGATGAGGAAAGGCAGAGAAAAGAGGAAGATAGCCAGCGGGCTATGTGTGGTGTGTGTGTGTGCTGGTGTGTGTGGGTGGGAGGTGGGAGTGTCTGTGTGTGTCTGAGTGTCTTGTGTG